>NC_083108.1:16582835-16937835 GCF_949774975.1 Lagenorhynchus albirostris
CATCAGTATGACTTGCTGTTTATTCCAAGTCTACCATCAGTTTTAGTAATCCTACCATTAACAACCATGTCATAAAATCAGACCATGACTAAATGCTTCATTACTACTCACTTCACACCATTGATGGACGAATGTAGTTCTGACATGAATGTCAGTTAATATGTTTGTGTACTTTGACATAAGATGAAAGTGAAACGATGAAGATGGATGTTGGAATTTCATTCATTTATCATGACACGAGCGACGTCTCTGCTGAGTCAACTGTTTATGTTACCAGTAAGTCTTCTGATCAACAGTAGGCTATTAGTAGTTACGTTTTGGGGGAAGCAAGTTAAAGTTCAAGTTAAACGTGAATTTTTGACTACACGGGGGTCAGCATCACTAACTCCTGTGTTGTTCAAGGGTCAACTGTAGTTTGATTGTCACAATGTACACTTTCCTTGTCATAAATTTTGTAACTTTTACTATCCTTTTAACTAATTTTCTATATTTTTCACTTTCTACAATTGCATGTATCATTTTTAAAATCAGAAAAAATTGTAAATGCTAATTTTCTTAAGTTCTTAAAAAAACTTCTTTTTTGATGTATAGTTGATTTCCAGTGTTATATTCCAAATGCTAATTTTAAAAGGTGCCACAGCCTGTAGTTTCCTTAGCTCATCGTTCTGGACATAAAGTTTGCAAATTAAGGTATTGAAAGCATTTCTTCAAAGGAATGCTCCTCTAACTTTATAAAAAGAAGTAATAGGGGACTTCTTTGGTAGCGCAGTGGTTAAGAATCTGCCTGCCAATGCAGGGGACACGGGATCAATCCCTGGTCCGGGAAGATCCCACATGCTACGGAGCAACTAAGCCCGTGAGCCACGACTACTAAGCCTGCGCTCTAGAGCCCGTGAGCCACAACTGCTGAGCCCACGTGCCACAACTACTGAAGCCTGCATGCCTAGAGCCCGTGCTCCGCAACAAGAGAAGCCACCGCAATGAGAAGCCCGCGCACCGCAACGAAGAGTAGCCCCAGCCTACCGCAACTAGAGGAAAGCCTGTGCGCAGCAACGAAGACCCAACACAGCCAAAAATAAATAAATAAATTTATTTTTAAAAAGTAATAAAAGGCGGGCTTCCCTGGTGGCGCAGTGGTTGAGAGTCCGCCTGCTAATGCAGGGGACACGGATTCGTGCCCCGGTCCGGGAAGATCCCACATGCCGCAGAGCGGCTGGGCCCGTGAGCCATGGCCGCTGAGCCTGCGCGTCCGGAGCCTGTGCTCCGCAACGGGAGAGGCCACAACAGCGAGAGGCCTGCGTACCGCAAAAAAAAAAAAAAAAAAAAAAAAGTAATAAAAGGCAAGATTCGGTTTACCAAAATTGACTGGCGGTCCAGGGGCTAAGACTCCATCTTCCAATGCAGGGAATGTGGGTTCCATCCCTGGTCTGGGAACTAAGATCCCACATGCTGCATGGTGAAGCCGGGGGAAAAGAATTAAGAAAATAAAATAGTTATGCACAGAACTTTGCATTAGGTACAGTAAAAATAGAGGCTGGTGGGAAATAGTTAAAATTACAGTACAAGTTTATTTTTGGAATCCCATGAAAATTTTCTAAAGGGGCTTTTTAAAATGTAACAGAAACAGGCTGGGCCCGTGAGCCATGGCCGCTGAGCCTGCGCGTCTGGAGCCTGTGCTCCGCAACGGGAGAGGCCACAACAGTGAGAGGCCCGTGTACCGCAAAAAAAAAAAAATGTAACAGAAACAGATGCACTATGGAGGGAAATTTGTTCCTTTAGTGGTGCCACTGAAACCGAGGGTAATCATCAGTTAGATCCGTTCCACCTGTAACCTGTCTTCACTGAGTAAGCTTGTTTTCTTTAATTGTTGCTACAAAAACTCACATGTCCTCCAAGCAGTGAGTAACCTAAATAATAAGATGTTTGCCCCGCAGCCTTTTAAGACTGGTTAGGACCACAGACCCTCCAACTGGGCACGCACAGGTGTCTGCTTGGTGACATTTTGATAACAGAAGACAAAAACCTCCATCCTCAGATCACCCTGGTACCACCATTTTCTGAATATTCGTCCTGTGAAGAAGCCTGTAGCTTAGTTACACCTGCACAGAAGGATTACCTCACCGTTTTCTTATTTCCAATCACCTTTCCCCGCCCTCCCCATGCTCCCCACGCCTCAGACTGCCCTGCTTCCTTGTCTCATAAATACCCCAAGCCCCTTGCCTTCTGGGAAGTCGATTTGAGGTTTGTTCTCCTGTCTCCTCGTTTAGCTGACTCGTAAACCATTTCTCTGCTGCAAATTTCCATGTCTCAGCCTTTGGCTTGCTGTGCACGGGACAAACGAACCTGGTGGGTGAGAGCACCTTACAATCCAGCACCTGTTTGGAGGATGTTGAAAGATTCACTCCGTCACAACAAGTTACCGGATGATACTAGGAAGTGAGGTACGGTCTTTTAAGAATAACGGCATCTTTGTTCTTCATTACATTTTCTGCCATTATAATCAATAGATTAAGTGGTCTAAAAACAAAAGTGACGTTCTGCTAAGGGCTATGAGAATTATTCAAAGAAAGGTGTTTAGGAAAATTAAACCAAGCCTATCATGTGACTTTCATAATTCACTATCTTTCTTCAGACTTCGCTGCTTTTGCTCTGCCATCTCTCAAATCCTGATTTCATCCCAATTCGCTCTTTTCTGACGACTTTTGGCTCTCAGATTTTTTCCTACCCTATTTCAAGCTTGATTATGACTGTCTCCTATTCTCTTTAGAAAATGTTTTTTTACCATAATATATCTATCAACCCCTCAAAAAGTGCTATGTCCCTGTTTATTAATAACCCCTGCCCCACGGCACATGAACCAGAGTTGAGCAAAGAATTTACACTGGAAACATCTTGTAGACTTGAATTGATTTGATTCTCCTTTTGCAGGCAAATTTAGGATTATAAATTCCTCTTTGCCTTAATCTGTAATATTATTCTGGGCTTGATGGCTCTGCCTAAAGGACCAGACCCTTCAACTATAACCCAAGACTTTTTTTTTTTTAATCAAATTCAGACTATTTACAATTCACAAGCCACATCTCAAATAATTGACTCTTAGGCTTTATTTTCTCCCATTCAGAAAGCCCCCTCCAAGCCCGCAAAAGAAGAGGAAAGGAGGAAAAGGCAATGAATATGATTCCATTTCCCCAGCCCCTCAGCCACCAAGTGGAGCAAAAATACAAAAACATTCTGGGAAAGATAGAAATGCTAGTGTTTACCGCTGAAGGAGAAAGAAAGAGGAGGGGTGGGGGTGTCTCTTGTATCTGCAGTTTTTGGGAGCAAATGAGGCTAAATTTTATTGTGCATTAAATCCGGGTGGTGGGTGCAAGAATGCTTACCATATAAATTACTGGATTTTCAATTAAGAACAAAAGAAGGTGAGAGAAGGTACTAAAACTTACATGTTGATCAATCAGAGAACTTGGGGTCTGAGCCCCGCATCTTGCCTGGAAATCACCTCCTCAGATGGAAAGCTATACTCTTCAGAGCTCAAGGGGGTCCTTAAATTATATATAGATACAGGATAAATGCAAATCCTGAGACAGTGTTGCAGTAACCTGTTGGGTATGTGCTGAGCCCAGTTCTTCCCACAAGGCTGGTGACAACTGCGAGCCAGCATCCCGGATAGAGAAGGTGAAAGTGCTTGATTCATTCAAGAGGGAACTCGCAAGAGCATTACAAAAGAGCTTAGGAAATTCAGCATAAAAAATGAGCCATAGGGCTTCCCTCGTGGCGCAGTGGTTGAGAGTCCGCCTGCCGATGCAGGGGACGCGGGTCCGGGTGGATCCCACGTGCCGCGGAGCGGCTGGGCCCGTGAGCCATGGCCGCTGAGCCTGCGCATCCGGAGCCTGTGCTCCGCAACGGGAGAGGTCACAGCAGTGAGAGGCCCGCGTACCGCAAAAACAAACAAACAAACAAACAAACAAAAAATGAGCCATAGAAAAATATACCTCAGCAGAGAAAACATAAGCAACTCCAAACTACCGGAAGCTAAAGAAACAGTATGGGTCTCCTCCCCACCATAGGGTTCTGAATGTTGAGAAAAAGCAGTATCATACCAATGGTCTCAAGAACACTGAGCATTCTCAGTCTTCAACAAGCAGAAATATTGCTGTTACTATTCCCTGGAATAAGAAGTTATGCCCCACTGACAGATGTGGAATGTGACTTGGCCAACTAAGACATGCCCCCTGGGAGTGTGAGTTGAAGTGGAATTAAGAGCCAGCCAGGGCCCCAAACCACTTATTCTGTTTCTGATTCACACAGAAATGAGTGTTACTTAGGAGCAATCTGATGTTGACGCTCTTGGCAGAAAACCAAAGGGCCCTTTCCAGTTGCAAGCCATTTCTTCGGAAGCATCTATAGGCAGTGGATGACTGTCTACATAGATAATGTTGAAGAGTGAATTGAATCTCTTGGCCCCAACAAGGGGTCCTGTTGGTCTGTTCTGCTTGATTTACACATTGGACAGCTGCCTGGTTTTCCTGCTCTGCCCACCAAATGGGACCTGGTGGAGCTTCTGGGCCAAGCGAACCAAGGCCCTCTACTCTCTGCCTGGTTCATCTTGCTGCCCTCATCTGCACCAGCTTCTGTATCTCATGAGACTTCACCAGCGCAAGTCTCAGTGATGGGGCATGGAATCCATTTTCTTTGCCATCAGCCCTGTGTTGCTGTGATTCCAAGGGGCCCCATATCTCAGAGCACTGTGGTTATGGTACGCTGAGGACACATCACCACTTCCTGGGACTGGCTTGAAAGAGTCTGGCACTGAGCAGTTTGTGGTTCCAGGGGAACTACTGATGGCCACCACCCCCAATGGGCTAAGCCTCTTATGGTGGCAGAGTTAGTCCTCGTCCCTCTGCAGGTGACTCTTGATCTCCCTGTAGCAAATTGTGGTCTCATCCTGTCTGACCTCTTCCAGGGATGGCTCAACCTCACCTAAGAACAGAGTCTCCCTACCAGACCTTCAGTCTTGTTGCAGAACCCAAAAGACACCAAAATAACTCTGCCTCTAACACGAGTATTCCACCCTAGGTGGGATCATCTATTTCTGAAAGCTGATACTTTTTGGTCACTCACTATATCCTGAACTTCCTTGCATGTCTGCACATATACTGTGTGCCAGGCATTGGCCAGGCCTGGAGATACAGCCCCTTGGAGTTTACAGGTTATGTTATAACAGCTGCTCAGCCTTTGATTCTTTATCTACTGTCCTACTGATGGATATTTTGGCCATTTTCAGTGTTTTCATGGCTACACACTGTCTTGCGATGCACAGCCTTATACTTACATCTTTGCACAGTTGTGTGCTTCTGTACAGAAGCAGAATTCCTGAAGCAGAATTGCTGGATCAAATGGAATGCATTCTTAAACTTTTAAAATCAATTTTGTTGAGATATAATTTACATACACTAAAGTGACCTATTTAAAATGTACAGTTTAGGGAATTCTCTGGTGGTCCAGTGGTTAAGACTCTGTGCTTCCATTGCAGGGGACGTGGGTCTATCCTGGTCAGGGAACTAAGATCCTGCATGCCACGCAGCACAGCCAAAAAAAATAATAATAATTAATTAATTAAAACGTACAGTTTATAAAGTTTTAATAGACTATATATGAATATATACATCTATACACACACACACCTGTGGAAATCTATATCTGCAAAACCACTAGCATAATTAATACACAGAATATTGTCATCACCCCCCAAATTTCCTCTTTCCTTTTTGCAGTTTGTTCCTCCATCCATTCCCTGAACCAGGCAAACATTGATCTGCTTTCTGTCCCTATAGATTGGCCTACATTTTTAGATTTAAAAAAATGGAATTATACAGTGTGTAGTCTGGTATCTGGCTTCCTTTGAGATACATCCATGTTGCTGTACGTATTAGCAGTTCCTTCCTTTTTATTGATGGGTAGTGTTCCAGTGGCTGGAAAGGAAGGTATGGGCATGCCACAATTTATTTATGTATTTTTCTGTGACATACCCTTGGGTTGTTTCCAGTTTTGAGCTATAATGAATAAAATTGCTATGAATATTTTTGTACGTGACATTGTGTGAGCACGGGTTTTCACGTCTCTTGGGTACCTAGGAGTGTAATTGTTGGTTCATATGGTAGATATATGTTTAACTTTATAAGAAAGTAGCTAGCTTCCAAAATGGTTGTATCACTTTTTCGTTCTACCAGCAATGGACTCTTAATCTTCTGATAGTTATTACCAAATTCGTCTCCAAGATAACTTTATTAACACTCTCCAAAAGTGAATGAGGGTCTATTTCCCACACTCACCAACATTGTTTTTTTTAATAAAGTTATTTATTTTTTTTATTTTGTTTTTGGCTGAGTTGGGTCTTCGCTGCTGCACACAGACCCTCTCGAGCTGCAGCGAGCGGGGGCCACTCCCTGCTGCGGTGCGCGGGCCTCTCACCATGGCGGCTCCCATTGTTGCAGAGCATGGGCTCCAGACACGTGGGCCTCAGTAGCCGGGGCTCCCAGTAGGTGTGGCTCGCGGGCTCCAGAGCGCAGGCTCAGCAGTTATGGCCCACAGGCCTAGTTGCTCCGCGGCATGCAGCATCCTCCCAGACCACGGCCCGAACCCGTGTCCCCCACATTGGCAGGCAGATTCCCAACCACTGAGCCACCAGGGAAGCCCTCACCAGCATTGTTGATTGTCAATCTTTTTAATCTCTGCCAATCTGATAATTAAAACATGATGATTCCTTGTTTGGAAATGCACTCCTTTTCTGATAGAGCACTCGTAAAGCATCTATATTTGGTTGGTAATAAACTCAAAAGCACTTGGCCGCGGAGGACTCTGGTCCATGATGCCGTGCCAGGTAGGTCAGACCTGGGACCTGGCTTGGAGGCGGGAGACGCTTAGTAGGAGGAGATCAGGTTCGGAGAAATCACCAATGGCTAGAAAGAACAGAAGTTCTAGGGTCACATGTCCTGGGGACCAAACAGCAGAATTAGGAAACACAGGCCAGGGTTCTGAGCTAAGGATGTGGGTACAAAAGCATCACAAAGCCTAAAACAGAAAGTTTGATTTTTTTTTTTTTAAAGAATAGATCTCAAAATGGGGTCTGTGTAAAAGACATTAAGGCAACGTTAACAGAAGGGAATTTTGTATCAATATTTATAAAAGGCATTGAAGCCGAGAACTTCCAGTTCACAAATAGGCTGTATATATGATGGCTTATGACCCTTCACAAAATGCTGTCGATCTCATGTCCCCATGAAACAGTGTTTTAACGAGAAACGGGGATCCTAATCAATGCCCAATGCTCAATTTAAAAAATAAATTATAGTGAACACCATAATTGACAAGTGTGACAGTCTGAGCTTCTTGGTGATGACAAAAAGAAGGCATCGCTGGCAAACTTAAGTGGGAAAAACAATGCATCGAAAGGATAACCAGTAGCTCAGAGGTTTGACGGAAATACTGGGCAGCAAGGCTTGGGAAACGGGTTGGAACAAAAAAGAGCACCGGCAGCTGGGAACACTGCCAAGATCTGCTGAGAGGAACTGTCAGCCGTGGCTGCGTTGCTGCCATATGGGCCCCACAGGCCTGGATGTTCACCATGGCAAGCTGGCCGCCCTGCCGCCTCAGCTGGTGATCACCTTTCACTGTACCTTTGCTTCACTCCTTGAGGGTGAGCGTCCCAGCTCCCAGAACATGATTGGCCAAACCTGGGTTCCATGCCCACGCTCTTGTCACCAGCAGCAACTCCAGGGACCAGCTGTCATTCTCTGTCTCCCATCGTGGGGAGCAGGAAGCCCTTGCCTCATATTGTAACATTACTGCCAATCAGGAAGGGTGTTCAGAGGCAACGTAAAAAACAAATGAGAGGAGGAGTGGGATAGGGAAGGTGGGAGGGAGGGAGAAGCAAGAGGGAAGAGATATGGGAACATATGTATAACTGATTCAGTTTGTTATAAAGCAGAAACTAATACACCATTGTAAAGCAATTATACCCCAATAAAGATGTTTAAAAAAAAAAACAAATGAGAGGGGCTTCCCTGGTGGTGCAGTGGTTGAGAGTCTGTCTGCAGATGCAGGGGACGTGGGTTCGTGCCCCAGTCGGGGAAGATCCCACATGCCGTGGAGCGGCTGGGCCCGAGAGGAATTCCCCAGCAGTCCAGTGGTTAGGTCTCCACGCTTCCACCGCATAGGGCACGGGTTTGATCCCTTAGGTTGGGGAACCAAGAACCTGCATGCCTTGTGGCAGGGCCAAAAAATAAAAGAATGTATGTAAACGCTGAATTTCACTAAAACCATACATTTAAAAAACCAGGTGGAAAAAAAAATGAAGGCACAACAAAAAAGTCCTCTACAACAGAAAGAAAAAAAATCTTTATACCATTGTGTAGTAGCAAGCTTAAGGCAGAAAAGTCTCCAAACACTGACATTATACTTAGTCTAAAGCATTTTCAAACTGCACTGAGAAAATCGTATTATGCAGGGATTCAACCCAGTCACATGTCCTACATGAGAATAATCACTGTTAACACTCAGCTTTCTCCTTTTATCAATCACCTTACAGTATTAACTACACATGTGGTGGGAGAGTAATATGATGGATTTTAAAAGTACACATGTCAGGGGATTCCCTGGTGGTTAAGACTCCGCATTTCCACTGCAGGGGGCATGGGTTCGATCCCTGGTCCAGGAACTAGGATCCTGCATGTGTGTGCGTGTCTCGGTGGTTTCCTTTTCCAACTACCACCTTGTGGAACTATATACTCTTGTTCCAACAAGTTGGGAATTTACTCAACACTCCTCTCTCAGACATGTCTTTCAAAAGTCACCATAAAATTGACTCCAACTTTTAAAATGTTTAATACCAGTGTTAAAAAAATAAGGTAGGGGACTTCCCTGGTGGTGCAGTGGTTCAGAGTCCGCCTGCCAATACAGGGGACACAGGTTCGAGCCCTGGTCCGGGAAGATCCCACATGCCATGGAGCAACTAAGCCCGGGTGCCACAACTACTGAGCCCATGTGCTGCAACTACTGAAGCCCAGGCACCCTAGAGCCTACACGCCACAACTACTGAAGCCCACGTGCCTAGAGCCTGTGCTCTGCAACAAGAGAAGCCACCACAATGAGAAGCCTGGGCACCACAACAAAGAGTAGCCCCTGCTCGCCGTAAATAGAGAAAGCCCGCGCATGCAACAAAGACCCAACACAGCCAAAAAAAAAAAAATTAAATTAAAAAAATAATAATAAGGTATGTTGCTGGCTTGCATGAAACAGCATCGAACAACACCATACAGCAGCATGTGTTGTGTGAATGGACCTCAGAAATGCAACGCTGACCAAAATAATCAAGTTCTAAAAGAAAATATAAACAAAAAACACAACTCCAGTCACAAAGAGGACAAAATTATGTACATCCAGAAGATATATAGTTTAGTCAGTTATGCATATATGGTCAAATTATGAAGCAAACTAAAGGAATATTCACAAAAATGTTTTTCTCTAAAGGGGGGTGGGTGGGATGTAATCAGAGAGGCACAAAAGGGGGTTTTCTAAGTGATATAAACATTATCATTCTATTGTATTGATTTAATCTGAGGTAAGTGTGGGCATTAATTTCATTATCATCCTTTAAACACACATATATGCTTATATGATCTTTTGATAGATTAATGACAAAGATTAAAAAAATCCAAAGATACCCCTTCCTCACAAAAAAAAAGAGAAAGAAAAAGATGAGGTGGGGGACTGCCTTATACTGTGGTGGGAATGCAAGGATCCTCATCACAATATTATTAATAAATTGGAAAAAGCAGAAACAAATCTACACATCTACGAATAAAGGAATTGTTAAGTTACTATCTATGTGTTGGATAAAAGTAAGCTGCTGTTCAAAAAAGTCTTCCAAAAATCTTTAATAATGCAGGAAAATACTAATGTAGAATTATTGTTAAATGAAAAAGTCTGTATATAATCTTAGTTTTGATAAAAATAGATGTGTAGGAGCATACGGTAAATAAAAGACTAGAAGGAAACAGCATAGCATTTACAGTGACTTCTGCTGGGTAGTATTAGATTTATTTTCTTTGTTATACTCTATAAATATTTTGGAAAACACAAATGAACATGAGTTTGTTTTACAATGAGGGGAAACATCATTTATAGGGAAAAAAATCAGATCATTGGTTAAATTTTCTTAAAGATACATGGTATTGCTTTATGGTCCCAGGACACTCTCCCTTTTCTCCCTCCTGCTTTAATTCATTTTATTCAGGGTAGCTCTGTTGCTGAAACTCGGCCTCTGTTCACAGGTGCCAAATAGAAACGCGGAGACAGTTTTGGGTGAAGTAGAAAGGAATAGCTTTATTGATTTGTCAGGCAAAGGGGGCCACAGAAGGCTAATGCCCTCAAAACCGTGTGTCCCGCCCTGGAGTGGGTAGCGAGGAGTCTTACAGTGTTTAAGGAGCAGGGCGTGGTCAGCTCGTGGACGTTGTTCTGATTGGTTGGTGGTGAGGTAATCAGGAGTCAGCATCATCAACCTTCTGGTTCCAATTGGTCTGGGGTCTACGTGCTTGTGGGCAGCATACAGTTAACTTCTCCCACCTGGTGGTGGTTTCAGTATCTGCAAACAGCTCAAAGGACATGGCTGAGAATATTATCTACGGTCCTTGAGGAAGAACTAAAGGTCCTTGACTTTGTTTAATGGCTAAAGTATTATTATTTGGTCTTACTTGACTGTTTTCCTTTCTGCATTTTCTCACTTCTCTGATTAAATGTATTCTTTGACTAAAGTTTTTCTACAGACAAAAGGCAGCAGAGGACATGGCGGGGGGTCTATTTTGGGAAGGCCTTATAGGATCCTGCTCGGTTACATCTCTCCTCCTCTCCTCCGTGTGCGACTTTCAGAGTAGGGCTCTGCTGCTGGCCAAGAGCAGAAAGTTTCCAGACTATGAAGAGCTGGGTGGGGTCTGGATGTGGGGCTCAGGCTGAGCAGCGGGGAGCATCCTGGGAGCTCAGTGCAGACGGGGTGATCCTCCTGGAAGTTTCTCCCTCACTTGTTTAGAGAAGGAAAGGCATTCTCTTGCAAGAGGAAGGAGAAGCCCCTCACTCATCAGCACGCTGCTCATGGCCTCTCTTCCCCATTTACCTGGGTCCTGGGGCTGGGGATGGTGCCCTGAGCTCCGTGAGCAGGTATCTGGCTGAATGTTGATGTCTTTCTTTAGAATGTGGATGTATTAGTTTCCTATGGCTGCTGTAACAAATTACCACAGCTCAATGGCTTAAAATAACAGAAATTCATTCTCTCATAGATCAGGGCTGAGTTCTTTTCTGGAGGCTCTAGGAAATAATCTGTTTCCTTGCTTTTTCCAGCTTCATGAGGCCACCCACATGCCTTGGCTCATGGACTCCCACTTCCTCTACCGTCAAAGCCAGCAATGCTGCATCTCTCTGATGATTCTTCATAGTTACATCTCCCTGATGGACCTCAACGAGAACAGGTTCCCTTAAAGACTCATGTGATCAAGTTGGGCCAAGCTGGAAAATCAAGGGAAATCTCCCCATCTCAAGGTCTTTATCCTTAATTATATCTGCAAAGTCCTTTTTCTGTGTTAGGTAAACAGTCACAGGTTCTGGAGATTAGGATGTGGACACATCTGGGGGACCATTATTCTGCTTACCATAGCGGGTATCCTTGGTGCCTTTTTTTTTTTTTTCTCGCTTTCGACCTTAGTCATGATTTCAGGACCATAGGAAGAGTCCCACTCAGCATCTCATCTTATGTTCCTCCTCCAGGAGAAGAGATTGTCCAATAAATGATGTCTATTCCATGGGGCTGTAATAGGAACACATGGCATAATGCAATCTAAAGGGCTTAGCATCCTGCCTGGCACACATTAAGGGCTCAACAAGTGTACCAGCATTGTCAGTAGGAATTCTTACATAGAAAGCCTGCCAGGGGAATTCCTTGGCGGTCCAGTGGTTAGGACTTCATGCTCTCACTGCTGAGGACCTGGGTTCAATCCCTGGTCAGGGATCTAAGATTCCACAAGCCACGCGGTGTGGCCAAAAATAAATTAAAATTAAATTATAAATAAAGAAAGGAAAGAAAGAAAGGAAGGAAGGAAGAAAGAAAGAAAGATAGGGCCAGCTTCTTTGCCAGGACCACCTTCTTGGGTGTACACAACCTGAAAAGTCACACAGGCCTCCTGTCAGAAGACTCTACCCTTGGATTAATGCTCTGCTGTTATTATCTTGAAATTCTCAGAAGTAGTTCAACAAAGGACCCCACATTTTTATTTTGCACTGAGCCCCATAAATTACAAAGCTGGTCTTGAAGATCACTCATCATGGGAAACTCACTCAGAGCCAATTTCCTAAATCCACAGCTCCTGCCGAGCATCTTGTAAAGCTCTTTTCTTGTAGAGCATGGTCTTAATTTGATCTCCCCCAAAAGAAGACCCTGAAATAAGGATTTGGGTGCAAATTGTTTATTTGGGAGATGATCTCAGAAGCACCATGAGGGAGTAGGGCAGTGAGACAGGGTAGGAGGATGGCGAATAAAGCGTACGTTCATGAGAGGGTCACTGATGTGGGCAACTAGGGCTCAAGCCTGCTGGGGAGCCTCTGAGACACCAGGTCACAAATACCTCAGAATTGTCCCTTCAAGGAAGAGGTGAGGAATCAGGGGTGTTTTTCTGCCTATTCCCATTCCTCACTGGTTAAGTGTTGCTCCTGAGGAATGAATCTGCCAGTTCTTCTGGTCTGCCCCAGGCGTGGTCTGAAGCCCTCTGGCAAAAGACCCAAGACCTTGAGATAGGAAACTAGTGATGTGTGTTGAAAATGCACCACAACACATTTGGTCCTGGTTTATTCTCACTTCAGAACACATTGATTGTTGATATACCCTGGTCTGATAGAAGTACCTCTGAACTAAGAGGTCAGACAGTTGGGTCTTAGCTCTGATTCTGCTGTGTGGGCAAGCCAGGTCCCCCGTGGCCCTGGACCTCATGCACATCTGTGAAAGTAAGAGTTGGATGGTATCTAAATTCCTTCTAGTCTCAATGTTCTATTCTAATTTGTCTTTGTAACCAAGAATTTTGAGCTCAAGGGAGGAAAAATGTCAATCCACCAAACAAGGAACTCATTAAAATAGGAGTCTCATTATTTTTTTTTTTTCTGGAGAACCAAATTCTTAAAAATAGGCATACTGAATAAGAGAGCAGAAGCAGCTGTTCTGTTTTTCTCTGAGGATAGAATGAAAGGGACTGGACTTAAATTGTGCCAAAAGGGATTTATTTAAATTAGACATTTAAAAAGTTGTGAGACAATGCCACGTGTTGCCCGGCGAGATTTTGGAAGCTGCTATCTAGAGAAATGTTTCAAATGATATGTTTTATTTTTGTTCTTTAAAGTGTACTTATATGTTTCCATCCAGTCTTTCATACATACACCATACCTCATCATAAAATGAGAAAGGGTAGCTAAATCTTTCTAAGAGAAAATGGCGAATAGGAGGCACACATTCACCACCACCACACGCCACCTGTGGCAGTGGCAGACATTACTGATCAATCATTGATCTCTTCCTGTCCAAGCCCAGGCAAGACCTCATAATTTATCTCAACAGCAAGACCCAGGCAGCCACTACCAATCCATCACAGCTGGTTATTGAGAAGAAACCTATCTGCCCTTTCAGGTCTTCCATAATTCTGGGGTCTCTTCCCATGATGATGGTTATGATTATTTCATTTCCACTCGTAGGCGACTCAAAAAAATTTGTGAAAAATCTTTGAAAATACAGTGTTCCTGAGCCTCCTCAAATAGGCCAGTGTCCTGCCTGAGAACTTCAGCGCTTGAGAGTTATTTCTTCTTATTGAAATGCAGATTCCAGGACCTTTCTTTTGTTACCAGCTCTGGTCTTTGGACTGTAGTCAATAGAAACTGATAAGAGACCAGAGGAGGAATTCAGGCGAGGCTTTATTGGGACTCACAGTGCAGCAGGAGGGAGTGAGAACAAGTAACAGGTGCCCTTGCTCGCTCTGGTAGGAGATGGAGCCAGTTCCTTGAATGGGGTGAGTGGAGGAATCAGTGGGTTGGGCTAGAGGTGGCTCCGGTGTTGTGGACAGGGACCTACTCAGTTCCCTGCTTTCGCTCCAGGCACCTCAGAAGTGGCAGCTGGGTTTTGGCTTCTTTGTATCTTCTTGTTTGTAATTTGCCCCAGCTGCTCATGCCTGCAGTTATTTTTAGTCCCTTTTAGTTTCTTTGTATTTTGCTGGAGACGATGTTGGCCCAGGTGCAAGCACTCCAGTAAAGGCTCCCAGGTCCTAGGTCCCAGCCGGTCTCAAAGTGATTCTGTTGCTGCTGATCTGGTGATTAGTCTCCGGAGGCATTGCCACTGAAGGAGGGTGGCAAGGCATGGGCTCGCGGTTCACGTTCAGGGACCTGGGTGAGAAACAAGTGTTCCATATTGGCACGCTCATTTCTGGGTTGTTCCTGTTCCGTCCCATCTGGAGTTCTACTTCCAGGCCCGGCCAGGCCTCTGCCTCAACTTTCTTGCACAAAAACAAGTTCTTCTTTGTTGGTTACCCAGGCTGTCTCTCTAGTTGGAATTAAGGTCCAACTGAAGCTCCAGAAAACCTTCTATCAAGTTGCTTCTTACCTGGTCAGGTAATAAGGTCAAGAAACTTCGCTCTTTTCTTTTCTGTAGCTTTTTCCTTAACTGTCTCTAGTATTTCAGACTCTATCATTAATCCATTCCTGGAGTTTTTCTTGTATATAGTTTTTCTTTCCTGATTCACACACTTTCTTGCAGCTGGACACCAATCAGTTTCACCCCTTTTTTTTACATTTCAAAATGATCACCATAGGGCTTCCCTGGTGGTGCAGTGGTTGAGAGTCCGCCTGCCGATGCAGGAGACACGGGTTCGTGCCCCGGTCCGGGAAGATCCCACATGCCGCGGAGCGGCTGGGCCCGTGAGCCATGGCCGCTGAGCCTGCGCGTCCGGAGCCTGTGCTCTGCAGTGGGAGAGGCCACAACAGTGAGAGGCCCGCGTACCGCAAAAAAAAAAAAAAAAGATCACCATGATAAATTGGGAATTCCCTGGTGGTCCAATGGTTAGGACTCTGCACATTCACTGCTAAGGGCCTGGGTTCAATCCCTGGTTGGGGAACTAAGACTTGTAAGCCACGTAGTATGGCCAAAATATAAAATCACCCTGATAAGTCTAGTTATCATCTGTCACCACACAAAGATATTACATAATTTTTTTTTCTTGCGGTACGCAGGCCTCTCACTGTTGTGGCCTCTCCCGTTGCGGAGCACAGGCTCCGGACGCGCAGACTCAGCGGCCATGGCTCACGGGCCCAGCCGCTCCGCGGCATGTGGGATCTTCCCGGACCGGGGCACAAACCCGCGTCCCCTGCATCGGCAGGTGGACTCTCAACCACTGCACCACCAGGGAAGCCCGATATTACATGATTATGGACTATATTTCCCATACTGGACATTTCATACCCGTGACTCATTTATTATTTTGCAGTTGGAAGTTTGTACTTCTTCATCTCCCGCACCTATTTCTCTCTTCCCCCCAACCTCCTGCCCTCTGGCAACTACCTGTTTATTCTCTGTATCTATGACTTTCCGTTTTCTTCTGTTTATTCATTTGTTTTTAGATTTCACATATAAGTGAAATCATGCAGTATTTGTCCTTTCTCTGTCTGACTTATTTCACTTAACATAATTTCCTTTATATCCATCCATGTTGTTGCAAATGGCAAGATTTCATTCTTTTTTATGACTCAAAATATTCCAGTGTGTGTGTGTGTGTATGTGTGTGTATATGTGTGTATATGTGTGTATGTGTGCGTGTATGTGTGTATGTGTGTGTATGTGTGTGTATGTGTGTGTGTGTGTGTATATGTGTGTATATGTGTGTATGTGTGTGTATGTGTGTGTATGTGTGTGTGTGTGTGTGTGTATGGCACTTCTTTATCCATTCATCTATTGATGGGCACTCAGGTTGCTTCTGTATCTTGGCTATTGTAAATAATGCTGCAGTGAACATAGGCAGGCATATATCTTTTCAATTTAGTGTATTAGTTTTCTTCAGATAGGTACCCAGGAGTGGAATTGCTGGATTGTATGGTAGTACTATTTTTAATTTTTTGAGGACTCTCCATACTGTTTTCCATAGTGCCTGTACCACTCTGCATTCCCACCAATAGTGCACAAGCATTCCCTTTTCTCCACATCCTCACCAACACTTGTTTTTTTTTGTCTTTTGATAATAGCTATTCTGACAGGTGTGAAGTGATGTCTCATTGTGGTTTTGATTTGCATTTCTCTGATGATTAGTGATGTTGAGCGTCTTTTCATGTGCCTGTTGACCATCTGTATGTCTTTAGAAAAATATCTGTTCAGATCCTCTGCCCGTTTTCTTTTTTTTTTTTTTTTTTTTTTGCGGTACGCGGGCCTCTCACTGTTGTGGCCTCTCCCGTTGCAGAGCACAGGCTCCAGACGTGCAGGCTCAGCAGCCACGGCTCACGGGCCCAGCCGCTCCGCGGCACGTGGGATCCTCCCGGACCGGGGCACGAACCCGTGTTCCCTGCATCGGCAGGCAGACGCTCAACCACTGCGCCACCAGGGAAGCCCCTCTCTGCCCGTTTTCTAATCAGGTTGTTTGCTTTTTTGATGTTGAGTTGTATGAGTTCTTTGTATATTTTGGATATTAACCCCTTGTCCGATATACCGTTTGCAAATATCTTGTCCCATTCAGCAGGCAGCCTTTTCATTTTGTTGATAGTTTCCTTCGCTGTCCCAAAGCTTTTCAGTTTGATGTAGTCCGACTTATTTTTGCTTCTGTTTCCCTTGCTTGAGGAGACATATCCAAACAAATATTGCTAAGATCAATGTCAAAGAATAATGCCTATGTTTTCTTCTAGAAGTTTTATGGTTTCAGGCCTTATATCTAAGTCTTTAATCCATTTTGCGTTTATTTTTGTGTGTGGTATGAGAAAGTAGTTCAGCTTGATGTTTTTGCATATAGTTGTCTGGTTTTCTCAGTATTTGAGAAGGAAGAGCCTGTCAATTCCCCATTGTATATTCTTGCCTCCTTTGTCATAGATTAATTGCCCATAAAATTGTGGTTCATTTCTGGACTTTCTATACTGTTCCATTGATCTATGTGTCCATTTTTGTGCCGCTCATGACTGTAACTTTGTAATATAGTCTGAAATCGGGGCGTGTGATACCTCCAGCTTGTTCTTCTTTCTTAAGATTGTTTTGGCTATTGGAGTCTTTTGTGTTTCTACACAAATTTTAGAATTATTTGTTCTAGTTCTGTGAAAAAATGCCATGGGTATTTTGATAGGGATTGTATTGAATCTGTAGATTGCCTTGGGTAGTGTGATCATTTTAACAATATTAATTCTTCCGATCCATCAGCACAGTATACCTTTCCGTCTGTTGTGTCGTCTTCAGTTTGTTTCATTAGTGTCTTAGTTTTCCAAGGGCAAGTCTTTTCATTAGTTTTCCAAGTGCAAGTCTTTTACCGCCTTAGTTAGATCTATTCCCAAGTACTTTATTCTTTTTGATGCAATGATAAATGGGATTATTTTCTTAACATCTCTTTCTGATAATTCATTGTTAGTGTATAGAAACAGATTTCTGTATATTAATTTTGTACCCTGCAACTTTACCAAATTCATTGATGAGTTCTAGTAGTTTTTTGGTGGCTCCTTTAGGATTTTCTGGGTATAGTATCATATCATCTGGGAACAGTGACAGTTTTACTTCTTCCTTTCCAGTTTGGATGACTTTTATTTCTTTTCTTTGTCTGATTGCCATGGCTAGGGCGTCCGATAATATGTTGAATAAAAGCTGTGAGAGTGGGCATCCTCATCTTGTTCCTGATCTTAGAGGAAATGCTTTCAGCTTTTCACTGTCGAGTATGATGTTAGCTATGGGCTTGTCATATATGGCCTTTATTATGTTGAGGTATGTTCCCTCTATATCCACTTTGTTGAGAGTTTTTATCATAAATGGAGGTTGAATTTTGTCAAATGTCCATGAATGTTCATAGTAGCACTATTTATAGTAGCCCCAAAGTGAAAATAACCTAAATGTCCATCAATGGATGAAGGGATAAACAAATTATGATATATATCCACACAATGGAATATTATTTGGTCATAAAAGGAAATGATGTATTTTCAAGGTAAAAATATCATGCTAACTGAAATAAGACAGTCACAAAGGACCACATATTGTATGATTCCATTTATATGAAAGGTCCAGAGTAGATAAATCCATAGATATAGAAAGTAGATCAGTGGTTGACAAGGGGATGGGGATGAACTGCTAATGCATGTGGGTTTTGAGGAAGAGATGATTAAAATCTTCTATAATAAGATAGTTGCGATGGTTACATAATTCTGAGAATATGCTAAAAACCACAAACTGTACACCTGAAAAGATTTAATTTTATGGTATATGAAGTATATCTCAGTGTAGCTATTATTTTTTAAAAAGAGAAAGAAATTGTGTGATTCACAGAATTCTCGGAGGGGCCGAAGAACCATGCTTAGGGTGAAATAGCTAGGAACAGTGCCTTAGCACCTGCTGCAGAATTGTACTGAGGCCACCTTGTCTTGGTCACCGTGTGCTAGGGACCTCATGCAGCAGTGCCTTGAGCACACTGCCACCCTTGGCCCAGGAAGTCAAACTTGCTGCCATGAGTGTTCCCGATTCAAAATCTTGGGTAGAATGCCTGATCAGGAGGTTCTAGGGCGTGTGCTGATGCCCACCTGCAAGGCGGGCTGGAAGAGTGAGTGTCATTCTCTTCCGTGAATGGAAGTTAGACCACCAAACTCATAAGTGAGGAACCCCAAAGACAAGAAGATGAGTCAACTGCTAAACCGCCAGAAAAGAATGGCGCATTTATTTTGTGATGTTTCCTGAACTTCTGCAGACGAGAACAAAACAATCTTAATCACAGTTTCTGTCCTCTCTCTCAATTGTGACATCCTTGCCCCTCAGCCATTCCCTGAGAATTGGCTGTGCTAAGTCTCCATTTGCTGCCAAGCTGTATTTCAGTTGGCATAACCAGGACATTCGCTCTTAGGTTGTCATACTGTTCCAGGGTATTTAATTGTAATAGGAAACTACTGAGAACTAAAAAGCTTTTATGATAGAGAAAGCTGAATAGTTAGTGGAAAAAGAGCAGGCTTGAGACTAGGGCGGTCTTGAATATGAATTTCAACTCTGATCTGCAGTAAGTTTCTCACTTTCTGAGTCTCAGCTCTGTGTCTGACCACGGGGTTAATGTTTACGTTCTAGGGACAGCGTGAGTACTAAAGGGGGTCATATTTGTAAAGCATGCAGTGCTCTGGCCAACACCCAGCAGATGTAGCTGTAAATGGAGCTGACGTAGGAGTGCATCAGTGATACTAAGACACTTGGAGAAGAGAGCAGCTGCAGGCTTGAATGTGCTTGGTCACTGCCCGAAGCAGGTACCTGGGGAATGGTTAGGCCCAGGCACCCCTAACAGAGCTTGGAGGCCAGGAGAAAGGAAAGGACACCCAGCGTGATGCTGAGGCCATTTCTGAAGATGGTTACGCTCAGTGAGAAGGCTTTTGCACAATCTGCTGTTTTAGACTCAGATCAAGCCCCCATTCTTGCATCTTCAACTGATGGGAAGACCCCTCCTGTTTTCAAGACGCTACAGTTTCTAATTCAGTTAACTTCATTAAAACAATTAAAAGTTGACACAAGATTCTGTGAAAGAAGTTAAAGCATGTGCATTTCATGATGGCTCAGAGGGAGGAGTGGACAGATTCTATCCCAAGAAATAGAGGATGAGGGATATTATAAAGCAGGTAGCTATAAAGATGGCCAGAAGGATAAACACCTACTATGAAATGCTTCTAAATTAATGCCTTCATTCATTCAAACACGTACATGAACTCTCTGCTATGTATGGGGCCAAAACCACTTTCCCCTTCGCTTCACATTTCCACATGGGAGGTGATGGGGTTCAGGACACACTACCCCAAATTGTGGCCCCTTGGCATGTTGAATATCACGAGCTGAAGGAATTTGAGGAATGACAGGTGCAGGAAGGACTTTCTGACCTTCCCCTCAAGCAGGTCATAAATCTCTCCTGTGGAGGAAAGGAACATTCTTATCTGAGACAAAGGGACACCGAGAAGAATCCGAACAGACGTTGCTAAATTTCCCCAGTTCACTGCACCTACCTTCTATCCTTTGTCCTGTCAGATTCCTCCATGACTGTCCCCTCTTCATGAAACCCAGCATAAAACACTCAGGTTTAACCAGTTCTTCGGGTCTTCAGTTCCTTATGAAGGTTCCCATGTCATATAAAACTTTTGTTAAGTAAATTTGCATGCCCTTCTCCTCTTAATCTGTCTTTGTCAGTTAAATTTTCAGACCCCGGGGAAGAGACAGCTATCGGTGTAACATTTCTGACTTCTCGTAAGTTTATACCACTCACTTTTCACCAGGACACACACACACAGAAGCATACACAGACACACATGCGAAATTGAGAGAGAGAGCCAGGCTGAGGGATAGAAGCTTTTCCCCTTGTGTACTTGGGGTGTTTACCCCCCCCCCCCACCCAGCTGTGGGAGTGAACTTGGCCTCAGCAGGAGATGAATTTAACGTAGGACAGAAAAGGGAAAACACACAAGAGTGCCCAATGGCCGCCTCCTCGGGCCTACTTTACCGCCAGGTGCTCACTTTCCACCCATGGGCCTCTTAGCGCTGGGACTGAATTCTACTCTTCCCTGAATGCCTAGGACTTCCTCTCTGTATCAGAGACACTTCCTGTCTCCTTGGCCACATTTCTGCTCTGAGAGAAGCATGCTTCCCGTGCCTTCTCCCCACCACGTTTCAGAGTCTGTCTGGCCCGTGGACCATCCTCTGGCCTGTCCTTTGGCTCCAGTACCCAGACCCCCCCTTCCCATTGGCTCACAGCCCCTGCTTCCCACGAATGCCCCAAGTCTGGTGGCTGCAGCCCCTGGCCTGGCTACCGCCTCCTACGGGGCTCTGCCTGGAAAACCCTGGTCCTGGCGTCTCACTGCGTCTCCCCATCCCCCTTCCCTCCAAAGCGCTGGCAGATGAAACTGGAACAAAGGGACTAACTAAACAGAAGGGTTAAGAACTCTGGGAGACAAAAGGAGCCTTTGTTGTCATGTGCCATCTCCTGTGGGCTCTGGCCTCTTTGGAGAGCTGTGCCCATACCCTGTACTGTTAACATTCACACACCGATCCAGAGCACGTGGTCTTCCCTTCCCACCATCTGCGCAGCAACTTAACTGCCTGGCTGTGCGTACTGCAGACTGTAAATAAACCAGGAGTCTCAACTTCTGAGGGAAAACCAAAGCACAGAAATTATGTTAATTCCATTCCTAAGCCATTGACATGCAAACATGAATATGTATGAAGTTACTGGCTCCAGCTGTTGCGTTGTTACAGATCATCTTCCGTGATAAAACCATCAGGTATACAGTAACCAAACACCAAACAACTCTCCGTCCAGCTCCCACCCCTCCCCAGCTGCCAACACAATCTTGTTAAACTACAGTAGAAAATCTGGTGTAGCGATTTGGAATTGAAGGTCTCCCCTCCCCCAGTGATTCACTTGTCCTAAAATGGATATGAGCTATGATGTTCCAAAGAAAACGTCAGAAATGATAAGCTATGGTAGCTGGATGGAGCTGGGAATTATTTCAGGAAACCCTGAATCCCAAGCGCTCAAGCTCTTCTGCTCACTAAGATCAGTGCACGTCATCTTCTAACGAGTGTTGGATCTTACATAATCGTTGAGCAGATGGGCTGTAGCCATGATTTCTTGCAAATGTAAATTATCTTCTAAATGAAATGTGCTTGAGAAAGATACAACAGGCTCAAATTTCCAAACACAGAGGGGAAAAATCAGCTCACCCAAGTCCCATTATTTACTCAGCTGGTTTTGAATGCAAGCTAATGTTTGGAAGAATCCTGGTGTCAGGAAAAGGGAGCGGCAGAGTACTCTGCGCGGAATCCTCTCTCTTTCCCAGACCTCGGCAGCAAGCCCTCTGCAGAGAGGGAGGAACTTTTCTATTCCCTGGGCATAGAACAGGGAGGTTCACATTGTAATTCTTTTTTTTTTCTTTAACATATTTTAAATTGAGGTCTAATTAACATACAATGAAATGCACAGCCCTCCAATGTTCAGATGGATGAATTTTGACAATCGTATATACACATGGAACCAACACCCAACACAAGATATAGAACATACCCCCCACACCAGAAAGTTTCCCTCCCTATCCCCAGCCAGGCAGCCACTGGTCTGCTTTCTGTCACTATAGAATTAGTTTTGTCTGTTCTAGAATGTCATACAAGTGGAATCATACAGTAAGAACTGTTTTGTGTTTAGCTTCTTTCATTCAACATAATGTTTCTGAATAATTCATTCAGGTTGTTGCATGTATTCATAGTTTGAGCTTTTTTAAAAAAAATCGCTGAATCGTCCCACTGGAGGAATATACTACAACTCATTTATCTATTTACCTCTGGGACATTTGGATTGTTTCCAACTGTTGTCTTGAAGTCAAAGGAGAAAGGAAAGTCTTTTTAACAATATTGCTGAAACAACTGGATATATGGGTGGAGAAAAACTTGAACCTCCATCCCTATCTTACTCCATATACAAAAGCTAATTCAAAATGGATCACAGACCTACAGATAACACCTACAGCCACAAAGATGCTAGAATAAAGCATGATAACTTCGTGACCTTGGGATGGGTAAAGAGTCCTTAGACAGAATACAAAAAGCACTAACCATTAAAAAAGTAGGTTGGGTGTCATCAAAATGTTTAATTAAATTTAATTAAAATAAACAAGAAAACGAATAGAAAAATCACAGACTGGAAAAATATATAACACATATATCTGACAAAGGACTGGTATCTAGACAATGGAAAGAATGCTTACAAATAAAAAGACAAATGACCCAATTAAAAATGGCAAAAGACTTCAACACTTTACAAAAGATGTGCAAATGACCAATCAATTCACACAAAAAAGTGCTCAAAGTCTTGTCATCCAATTTTTTAAAAGTCTTGTGTGAAATTCATCTGGTTGGTCCTTCAAAGCTTCTCTCATTCCCCCTTTCCCACTGGAAGGACTGCATATAAAATGCTAAATGGAAATAGATGTTGCATCTGAAGATTTAGTCCTCTTAACCCTCTCAGACTCTATGCTTTCTGGTTAGTAATTACAAAGCATTTTCTAGAATTGCTGAGGTGAGCAGGCCTGCAGCTGCCAGAGCCCTCCTTTGTGTGGTTCGGTGCTGCAAAAGGGAAAAATTCCGAGAGCTCGCAGCCTCGGGCCTCGCAGGGGAAAGGAAGTGGGTGGCTCCTGGACTGCAAGGAGAGCAGGTGTGTCCAGGAGGGAGGGAGAGCAATGACACGTGTACAGGGGCTTCATCAGCACGGGGGTGTGTTCTGCCCTGTCTATGCGAAGCTCAGGTTTGGTGCAGCTTTTAAAAGCAGAATAAGATAAAAATCTCCAAAGGGCTGTTTTCATCACCAGCCATTTAAAAGTGAAAACATTATAGCCTCAATGCTTCTTTCATGTGACTGGAGCTGGGACAGTTATCCTAAAGAATAGCGGCGTTTATAATTCATCCAACGCAGCTGCTTATTGAGAACCTACCGTGTTTCGGGCTCTAAAACAAGCATGGTAAAGGTATAAGCATGGTATACGTCATCAGGAAGCTTAGAAGATTCTAAACAGGCTGTTTTTCATCTAATTAGTCAACTCTCCATATCAGGTAGCTAAGGAGAAGTTCTTCTCACTGAGCAAGGAAACTGGCAAAAGTGCCCCTAGCCCCGGGCATTGAAAAGGTTAGAAATCTGCTGCTATCAGCGATGTGATTTGTGTCGCTTTCTGAGTATGGGAAACTGCTGGGAGAAAGACCAAGCTGGGATCTCGACTGGAATCCGACTGACACTGCATTCAGGTGAAAATAGAATTTCTGCCTTCTAACTACATTTTAAGGACTGCGGCAAAGTGTAAGAGGAAGAGGTAGATACTAAGAAGGAGGGAGGCTCTGGAGAATGGTGTTAACTCAACGGCATGGAATTTGACAGGGGCCCCGTGACATCTCATTAAACATCATTAAAGTGTGAGGGCTCCCACATAAATAAATTCATCAGATAACAGATTCTCATCTGTTTCCAAAAGCAAGGGTATACCCCAAATATCATTCCAATATGTAATCGGCATGAAATTTACTAATGAGGTATTTTACATCCTTTTTTTTATCAAGCTTTTGAAATCTGATGTGTATTTTACACAGAGGGCATCTCTCAATTTGGACTGCATCTCAAGTGCCCGATAGGCACGCACGGCTCACGGTCGGCTATCAGACTGGACAGCACAGACGTGGGACCTCGCTGCTCAAGCTTGGCTTTAGCACTGCTTTTGCACACGCGGCATTTTCTTCTCAAGACTGCAGCTCCTTAAAGGCAAGTTGGACATCTATTTAACATGGGAACTCTCACAGTGCCCTGCCTAAAAGGGCTATGTATCAAATACTAGCTAACTAAAGTTAATTGAATAAGAACTAGTTGATGAATCAATTGTCTAATTTAGTCTCACGAATTTTTACTCAGAACGTTACCATTCTTTAACTTGTCATTTTGCGGCTTAAAATGTATATTTTTCTCGGCTTGGTTATCTTGGGTACCTGCTGAGCTGCTTTCCTGCGTTGTATTTATTTGCTTTAGAGGCAGCTTCCATTTTTCCTGTAAATCAGGAGTGAGGACGCCGTTCCACCCCACCTCCCTGTCCCTCCCTGTGCTGCCTCCTAGGGATGGTCCCGGGGGTGTGTGTGTGTGGGGGGGGGACAGTGGTAATCATAACCAGGGACAGATGCCACCTGCGTTTCCCACACCTGTTGGATAGAATCCCCTTGGAGTGCTTGGTAGAGACACAGATTAACAGTAAAAGCAAAAAAAAAAAAAAAAAACTCTTCATCATTTTAGTTGGAAAATTTTCAGAAATGAAATAACACTTTAAGTCTGCATAGTATTTTGCCATTTGCAAGATGTCTTTGAGCTTGACCTCTTGATCCTTGATACAACCTTAAGAAATCTGGAGGGTAAATGTTAGGTACACCTCTTGTCATGTAAGGAAACCGAGACTGGGTGGCTTTGGGTGGATTGCCTGATATCACACAGCTAGTAAGTGGTGTATATATTTTTGCACACAGGTTTTCTGATTCCAAGTGTCTCCCAAATGTTTAAACCGAACAGTTTATAATTAGACATCGTTCTGCCAAATACTCAAATTATACTGGCTCCAATCCTGTCTTGCTAATTATCAGGAGTTAGCACCCTTCAGTGTGTCCTCCGGAGAGTTCTGTGAGCATCCCGGTACTGCTTTCCACTTGCCCCAGTGTGGGTTCCCCCCAGCTTCTGCCTTGCCTGTCTTTGTGCTGCATAGCACCTCCCTGGCCACCTTTGGGGCATCATTCCAACATGGGATCTGCCTTCCCTATTCTCCCCCAAAGCATTGTAGGGGCCAGGTGGTCACTCTCAACCAAACTTTAGCAAAGGGTTGCTCAGGGCACAGAAAAAAGAATATACAACTCAAAGAACAACTGATATCTTCAAGTAGCAGATGTGGTTACGTGCTGAGCTTCTAGCCTGGACCCATCCTCAGAGTTCATAACCATGCTTGGTTCTCAACCTACCTCCAAATGTTAGTGCCAGCTCCCGCATTGCTATATGTGGAGGTCTAGAAAAACTGACCTGAAAGTGCAGAGAAAAAAGGGACTTTCCCCCTTCCCTCCGTCTGAAGTTCACCTTTCAGGTTCTCACTTCCTGACCTAGTGTGGACTAATAGAATTGACAGTAGGAATGGCCACTCGTCTCAGAAGTCCCTTCTCCTCCGGAAGAGCTTGCGTGGCCTTGAGCGGGACAGGTGAAATTACCCTGGAAAGCGGTAACCCAACGTCCCTACGTTCTTGGGTATTCCAATTCAAATGACCCTGCATCCACTTCCTCTCAAGTCTGCAGAGTCCTTCTGTTCCCACGGAGACTCATCTAGATCTCCTACTTGTTCAAGAACCTACACAACTCCCAAGAACAGGCAATATCTTACAGACACAGAGCTATCTAACTGCCTGCTGAGAAAAAGAAAATCTCCTGTAAGAAAATAACAAATCTCTGCTTTAAAAAGATGGTGTGTAAAACCAAGAAAAAGCTGAACTTTCTCAGTCTGAGAAATCTGTATTTGGACCACTAAGCCAGGTCCAGATTTTCTCCCCAAAGAAGTCTCTGCACCTTTACCCTCGGCAAGGGGCTGTTTCTGACAAAGGGACAGCCTGCCCCACTAAGACGTTTAATATCCACCTCTTTGGAAGTAGCAACTCCTTCTAACTTTAAAGTGATGCTTTTCCCAGCTACTAAACTCATCAAGGTTTCCAAAAACAGATCGCGGTTCTAGTCAGGGCCGCCTGTTTTACCCAGGGATGACGTAAGCCCAGCACTTTGTCCTGTATCCCTCTGGCCCCTGAAACTATGTAGACGGAACAGAACTTCACCTTTGTAGGGTGACTCAGCTGGCATTATGAACATCAATTACTGCGCTGTTCTAATACAATGATGCCTTCAGGGAAACTGGGCTGGGCAGGTCAGTTTGCCCTGGTATTAAATGGCCCAGACAAGTCTCCTTGGATTTCTGTCTCTCTCTTTGTAGTTTACTTTCAAACTGTCATATTTTTTCTTCTTGCTGCTGTCAGTGAACCTGTTTCTGAAGCATAATCTTCCCTTCCCAGCCTCGCTGTGGGCTGAGAATCCTGACATCTAAGCTTAGTGGAACTGTTTCTAAATTAAGAGTGTATATCTTCTAAGTGAGGATCTCAGGGTCTTCCATCTACGTAAAAAGCGTGTTTAGCTTCTTAATGTGCTTCTCCTTTTTTTCAGTTCTGTTGCTGATACTTATTCACCCATCTATTCATTCAATACATATTTATGAAGTGGTTATGTGCTCAGCATTGGTACAGGGGTGCTCAACCTTGGCCGCACATTGGAATCACTGGAGAGCTTTAAAAACTCCCAGGGCTGGGCTTCCATCTGCAGAAGGTTATGATGTAACGGATTCCGGGGGTGGCTTGGACGTTACGATTTTGAGAAGCTTCCCAGGTGATTGCAATATGCGGTCCGGCTTACGAGCCTCTAAGATAGCTGGGAAGACTAAGGGACCTCTCCAGAGGTCCAATGTGTCAGCGCCCTGTGTGAACCCATTATCTTTCTCTCCTCTGGCACCTGACAGCAATTTCCACCTCCAGGAGGAGTTTTTAAACTTTCCTTTACCTATGCTTTTTGCTACTTGGAATATTTGAGCCTTTAAATATGCTCTTTGGACATCTCTCTTTTCAATAATGTATAGAACATATGATTAGAGAGATTAAGCCCTTGGACACGAGTCTGATATTATTGTAGACAATAAACTTTCATTAGTCAGAGACTTGTAATCAAATCTTGATATTGAAGAAATCTGAGCCTCTTCTGGGAACAGAATTTCATCTTGAGCCATGGAGGGCACAATCTGTTCCAAATCCTGCTTCCTTCTTCCCGTTCCAGAATTGAAACTTGGGATTCCTCTTCGGCACGGAGGTCTGATCTGGAAGCCCAAAGGGTAGTAGTTCTAATGTTACCATTGCTTACTGTGTGACCTTGGGTAAGGCAGATAACCATTCTGGGCTCTCTATGCCTCATTTTTAAGTTTTTAGCAATTCATGCCATAAACTTAATTTTACAGTCAAAGGGATTTTGTGATGATTAGTTGAAAAGGATTGTTAGTCCATATTTTTGTAGAAAAAAAAATTGAACAACATTATCACAAGGTAACATATCTACTGTGAGTTGGTGTTGGACCTTTGCTTCTTCTCTTTTGCACAAGTTGAGCTCTAGTTTAAGTTTTTAAAACCAGATACACAGATTAATAAAACTTATTCCTAGTCTCTTAGAAGACATAAATAATATGATATTTAAATTTGGCATAGAATTTCTTTTGTATTAAATCTGTTTTGGATTAGGATGGGGAAAGTGTGAAAAGACACAAACAATGTTTTAGGGAAGCAAAGCCCAGACTTCTGAATGAGAGGTAAAGATTTCCAGGAGCTGTGAGGGTCTAGACAGCCCTCCCTCTCCACCCGCTATGTGCAAGAGAAAAACACACGGCAGTGGGCAAGGTACTTCCCAAAGTTAAACGGCCAGAACAGAGTTTTGTAATGGAACTCAGACAGCCTATTAGAAATGTGTTGTCCCAAAGTTCTACCTGTAGGAAGGACACAGCTCTTACAGGACTGGGGAGGGCAGGAGGCAGAGATTAACCCTCATGGTGCCAGAGGACCCGTTCATTTCTATGTATCCACGGCTGACAAAGGAAAATCAGAACGGGAAAAGTGAACTGCCACTTTGCATGAAGACCATCCCATTCTCCTTTCTCCACTTCTCCACCCTCAGGCTCAAGGCTTCCCTCTCTCCCTCCACACAGCAGCTGTGCCTTCCACACCAGGAAGGAGCCTGAAAATTTCCAAGCACAAGTGGGAGATGGAGTGGGGTAAGAGTGGGATAGCCCAGGAGAGGGTTCCTGGGACTTGAAGGAGAAGAGATATTAAAGGATCCACACAGTGTGAGGAGAGGGGAGATGGAAGCAATGCAAGGAAAGAGATGTACCCAAAGGGGATACTGTGGCAGCTACACATGTGTGTACTGCTCTGATCTCCCTTCAAGGGAACCTGCATCTTCTGATATGCCCCGTCTTCATGCTGGGCCCCCTCCCTCCCACCAACCCAGCCAATGACCCTGCTCAGTGGGAGCGCCCGCTGTTCGGGCCCGACACAGGACTCCTCCTGTGCCGTGGGGCGCCCTGTGAGCCTGGATGCAACTCCTCAGCCCAAGATCCCTTCCTTCCTTTTCTCCTTTCACAGGTGTCAGACCAGAGTCCTGCTCTGAAGGCTGTCCCCGCCTACTCCTGTGTCCTTTCCCCTTTGTCTTTCATAGCTGTGTCCCCAGTAAATCTCTTGCATGTTTCATTCTATCCTGGAGTCTGCTTCTCAAAGGACCCAAGCTGACAAAGACCCTCTGGGAGGTCAAGGAAGTGTCTATAGCAGACTGTCTCAATGTGCACACAAGGACTCCTTTCCCATCTGCCTATACGTGATCACCCCTCTCCCATTATACAAAATAAAGAGGTACTTCTCCTCCATCCAGAATCTTACTAGGATCATAGCCCCAAGGGTATTCAAAATATCCCAGGTGCCAAACAAAATGACAATTTGAAATACCAGCATTTGACTCGTTTAATCAAGACACTCCTGTAGGGGCGAGAAAAGGGTCCCCGGTAGGTCTGAAAATTAAATGGACTATGACCGATTAACAGGAGAAAAGCATAAAAAATTTATTTAATATTAGTTTTACATGACATTGGGAGCCTTCTTAAGGAAACGAAGACCCAAAGAAATGGTTAAACCTGAGTGTTTTTACGCTGGATTTGATGAAAAGGGGACAGTCATGGAAAGATAGGATAAGACAGAGTATGAGGTAAGGATAGGAAACTGGGGGAAACTTAGCAAGACCTGTCCAGATTCTTCTCCGCATTCCTCCCTGTTAGAGAGAAGGATGCTTCTTCAGGAATAAGGAGGGTGCCTCTCATATGAGGGTCTTAAGGCCTACTTCAGGGGAGACAAGGAAGATGGAAGAGTCCTTCCTGCACCTGTTTTTTCTCACATTCCTTCAGTTTAAAATATTCAATGTGCCAAGGTCCCGTATTTTGGGGTAGCGTACCCTGAACTCCATTACTGCAAACCTGTGATTGGTCCATTCTTTTTGTTTGCTTGTTGGGCCTGCGGGATCTTAGTTTCCTGACAAGGGACCGAACCCGTGCCCCCTGCAGCGGAAGCACAGAGACCTAACCACTGGCCTGCCAAGGAATTTCCTGGTCAATTCTTAAGTATATTGCTGTTAAGGGTTAAGCCATGACGTTAGAAATGGAGTGTTTGGGCACATGTCATCATGTTCTTGTTTCAAATCTATTAAAGACTGGGGCAGCAGAAGTGATGACAATTTTCATTTAAATATTTTGGGGTGTGGCCATAGAAGGCCCCTCCCAGACCTCCAATGACAGGGAGCTCATTTGATTAGAGCCCCAGTTACTGCGCTCTGAAATCCATTGTCATGCTTCCCACAGGCTGTGCTCAGTCAGCCACTGACGTGGCCAGGGTACCACCTTAGTCCTGAGGAACTCGGACTCCTCTGATGGCCAGCTTTGGCCCCAGGACCCTCTGATGGCCTTGCTGAACCTTCCTTAGGCCTCACAGCCACCTAGACACTTCTGCCCTCTCCCTTTGTGTGGTCTCAGATTTGCACTGTGGTCCAGGAAGGCTCCCTGCTTCCTCTACCTCCCCGCCCACACTCCCCCAGCCTCTGTTCTCTCTCATCCTTGTTTCCTCTAATAAAGCCTTTGCGTCTGTTTCTAGGAGAACTGACACAGCTCACCTCTGCCCCCATAACCCTGGTTGTCAATGGCCACTCTCTTGGATGGAGCCCTGTGTTGACACCTCAGCCTTGTTTCACACAGGCACCATGTTCACGGCAGGCTCAGTGCCTTAGCTCTCCATCCCTCCTACATTTAAGAGTCAGAAATACGAGGGATTCCATCATGGAGGACACATGTTAACAGGATGATCTGAATTTAAAAATAAAGTGGGAGGGCATTCCCTTGTGGTCCAGTGGTTAAGACCTGGGCTTTCACTGCCAAAGGCCTGGGTTCAATCCCTTGGTCAGGGAACCAAGATCCCACAAGCTGTGTGGTGTGGGGGAAAAAAAAAAGTTGGATTTTTCTAACAGAAAGTAAGTCTGGTTGGACTGATTGATAGACTTGTTGCTGAGGCTGTTTAGATTCCCTGACAGACATCTTCTTTATATTGAATGAGCTAAATTCACAGTTCCAAGATTTTGAAACAAACTTCATGTGTTTAAGCATGCCATTTTAAGATTACATATTTTTAATCACATTGATAACAAAAATTGAGCTTAATGATATTTCAGTTTTGCCAACCTTTTCTGAGTATATCAGGAATGAAAATATGCTTCCAAAGTAAGAGTAACTGGTTGCAGAATTATTTACAATAACCAAGATACAGAAGCAACCTAAGTGTCCATCAGCAGAATGGCTAACGAAGATGTGATACATGTACACAATGGAATATCACTCAGCCATAAAAAAGAATGAAATCTTGCCATGTGTGACAACATGGATGGACCTAGAGGGTATTATGCTAAGTGAAGTAAGTCAGAGAGAGAAAGACAAATGCTGTATGATCTCACTTATATGTGGAATCTAAAAAGCAGAGTCATAGATACAGAGAACAAACGTGGTTGCCAGAGGGGAGAGGGGTGGGGGAAGGAGACAAATAAGTGAGGGAGATTAAGAGATACAAACTTCCAGTTGCAAAATAAATGAGTTACAGGTATGAAATGTACAGCGTGGGAAATATAGTCAATAATTGTGTAATATCTTTGTATGGTGTCAGATGGTAACTAGACTCATGGTGATCATTTTGAAATGTCTTGAAATATTGAATCAAGATGTTGTATAACAGGGACTACCATAGTATTGTAGGTCAATTATACTTCAAAAACAAATAAGCAAACAAACAAAAAACTCATAGAAAAAGAGATGGGATTTGTGGTTACCAGAGGTAGGGGATGGGGGAGGGTGACTTGGATGAAAGCAGTCAAAAGATACAAAGTTCTAGTTATGAGATAAATAAGTACTAGGAACGTAGTGTATAACATGATAAATATAATCAACACTGCTGTATGTTGTATATGAAAATTGTAGGAGTAAATTCTAGGAGTTTTCATCACAAAGAAAAAATTTTTGACTATTTAATTTTGAATCTCTATGAGATGATGGATGGTCACTAAACTTGTGATAATCATTTCACGATGTATGTAAGTCAACTCATTATGCTGTACACCTTACACTCATGCAGTGCTGTATATCAATTGTATCTCAAACAAAAAAACACAAACAAACAAAACAATGTAAGAGTGGTATAATTAAGAGTCACTGGGTAAATCTTGGTAAAACTTTTTGGGGTACTTCCTAGAGAGTGAGAAAAATGAGCGACTCTAATGATTGAATAACAAATCCCGCTGCAAGTCAAATGGTTTCCAATTCTCTGCCTTGAGCAAAACTGAAGGAGTTCTTAACTAAATTGTCATCTGATAGGTGAAAAGTACGATTTTTGGCATACGACTTAGAAGGAGCTCAAAGGATTGAGTGCTATTGCTATAAGAGAATTCCTTCCTGTTTCTACCTACTTTTAGTGTTTTTGTTTGTTTGTTGGTTGGTTTGTTTTGCGGTACGCGGGCCTCTCACTGTTGTGGCCTCTCCCGTTGCGGAGCACAGGCTCCGGACGCGCAGGCCCAGCGGCCATGGCTCACAGGCCCAGCCGCTCCGTGGCATGTGGGATCCTCCTGGACCAGGGCACGAACCCGTGTCCCCTGCATCGGCAGGCGGACTCCCAACCACTGCACCACCAGGGAAGCCCTCTACCTACTTTTAACGTAAGGCAATGTTTGCCAGCACTTGAATGTATAAAACAAAGAATGAGAATACAATTGTTGCCAAACCTGTCTCATTCATCCCCAAATACGTGAGTTCATTGGAAAAAACACAAAAACGCACCCCTTCATCTACCTCATTGACATATGCACCATTCCAGTCTCTGTCCCCATCTTCATGTTGCCTTCTCCTTGGTGTGTGCGTGTCAAGTCTCTCTATGCCTCCCTCCACAAGGATAAATGTGATTGCCTTTAGGGCACAAATAATGCAGGATAGTAGCTGCATCTCAAGATTCTTAGCACAATGACACTTGCAAAGACCCTTTTTCCGAATAATATAACATTGACAGGTTTCAGGGGTTAGGACCCACTATCTTTGGGAGCATTATTTGGTCTACTAAACCTGGTAAAGTGATGTTAGCCTGGTTGTAACAAGCAGTCCATCAGTTACTGAAACTTGTCTGCTGTGTGGGTGCTGGTCACAGGGTTCCTAAATGGCCACAGGGTTACCTCCAACTACCAACAACCTCAACTTGATGACCCCTCAAACTCCAGGGGTCTGCCTGGGATATATAGAAATCTGGAGGAAGATATTTCAGACCCTTGTTGTAGGGGGGTGTATGGATGGAAATAGGCCAGTGAGTTCCAGAACTTAGCCTGGAAGGGAATGGTGTGGGTTCACAAGGGAGAGAGGGAGCCTCATTCATCAAATACTGTTCTATGCCAGGGATGTCATGTTCCAATGGCCAGGGATTCCTGGAAGCCTAGGTATCCTCAGGGGGTTTCTGTGTCGAGGAAGAACAATTTTCTAGGCCACAGAATGACTCTTTGAGGGCCCCCGTTGAGCTGGACAATCCGTAGCCATATCTCCTAAATGTGCCCCCTGAATGGTGGTGAGAAAAGAGAGGAGAAGAGGACAGGAGGAAGCAGAAGAGAACAGGAATTCATGCTTTGTTTTGGATGCTGTTGCAGAAGAAAGCCAAATAATGAGAGAGACGGGATGCGAAATCTTGATGGAGACCGTCCATCTCTGTGGTGCTTCCTGTGGACAAATGGACGCGAGCGGCAAACATTCTATGTCTTTCAAGACAGCCACACGCATGGGTTACTATTCTCGGAAACTTCTCTGTGAAGACCCTGCATGCGGTAAGCCCCCATTAAACATTTGTTGATGTCTTGGTGTTTCCACTCTGAAAAGAAGGGCTTCAGCCATACAAAATACTTTACACTGGGTAGATGGTGGATCGTTTTTATTCTGTCCTGACATTTGCTGCACTAAGAACCCTGGGATTCTAATTCAGGCAATTTCACATTGTGTTTGGATTAGCACTGAACTCTTTTGAACCAACACAGATGGTGGATAAAGGGTTTTCTTTGGGGTTTTAAAAGCATCGTCTCTATCCATTTGTGGTGTTTAGTCCATTCTGAGTCAATCAATTCAAATAAATGACTCAACGCTTTACTCCTTTAGTAATCTTTTGATTTATCTTCTCGATGCTCCTAAGCTATTTTGCATTTTTTTATTATCCACTCCTTCACACACACACACATGCATGCACGCGCAGACACACACAGTGTGCTGTTCCTCATAACTTGGTACCAGCTGCAATGTGACTAATAGGCAATTACAGTTTCCTCTTGGGAGTCAATGGAATATTAAGTATTAAGAGTCCTCTAATTAGGTGTGAGTGTTTGGGTAATGGGTTTTTTTTTGGGCCACGCCCCCGCGCTGGGCAGGTTCCTAGGTCCCCAACCAGGGATGGAAGCCACGCACCCTGCAGTGGAAGCACAGAGTCTTAACCACTGGACCGCCAGGGAAGTCCCTACCTACTATAATCCTTCCAGAGCAGAACCAAACCAGGGGCGCTCCTGACTAGCCCAGAGGGTGCGCAGTTGAAATCTAGGTCTGGCTCTGGTACTAATTCACTACGTGACTTCTCTGCCCACAGGACTTAGCCCAGCAGTTCTCTGCCGGGGGCTTTGTGCTTCGCCTTCTGCCTGAGTCTCCTCCCCTGAGTGTCAGATCCCAGCCTTCATGCCGTCCTTCAGGGATGTCTTTCCTGCCCCTGAGTCTCGAGTAGATTCCCCTGCTACGTTACTATTTATCCATTTATTTGAGTACCTAATGCATCCCACGTGACGTGCTAGACGCTGGGCACGTAGTGTGACAAGAACGCGGCCCCCACGGAGCGTGGGCACCGAGTGGGGAGGGGGGATGGGTGTCAGACACACAACACTGCCCTCAATAGAGCCCAACCGTGATAAGTGCACCAAAGGCAAAGTGCGGGGTATGACGAGGAAATTCACCGAGAACATAAAGGCGCTGACCTCACTCAGACCTCAGGTCCACGTGAGGCGGTGGGAGCCCTGTGGCCATTCTTCCCCAGGCGAATACCCCACAGCTCTTTCTCTGATCCTTTCATGAAACACGACGTACAAGGCCTACTGAGCATCGGCACGTGATGTGGCTCTGCTCCCAGCCCCGGGCCTCGCCAATCCTAGCCACCGTCTAGCCTGCGGTGGGCACAGGCTTTGTATTAGGCTCGAGTACTTCTAGGAGTTTAAGGAGATTAGTTGACTGGGATCAGCAGAAGGCACTTCGAGGTTAATCGAGAGCAGGCTGTGATGGGTGATCAAGGAATCGACCGTGAAGCAGGAACAGGAAGCTGAGTAAAGGAAAGGTCTGTGTGCGAACATAAACTGTGGTGGGTTCCTAGTTTCTCTTTCAGTGAATGCTGGAAAGATGGCAGCCAATGGCTGTGCCTGTGCTGTACAACATAGTCCACAGCTGATAGAACTACAGATGAAGGAGACAAACACCTGACTAAGCTGGGCTAGAGTGTTGGGGCTTCCAGCCACGGTTGACTGGGTCAGAGGGAGCACCCATCCCACGGTGGACCAATCAGAATGCTTCTGCAGGGTTTTCCAAATTGGAGCTAAGGAACCGGGCCAACAGTCTGGTCCCAGGAAGGGAGGTCCTGTGGAGGAAGCCAGTCTGCAATAGCAGAAAGGAGGAGAGAAGGGAGGTGTTGTGAAGAAAAAGCAGCACAGGTGTGAGACAGAGAGAGAGGAAGAGAGAAGGAGAAACAGGGAGAGCAAGATGGTAAAGAATGATTGAGCTATTATTCTTGGCATTATTCTAGAGGTTTCTGAGGCTCAGAAGGACCCCCTACCTTTTCCATGACTTGATTGTTTAATTCCTTAAAAAAAATCCTTCCTTTCTCTAAACTGGATTCCGTTGTGTTTTTTTGGTTTTGTTTTTTTTGGCTGTGTTGGGTCTTCACTGCTGCACACGGGCTTTCTCTAGTTGTGGTGAGCAAGGGCTACTCTTCATTGCTGTGTGCAGGCTTCTCATTGTGGTGGCTTTTTGTTGCAGAGCACGGACTCTAGGTGCACGGGCTTCAGTAGCTGTGGCACGTGGGCTCAGTAGTTGCGGCTCGCAGGTTCTAGAGCGCAGGCTCAGTAGTTGTGGCGCACGGGCTTAGTTGCTTGACAGCATGTGGGATCTTCCCAGACCAGGGCTCGAGCCCGTGTCTCCGGCATTGGCAGCCGGATTCTTAAACACTGCACCACAGGGAAATCCCTCAGTTGTGTCTTTGTTACTCAGTATCCCGAAGAGTCCAAATGAGAGTAGATTATTGGCTAGAGGGCAAAAGGCAGGCCAGGACACACACAGCTCCAGGCAATGACATCAAAGACTCAGTGACACAATTCAGTGACACAATTCAGCCAAGTCACTCCCACTTCAGTAATTATTACTTCAGAGAAATTATTTGAAGATATTATTTTGAACAAACTAATATCTCACAGATATCCAATGTTGACCTTAATTATTTTTATTATAATTCTAATTCAACATAATTTAGCAAATATTTCTTAAGTGCCTAGTAAGCCTCTAGAACATAATCCTGTTCTAGGAACCCGAAAGAAGGCAATGGCCAAAAGAGACAGAAATCTCTATCCCCCATTCTAGCAGGGGATAAATAAACCTGAATACATACATATATCTATGTAATATCCTTTGGCTTTTCATTCTTAATATTAGCTGTATGCAAACTATTAAACCAAAATGCATTTACAAATTTTTGAAAACCTAGAAAATTGATCACATTAAAATTAACAACATAATTTCATATGGCAATTGATATGATTGTGCTAAAATTAAATTGTTTCGATTGGGCTTAATTGTAGAAAGATATAGCTTGGAGTCTGGTTGTATACTTGATCTTTTTCTGTGTTTTGTTCTCAATAAGGCTAATGATTGCGTGTATTATAAAGAATTGCATAAATATATTCAAGATTCTGCTAGTTTAAAATATAAGACCTCAAGTCTTTTTTGCAAGCAGAATTCAGATGCAGGTTTTCGTTATGGGTCACCTGATTACTCTGTAAAACTCTCTCATTCATCTGAAGGTAAGACTCGCCAGCTTGAATTATGAAACTCAGCATTGAATGGTAGCGACTCCATACGTTGCTGGTAGTAAGAGCAGAAAAATTTTCCCTTTGCCTGGTTGTTACCATAGTTATTCCTAATGAACTGTTTTGGCAGTTGGTCTGTGCAAGGAAGTGTAAGCATCTTCACCTGTGATTAAGAGCGTTGTTAGTATTTAATAAGTGCCAGGAGCTCTTCTAAATGCTTTATGGGAATGAACTCAGGCAAGCCTCCAACAGCCCTGCAAAACAGGTACTTCTGTCTGTCTCTATGTACAGATGAGGGGACACTGAGACGTAGAAAGGTAGGGTAACTTGCCCAAGGTCAGCCACAGAGTAAGTGACAGAGCTGGGATTTGAACCCAGGCAAGTATGGCTCTGGAGCCTGCCATCCACATCCCTTCAGGATACTGCCACCGAATGTGGTAGCAACTATCCCAATGTAGGTTCTTCATAATGTGGTAGGAGGATGATCCTGGGTGCCCTGTTACGGCTCCATTCCCCCACCAATCTTCTCTCCTGGAACTACTGAGAAACATTCATTTATCCATCAAAGCTTTACGTCATTTGGCCTCCATGGGGCTAGAATAGATGAAAAATGCAGTTGCACATTCTGACACTAAAATTACGTAGATCAGGGATCAACAAACCATGACCTGCGGGTCAAATCTCGCCTGCTGCCTGATTTTGTAACTAAAGTTTGATTATGAGCACAGCCACGCTCATTCATTTGTATCATTTATGTATTGTCTATGTCTGTGTTTGCACTCCAGGACTGAGTTATGTAGTCTCAATAGAGACCACATGGCCCCAAAGCCTCAAATATTTCCTACCTGGCCCTTTACACAAAAAGTTTGATGACTCTTTATCTAGATGAAATTAATTACGTTCCTATTATTGTTTATAGACCCTCATCAAAATGAGAACACATAATTTCCCATAGAGAACTCAGGGGACTTGGATGTCAGTTAAAGAAACATTTTATAAGTTAGTTATGGGAAATGCTTTGGGTGTTTCAGTGACTTTGAAAGACAGAGCAAAGTAAAGCATTCCTTTTTTTTTTTTTTTTGGAGGAATTTGTAAACTGAATGCACTACCCGCCCTGAGGGTCCTGAGTAGCTCTTCACACATGGCAGGCACGTTTCTCCATTTGGATCAAGACCTGTAATGCCATCTCCTCAACATGTGTAGGACTATACTTCCTACCTCCCTTGTTGGTTGGATGGGGCCATGTGATTCTTCTGGTCAATGAGTCCTGAGCAGAAGTGATCTGTGCCTTTTTGAGCTGGAGCATTTAATGATCAGTACAAGACCCTCCTGAATTCTTTCTTTCCAACACAACAGTTGGTGGCATTCAAGATGGTGGCTGCCCCATGAGCCAGGGTTCCTTAGTGACCATCATTAGCAAGGCCTTCTTACCCATGGATGCTTAGCGTGAGCAAGCTATGAACCTCTGTGTGAGTTTGCTAGGGCTGTCATGACAAAACACCACAGTTTGGATGGTTCAACCACAGATATTGATTCTCTCGTGGTTCCACCAGTTAGAAGTCTGAGCGCAACGTATCAGCAGCATTGGTTCCTTCTGAGGCTGTGAGGGAGGAATCTGTTCCAAGCCTCTTTCCTTGGCTTGTAGATAATCATCTTCTCTTTTTGTCTTCATATCATCTTCCATCTATGTGTTTGTGTGTCCAAATTTTCTTATGAGAACACCAGTCATACTGGATTAGAACCCATCCTAATGACCTCATTTTAGTTTAGTTATCCCTTCAAGACCTTCTCTCCAAACATGGTTGCATTCTGAGAGACTGGAACCTAGGACTTCAACATATAAATTTGCGGGGGTAGGGGAGAGGACAGAATCCAACCCATAACAAGCTTTATATTTTTAAGCTACTGAGATGTGGGCGTTGTCAGTCACCACAGCATAACCCAGACTATTCTGACTAATACAAAGGAACAGTCACCTAGAGACTCAAAATGACAGCTTCTTTGAGTTGTCTATGCATATTTATGGCCCTATTAAAAACCACATGGGGGACTTTATTTTTTTTTTAAGTTACATGTGTCACAAGCATGAATAAATTAGCCCCCAGCAGTATTCTTAGAGCTGGAACATTATTTTCTTTTTCCATTTTAGGCAGCTGAGGACCAGAAAAGACGAATGTCTCTCTCTGGCAGACAGGGAAGTCCCAGCCCCAGGATGACTCCCAGTCACGTGCACATGCCAGCAGCCTGGCCTCCTTTCTGCCTCACCGGGACCCCAGATGGCCCTGCCAGTCACCCAGGCATCCTTTCCTCCCCTCTGGCTGGACCTCTCAGTGACTCCATAGAGCCTGTCAGGCCTCCTTAATGGTTATGAACTTGAGATGCGTCCTGCTCACTGAGATGTTACCATCTGACTTCTGACAGATTAATTCATTAATCACCTGTTTGAGTTTTTCCACTTAATATTAAACCTCACATCCTATTTCCTTATGGTTATGAATTGGTCAGAGAGCTCAGAGGCGGCTCACTCCTTCTCCAGGGGGCGTCCTTCAGCCTCTGAGGGATTCCCCAGGGAAGGAAAATACTCTCTGTATTAGTTACCTGTAGCTGCTGTAACAATGATCACAAGCTTGGTGACTAGAAACAAACAAACAAAAAAGGTGTATTCTCTCACAGTGCTGGAGGCTAGAAGTCCAAAATCAAGGTGTCATCTTGATTGGGTAATTATTAATGAGTACCCAATTAATAATGGGTAATTATTAGTAAGTATTATTAGGAATACTTATTTGTACTAGTATATCATAATAGTAATTTACAGTAGTAATATTATCTTACATTATATTACTAATCAAATGCTGTCGTTTATTTAGTGCCTACAACTGGCTAGGCACTGTGCTAGTTTCTTATAAATTTCCCCATTTGATTTTCAAAATCAGCAATACATGTTCAGGACAAGGAAAACTTGTTTCAAGGTGGTTCTCTTGAGGAATAAAAAATAAAAATAAAATACCTCTCCCTTAGAGGGACTTCCCTGGTGGTCTAGTGGTTAAGACGCTGCACTTCCAGTGCCTCCACTGTAGGGGGAACTAAGATCCCACATGCCACTTGGTGCAGCCAAAAGATAAATAAATAAAACAATAAAAGTGATTCTCTTGAAAAAATCTAAAGGTGTCAACTGACCACAAGCCCAGTTAGTGAGTAACACCCTCAGCACGTGTGTCTGCTAAAGGGGGGCACAAATGAGAGCTGTTTTCATGACACTGTGGTGACTAGATCAAGGGTAGCAAATGGACCGAAGTTAGCAAGAGGCTCCTTCTCGCACCCCACCTTTTGTCTTTTTTAAAAAATGTGGTTGTTGACAATATTGTGTTAGTTTCAGGTATACAGCAAAGTGATTCAGTTATACATATATTTTTCCTATTTTTTCCAATTTAGGTTATTATAAGATATTGAATATAGTTCCCTGTGCTATATGGTAAATCCTTGTTGCTTGTCTATGTTCTATATAGTAGTTTGTATCTGTTAATCCCATACCCCTAATGTATCCCCCCACCCTTTCCCCTTTGTTAACCATAAGTTTGTTTTCTACGTCTGTGGGTCTGTTTCTGTTTTGTATAGAAGTTCGTTTGTACCATTTTTTCAGATTCCACATGTAAGTGATATCATACATTTGTCTTTCTCTGTCTGACGTACTTCACTTCGTATGATAATCTCTAGGTCCATCCATGCTGCTGCCGATGGCATTATTTCATTCTTTTTTATGGCTGAGGAATCAAAATATCTCCATTGGATTCTGGCTGGCTTCTTCCTCCTTGGAGAAGGCTTGAAATTTCTGGGAGACAAGCTTGAATCTCCCCCTTTAGCTCTCTCTCCCTCCACATTAACACAGCCCTGGAGCAGCCACCCCTGGGCTCCAGGTCGTGACCCTGCTTCCTCCTGGGGCACCCCGAAGTCCTCCTCCCACCAAGAACGGCCCAGCCCCCCAAGTTATAACCCTTTGACTCCTACTCCAGGAGCTGGCTGCACCTCTTTCTGCTTGAGTCCCTCTTCCTTGAGGGTCTGTCCAGGAATGAAGCCCAATGAAGATGGGGTATAAGGAAGGAGATCTGACTCCTGATGCTAACTAAACATTAAAAGAGAGGCAGACGGAATGGGGTGGGAGTCGACCACCAGGCCAGGTGGGAACAGCTGGAGGAGAAGGCGGTATTCAACTTAGAGAAGACTTTGGGGATCTCAAGAGCTGAACCCAAATAATGATCATTCTTTTTAAATTTTCTTTTTTGGCCACACCCCATGGGATCTTAGTTCCCTGACCAGGGATCAAACCTGGGCCCCCTGCAGTGGATGCACAGAGTCCCAACTACTGGACTACTAGGGAATTCCCAAATAACGATCATTCTAATTGCCATCTCTTGGATAAATACTTGGTTCCAGGCTCGATTCTCCATGTTTTACGTACATCATGCTTATTGACTTTAACTTTCACAAGAACCTTCTGAAAATTCAAGGCCGCTCCTTAAAGATATGTAAATCAAGGCAACGAGGGCTTAAGCAACTGATTTGAGATCCAATAGTTCAGTTAATGTCGAGGCCAGCATTCTTCCCTGGGAAGGTGTAACTCCACTCTATCACCATCAAGAGGGAGAGAGCAAAGACGTGTATTATGTTTCACACCAGAAGACGAATGTAGGAACAACGGGCCAACGTTCCAGGTAAGCAGATTGCCGGCTCTGTGCAGCGGAGAATTCTATAACGGTTAAAGTTGTCTGGTAGCAGGTGGGCGGCCTTGAGCCTCCCTGAGACTCCTGTCACAGAGCGCCCAAGCAGAAACCAACAACCATCTGCTGTGGATATATTAAGGAATTCCTCCCTGGCATGAAGTTTGGGCCGGGAAAACATGCCGAGAGGCTATACGTGCTTCGTTCGATGGAACACTGACCGATTCGAGGCAGTGCTATAATAGCCTGGCAACTCTGATTTCCAGAGCCTGATAAACTCCTTTGCAATATAAAATCCATAACAGTCAATGTCTTCGGAATCTTACCATTCAGACCAGAGAAAAGCAGTATTTGACCATGTTCATTTCCCGGCTGCCTCTCTTTCTCGTTTAGGATTAATTTTACATGCGTTATATTTTCTTTTCCTTTATACACCAAGGAACAGTAGTGTACTTATATTCTCGTTAGGGCATTCCTGAGACATGAATAAGGCCTGAATTCTCCATTCCTTTTGAATGACTCCATGAGTGCCAAGTATCAATTCATACACTTGATTCTAAAGCAAAGTTTTGGTTTCTCAGGCTGTTGTTCTGAGAATCTGGTCTAAGAACTTCCTGGCATCCTCTGCTTCATCACGGTTTCCCATTTTCCATGGTGTTGGATGTCTTCATTCTGGAGGCTTAAGAACACTGATACAGGAAAAGGGCAATCCAAATTCAATAGTAATAATAGAAAAGCCACTGACACTTCCTGAGTACTTTCTATGCACTAGCTCCCTGAGTACTTAAATATATTAACTCATTTCACCTTCGAAATAACCCCATAGGTAGGTACTATGCTAATTGTCCCCATTATAAAGACGAGGAAACAGAGGCATGAGAAGGTTAAGTGATTTGCGAGGATTCAGATCCGGGTAATTGAGTTCTATTAACCCCACCCTTAATCCACACTTTCCTATTTTGAGCTGTGGGTCTGCTGGAAGCTGAGGGTCCCTGGGTGAGCTGTCCACTTCCCCAGGCTGTGGCTTCCTCATCTGTGAAGCCCTGTCCAGGTTCCCCGCCACCTCCAGCTCTGAGATTCCAGGAAGCAGCAATTTCCAGGCTGTGACGCTGTGTCTGCACGGGGCTCTGCATTGTCCCATGTGCCAGCCAAGAACCCTCCATTCACCTAATAGGAAGGTCTCCTTGTCTGTTTTGGGTGCTCTCCAGGCGTGAAAATGACGTCATTTGACTCAGAAATCCATTCCATAGTGAGGCTCCCTTTTTCTGGGCCAACTACAGCTCATTTCCCGCACTTACTCCCATGCGCCGCTGGAGAACCAGGGCTCAACACGTATGAAAACACCTTCCACATCCTGAGACTCTTTTATGAGCATTCCCTAACTTCCTATTGACAAAGTACACCGTGAATCCTACACTTTAGCTTCATTGCTGCCTTCACCCAATACACGTTTCTTGAGGGCCTCTCGTGGGCCAGGTACTGGGATAAACTCCGTGTTTATGTGCTTACACTTTGGTGAAATTCGATTTGGGCAGCTGTGTAAGGCTTTGCTAGCTGCCATAACAAAAATCTCCACATTTTAATGGCTTAACAAATAAAAGGTTATTTCTCGTTCGGGTAAAGTGTAAAACTGGTTCTGCCCCAGGTTCTTTCCTTTTTGTGGCTCCACATTCTCCTGGGGTGTGGGAATCACTTACACTCAGCTGCCTGGTGGGAAATGAGCCAAAGCAGAGAGGCAACACCCTTCTCCTAACCACCTTTGCCCAGAAGTGACACATCCCCTCTGCTCACTTTGGTGAAGATCTGGATGTGGAGGCTGGGGTGGGTGGATGGAGGTGGGGTGCTGAGAAACGTCACCCAAGCTCGGCAGCCTCTTCCCAGAGGGCAGCTCCTCTTTTGGGTTGCAGCTAGTGTGGCCGATTTGCGGCCAGGGTACCAGAAGGCGCCCACCGGGGACTTCTGTACTCTCCTGTGGAGTTTCCCCAGGCAGGTATGCCCTATGTCAGTGATGCTGACATTGCTCAGCATAGCTTTGGCAACCCTTTCTGGAAATTTTAAAGCAATTGGGGAACAAAAGATCTTTCTTGAGAAATCCCTCAATGGTGGCAATATGCATTCGTTGTGCACTGATTTAATTATTGCAAATTAGACACGAGCCGTTCAGAGCCGAGTCTGGAGCATCAAGCAGAGGCTCCGTCGTGCTGTTTTGAATCAAAGGCAAAATGTACCGATAAAGTGAAGAGATTGATCTCGCTTCTGTGCCCACTGCATCGGCTCTGAAAGCCATTCTGTGAGAGGTGCTGAGCTCCCAGAGTTTCGAGCAAGAGCAGGACTGTTTGATGAAGGCAGAGGGAGGGAGGAAGCTGGTCTTCTTGGTGTCAGAGGATCTGAATATTAACCAGAGGATCTGAATATCAAATGTATAACCCAGGACAAACTCCCATCTCTCCCTGGGCCTCAGTTTCCTCATCTGTAAACTGAGGAGGGAGGGGGTGGATTAGATCACCGCCCGCCTTTCTTGAAGCTCTGACATTTGAGATGCTGAGGACAAACTTTCCAACACCACCTCCTATCCACATGGGTCAGCACCAGAGCGCTTATTTTCAATACAGCCTCATTATTGCTAAACTCAGCCTTGTATTTCCAGTTACTTCATACACCGTATGTTCTAGTCGAGAAGCTCAGGCTGGAAGACCATCTATCAGGGTGCTTGTGGGTCGCGTGTGATGCTGGAACAGCCTCGGAACCTCCACTTCTTCAAATATGAACTGGAAAAGTAATATTTCTTCCCTGGGGGTGTAGCATAATCAGGGAATGCGGTGTGTTAGTCCAACACGTGGAACCAGAAAGCACCAGTCGATGCTCACTGCTGGGAATGAGTGATTTGAACTCTTGCTGTCACCCAGCTTCCTCCCAGATCTGCTCTGTAATATCCTGGCCAGTGGTCTGGTGGATGGGACCCCTCAGCACATCCCTTGAAAGAGGACTCTCTGCTTCGTTCTTTGGATAGTGCTGTTTTAAAAAACCTATTTTATAGGAGATGATAATGATAGCTAATAACTACTATTCCCTGTTTCAAGCTCCTCTTCTCAGGGCCTGCGATAAATAGAAGTCTCTTCTGTGAGGCAGCCCTCACATGCAGAACGCCAGGTACAGACTCCCTACGGTTTCTCCAAAGTCTTCATGTTTGTACTTTCTCAGTTGTTCCTCTCATAAATATGAATTCTTGTTCTTTCACCATTCTGACTGCTCTTTGAATAGGAACCAGCTTGTCTTTACTTCCCTTAAACTGGGCATGTGGAATGAAACCGTAGGTGTCATTGGGCCTGAACCCAACAGAATAGGAACGTCTCAGTGTTTCAACCTGGGCTGCATGTTGGAATCACTTGGAAACCTTTTAAAAATCCTGACGCTCAGGCTGCATCCCATATCGTTTATATCAGCTTCCTTGAGAATTGGACATGAATATTTTTTTTTTAAGGCTTCTAGGTGTTTCTGGTGTACAGCCAAGATTGGGAAACACTGTGCTAGGTGCTTGTCCCTGATAACATGGTCTAATATTACAGTCAACTTTTGCCAGTTTCATTCATCACAATGTCATATTTAGAAAAATCACCACATCTTTTTTTTTTTTACTAAGCCATGGATCTCCAGTTCTTTTTTGCACATCTCTATCACGGATAAAACTGTGAACAAGACTAGTCCAAATCAGAGCCTGTCGAAACCACAGTGAGAGACCACCCCACAGTCATTGGATGGCTATTATCAAAAAACGGAAAGCAAGTATTGGCGAGGATGTGGAGAAAATGGAACACTTGTGCACTGTTGGTGGGAATGTAAAATGGTATACCTGCTGTAGAAAACAGTATGGCAGTTCCTCAAAAAGTTAAACACGGAATTACCATGTGATCGAGCAATGCCACTCCCCAAAGAAATTTAAAGCAGGCGCTCAAAAAGATATTTGTTCACCCATGTTCATAGCAGCATTATTCACAATAGCTATATGGAAACAACCCAAGTGTCCATCAGTGGATGAATGGATAAACAAAATGTTGTATATACATACAGTGGAATATTACTCAGCCTTAAAAAGGAATGAAATTCTGACACATGCTACATGGACAAGTCTTGAGGACATTATGCTAAGTGAAATAAGTCAGACACAAGAGTGGAAATGATTCCACTTATATGGGGTACCTAGAGTAGGCAAATTCAGAGGCAAACATTAGAATACAGGTTACCAGGGTCGGGAGGGAAGAGAGGCTGGGGCTACAGAATTTCAGTTTGGGAAGATGAAAGATTTCTGCGGAAGGATCGTGGTGATGGTTGCACAACATTGTGAACGTACTTAATGCACCGAACTATATACACTTAAAAATGGTTAAAACGGTAAATTTTATGTTGTGTATATTTTGCCACAATTAAAAAAAAAAACAGCCTGAAGGCTGCCTCTAAACACTCTTCTCCAGTTATCAGTGCCTGAGTCAGAACACTTGGAACATAACCATCCAGTCTGTAGCACAGAGCAGGTGATAGATAATTGTGAATAAAAATAAGTAAGTGAGCCTGATGTAAATTTTCCATCTACATCATCATTTTCTTCTCATCCACCTGGTACGTGTCAGCATGTTCACTAACCTATTAGTGTACCTATTAATTTACCAGCTTAGTCACCTGTCAAGGAGGGAAGTGAGGTTGGCTGAAATGGTACAGATGAACCGGTTTGCAGGGCAGAAATAGAGTCACAGATGTAGAGGAGAAATGTATGGACACCAAGGGGGGAAATGGGGGGGTGAGGGGGGTGGTGGGATGAATTGGGAGATTGGGATTGACATATATACACTAAGATGTACAAAATGGATAACTGATAAGAACCTGCTGTATAAAAAAATAAATAAAATAAAATTCAAAAATTCGAAAAAAAGAACAGTCGGTGCAAGGTATTGGGCGTCAGGACCTGTGGGAGCCTGCAGGGAACTGAGAAGCTCCCTGTGGGGTCCGCGACAGTCTCCCGTTCCGAACAGACACCCGGAGCGGCCTGCGGGGCCCCTCGTGACAAGTATCCGAACGTAACGAGCCACTCCTTTTCCGTGTTTTTGTTTATCTCTGTGCATATAATGCAAAAGTATCCGCAACTGAGCCGCCCATGACAACAGCGGGTTCAGTGAAGGGAAGCTTCTCTGTGGTGTGTAGCGCCCTCTAGTGTTTGTCAGGGGAAAAGGTCAGAAAAACAGGCTTTGAAACTTTCCTCCTGTATTTGGCCTTTTTGTCACACAATTGGGTTTGTCCTGCGATTTCCAACAGCTATCTGTTGTACCTATAACATTCTGATGAAAAATTGCATGTGTCATTATGAAACCATCTAGGACTATTTAAATTAATTGTCTACCCAAAAAAAGGAAAGAAAAACTATGATGTTTTTTCTGTTTGTTTTTAGTTCTCAGTTTACCAAGACAGTGGTCTATGGAGATAAAAAATCTTCTTATGTCATAGGGTTTATTAAGGAGCAAAATTAATTCCCATTTGTTCCTAAACCCTCCTCCTTTCATTATTTCCCCACAAAGTTCCAGAATATTTCTTGTATTACCACAGCTAAGGGGGTTTTCCTTTTAATCTAAAACTGGAGAACTACTACAACAGATCTGCTTTAGTTACTTATTTTTATTTATTTATTTTTGGCTTTTTAAAAAATTAATGAATTTATTTTTGGCTGCGTTGAGTCTTCGTTGCTGCGCGCGGGCTTTCTCTAGTTGTGGCGAGCAGGGGCTACTCTTCGTTATGGTGCGCGGGCTTCTCATTGTAGTGGCTTCTCTTGTTGCGGAGCGCAGGCTCTAGGCGTGCGGATTTCAGCAGTTGTGGCTCACAGGCTCTAGAGCTCACGGGCTTAGTTGCTCTGCGGCATGTGGGATCTTGCAGGACTAGGGCCTGAACCCTTTTTATGGCTTTTTATTTTATTTTTTAAACATCTTTATTGGAGTATAATTGCTTTACAATGGCATGTTAGTTTCTGCTTTATAACAAAGTGAATCAGTTATACATATACATATGTTCCCCTATCTCTTCCCTCTTGTGTCTCCCTCCCACCCCCCCATCCCACCCCTCTAGGTGGACACAAAGCACCGAGCTGATCTCCCTGTGCTATGCGGCTGCTTCCCACTAGCTATCTATTTTACATTTGGTAGTGTATATATGTCCATGCCACTCTCTCACTTCATCCCAGCTTACCCTTCCCCCTCCCTGTGTCCTCAAGTCCATTCTCTACATCTGCATCTTTATTCCTGTCCTGCCCCTAGGTTCGTCAGAACCTTTTTTTTCTTTTTTAGATTCCATATATATGTGTTAGCGTATGGTATTTGTTTTTCTCTTTCTGATTTACTTCACAACAGATCTGCTTTAAAGGCAAAGTTTTCACAGCCCAGATCCTTCCCGTCTAAGGTCTTGTTTGAATAGTTTTCTCTTAGAGAGAAGTGTCTTACGGTTAGTATTTCTGAGGTCACAAACTCTTGAGAAGTAATGAAAACTGTGGACCCAACCCCTTTCTATGCCCCTCAAATGCACACACACACACACACACACACACACACACACACACACACACACACACACACACACAGAACTCCAGGAGATTCAGTCTCCCTGAAGTCCAATTCCAGGTTAAGAACCCAGAGGGGCCGCCTTCCCTTCAGCATGGAGGATGGAGCTCGTTTAGCATGGAGCTCCGGCCTTTCCTTGGGCGTGTAGCCAAAGTGGGTAGAGCTGTAATAAGCACGTGCATGACAGAGCAGCTCACAGATTCCAGGGTAGCTCACAAACATTATCTCATGACCCCTACAACCACCCAGTGAGCCCAGCAGGGGCAACGCAGGGCGGCCTCCACCAGGGGAAATATTAGAGGAATGCAGACGGAAAACAGGCTCTTCGTCATTATCATAACCAAATTGTTATAAAATGTTTGCCTTGCTTCTCCATTCCCATGAAGTCACCGTGCAGGGAAACAGGGGTAGGAATTGTCTTGTAATGCCTTGGAGAGGTGACGTCCGTGGAGGCTGTGCTCATTCAGAGAAGTAACTGAGCTATACTTACCCAGGTGTTTGTGTGGTTGTCTACGAGGTAACAAATGAACACCAGGCCTGATGCTAAACGAATGGGTGGGTTTTTTTGTTTTCTGGGGTTTTCTGGCCTTGCCTCACGGCTTGCGGGATCTTAGTTCCCTGACCAGAGATCGAACCCACGCCCCTTGCGATGGAAGTGCAGAGTCCTAACCACTGGACCCCCCAGGGAATTCTCTAATGGGTGTGTTTTCAGCTGGTGGGATATCCACCTCCCCAACGTGTCACCATCTTCTTCACTACCCCTGTGGATGCCCAAGTCGCGTCCAGGGCTGGTGGGACTCCCCCAGGGCAGTCCCTATTGTAGTCCTTTCTATGCTGTCCTGCAATGGTCGGTAATGCATCTCTAGCTCTCACCAGTTCTCCTGCAGAGTAGGGACCATGTTATTTATTTCTTAGGCTCCACACATAGCACACAAGGCCTGACACATAATCTCAGTTTCAAACTCTACTCAAGAACCATCACCTTCCATGTTAGTCTAGGTCCTCCAAGAAGCAGCTACCAAGATGGAATTACATATGCAAGGATTTTAACAGGGGAAGTGCCTTTGTGAGAAAAATGGGGAGGGCGTTGGGAGAGGCTGAATGCAGGAGGCTGGGGGGGAAGGCTGGGTGGGAGACTCTTGGGTTGTCACGCCATCTAAGGAAGATTCGTCAGGATCATGTGAGGGGTCCTTCAAGACGGTGAGCCGAAGTCAGCCACGTAAGGAACGTGTGCCCCCAAACCTGTAGGCCTTGGTACCGTTTGCCACAGTCATCTGTGGGCTCGGAGCAGCCCATGGTCAGTGTGATCTTGGTGCAAACAGAGCGCCCTTGGTCAGTTACACTTCCTGCGGTTGGAGGTCTGTGAGTCCCTTCTCATGGCCATCACACCTTTTGTCCTGCCCACTCACTTCAGTTCTCCAGCCTTATCAAGCTCTCCAGTGCGCCAGCCCCACCTTTCCAACATCCAGCATTCCTTTGTATCTTCATTTGCCTTCTCAAGAAATTTAGGTTTCAGGGCCCGTCCCTAGAGTCTCTGTCTTGCAAACACCCTTACCTCTGCTGACCGTCTCTCAGTCTGAGATGCTCATCTGGTCTGTTACCCACACCCTCCTTCCTGACAGAACCCATAGTATGTTCACCATATTATCCTAAGCCAGGGATTCTCAAACTTGACTGTGAGTCTCAGTATCAACCTGAAAGGCTTTTAAAGTTTGCTGGACCCCATACCCAGAATTTCTGATTCAACAGGTTTTCATGGAGGCCCAGGAATTTACTTCTTAGATACATTTTCAGGCGATGCTAACGCTGCTGGAAAACCACTGGTCTAATAAATACATCCTAGTGACCCCATGGCCCTGCTGAAGGAGGCCTGAATGAAGCCAGCTAGCCCATGGCATTCCCACTGTCATTGTTGGCATCTGGAGGAAAAGACCTGTGTTCCCTGGCTAGCAAAGGCTTTTTTTTCCTCTCCTGCTCAACATGAATGACGAAGCAATAGACCTAACTGCCCCTCACAGACGTGTCATGAGCAAGACATAAGCTATAAGAAGAACCCAATCCGTGGACAGCAGAGTAGAGATAAAAGGAACCTGGATCCTTGATGAAATCGTTGAACCATGAAATCAATCAACCTTGGAGCTTGACCCACCTCTGAACTTTAAGTTAAATAATTTATTTTCTTTTGTTTAAGCTAGTTTGAGAGAGGTTTTCTGCTACTTGCAATCAAAAAAGACCCTAGCAGACGCACCTAGGAAAAATCAAACCCTGGTCTAACCCAACCGTTCCTTGACTCTGCACCTACACCCTAAACAGCTGAATGCTTTCTTTAATTGCACAAACCAAGTTGACTTGATTTACTTCAAAATTATGACCGCAGTTAGGATCTCACGTGGCACCTAGGAGTGCCTGGCCATCCTCCTACAATTGTCTTAAACATTCCCTTCCTTACTGTCTGTGAAGGTTATTTCACACTTTCTCCTCCCTCCTCAAATCACCCTTGCTCCCCGCCCCCTCAGTCAGCGGTACTTGCCTAGTGCTTCATAGGAAGGTGGAGGCAGTTAGAAAAAGCTGCTTCATTTCTTCCTCCCAGTCTATCCCCTCACATGGGATTATACTTGCATATTCCACCTTCCCTCCTGTTAGAGAGGAGGGAGGGTCCCCGCTCTTACCAAGGCCAACCCTTCCACTGTGCTTTGGATTTCAATACCTTTCTGCTCCCGAGAACTCTGGTCCTGCAATTAACCCCTTCTCTTAACCACATTGGCTTGCTTCTCAACCAGATCCTTCCCATCGGCAAATAAACATGGTGGGATAACATACGTCTTTCAAAAAATGTTCTCTCTTGATTCCAAGTCCCACTCCAGCTCCTCCCTCTCTTGCCTGCCCCCTTTCCCACCCTCTGTTAACTTTTGAACCTGCCCCATTGGGCTTTCTTGCTGTCTGCCATTCTAGGGAAATGGACCTTCTCAAGGTCATCATCATGCCACATGGTGACCTGTGTCAAAGGCAATGGTTCTCAATCTTCACCCAACTACATCTTTCAGCAGCAGTTTATGCAGTTGACGTCTCCTTCCTTCTCAAAACACTTTCAGGCTCTGTGCTTCTCCTCCCACTGCCCTGGCCTCTCCTTCTTTACTGATTCCTCCTCAGCTCCCCAACCTCTAAGTCCTGATGTTCTTAAGGACTTTTGTCTTTATCTCTACTTCTCTATATCCGTACTCTCTCTCTACATGGTCTCTTCTGGTCCCAGGGCTTTATATAGACAAATACATAAATTAAATTGATTGTTGTCCAACCCATAGCCTCCTGTCCCACAAGCACCAGACTCCCATCCAACTGTCTACCTGATATCGCCACTTGGATGTCTAACCGTCTTCCATACTTGAAGGTACACATGAAGGAATTAAAAGACCCAAAACCACACTGAACAAGCCAGCAATCATTGCAAATAATATGTAGGAAGGACTTGCACTGTCTGTAAAAACATAGAGTTATCACACTATTTACTTGGACAAGCTCTGTATACTGTGTGATTGTTGAATAGAACTACTTACAATACTTGCCACTCTCTTATACACCCATTATGTCTAATTCTTTTATGCTGCAGGAAGCAGAAAGCCTTTCTCTGGCATTGGTGTGATGACATGTCCTCTGTGTCTCCTCTCACGGGAGACAGGGGGTACCTGCTCTTCACCCTGGTGACTGTCCAGCTCAGCTCCATGGTCCAGCTGGCAACCGCTACCATACTGATAAAACATACATAACATAACATTTACCATTTCAACCGTTATTAAGCATACACTTCAGTGGAATGAAGTGTGTTCACATTTGTATTAGTCTGCTCTAGCAGGCATAACAAAACACCATAGACTGGGTGGCTTAAACAGCAGAAATCTATTTCTCTCACAGTTACGGAGGCTGCAAGTCCTAGAACAGGGTCTGGCAGGGTTCAGTTTCCAATGAGGGCTCTCCTCCTGGCTTACAGATGGCTGCTTTCTCCCTGTGTCCTCACATGGCCTCTTTCCTGTGTGTGTGTGTGTGTGTGTGTGTGTGTGCGTGTGTGTGTGTGCGCGTGTGTGTGTGTAGGTAGCCAGTAGCGGAGAGAGACACTTCATGATACTGGAATAGGATTCTGGGCCCCAGGCTCTTTCCTGTTCCTCCCTTAGTAATAGAAGGCTTTTTCTTCTATCTTTTCCCCAGAATCAATAGGTCTTTTTCTTGGTCTTGGAGTGGAGGTTTGTTGCTCCTTCCCCAGCAGCTAAAACTTTTGCTCTGTAAGCAATGAGTCCACACAGGGACGTGGAGATTTATGCTGTATGACAACAGTGGTCAGACCCCTCCCACAGGCCTACCCCACCGAGGGTGCCTCTCTCTGGTCTCCCACCGTGCCCCCAATGGTCTTGTGAGCACCCCATGGAAGCCTCTGGAAAAGAGCTGTAAATGAGTGCCAACTTCCCTTGTGTCTGGCTTTCTCCGGGGTGCTGTATTATCATACCCGTCCACACTCAGCCTTTAGCAAGTTGTTATAATTTTAGCTGATTTCTTCTTACCTGCTTACATGCTGGCTGGCGCCTCATCCTCCCACGGTCAGCCACTGGTGAAAGAGTCCATGCATCCCACCTTAGGGTGGGTCCTTTCCCTCCTTGGAATTCCAGCAACTTAGCTGCCTTGCAGCATCTGCAGTGTGAAATGTCCAAGAAAAGTTACGATGCTGTAGCTTACCCAGCTTTCTCTTATTGTTAGGGTGGGATCAAAGCTCTTTTTCAAGCCTTCCGCATCCTTGGCAGGAGAACCCTCAGACAGGTATTTTGAAGTCCAAATGAAGAAATGTAAGTGCAGTCATTGGATAGATTCTATAGTCTTGATAAAAGTTAAAGTGATTTCACTTACACGAAGGCAGCAGGTAAGGTCTGTAGGGATACACCATGATTTGTTGTTTTTGTTTTTGTTTTTGTTTTTTTGGCCCCTCTGTGCGGCTTGCAGAATCCTAGTTCCCCGACCAGGGATCAAACCTGGGCCCCCGGCAATGAAAGCAGCCTAACCACTGGACCGGCAGGGAATTCCCTGGACTACACCATGACGTGTAATAGCAACCAAACAAACAAACAATGGAAAAAATCAAAATTTCTGTTGACGTCAGAGTAGGTAAATAGTGATATAGCCACACGATGGAATGGACACCCTACTACACTCCTCAAACACCTAATGAATCTAAGAATATGTCAAGCTAAAGAAGCCAGCCACGAAAGAGGACACACAGTGTGATTCCATCTATAGAAAGTTTGAGAACATGCAGAAAACTAAAGTATATATTTGGGGGTATATTGTATATAGTAAAGCCATAATGAAAAGCAAGAGAATAATTAGCACAAAATTCAGAATAGTGGATACTATTTTTTAAAGTAATAACTTAATAAAAAGCCAGTGCAATTTAGAATTTCCGTTTCCCCATGACAGTTGTTCTCATTCCTTTGTGGCACTTTGGGGAAGGTCAGATGTAATAACCGGTGGTGTGCTGATTAAACATGAATTTTCTAGCTCAGGGGCGGAGCTTGAATTAGATCCTTTCCTCCATGGATGTAAGGACTTGACTCAGTGACACTGACTCACATAATATGTGAGCTTCATCGCCACCCCTTGTCATCGTGGGGCCCGGAGGCTCTCTGGTAAAACAGGGCATCAAAGATTCAAGTTTCTCACGAGCCTAACAGGGTTTGCTACAGACTAACTGCAGAAAAGGATGGGTACAATCTAATACAACAGCCTAGGTGTCTTCAAAGAAAACTGGGTCACATCTTGTCTCACCAGAGGAAGACCAGCTGCTTGGTCAGGGGGTCTCAGTGGCTGGGAGAGCAGTGGATGGTCTAGTGACCCAATAAAGAAAGTCACATTTAGGGCTTCCCTGGTGGAGCAGTGGTTGAGAGTCCGCCTGCCGATGCAGGGGACACGGGTTCGTGCCCTGGTCCGGGAGGATCCCACATGCCGCGGAGCAGCTAGGCCCGTGAGCCATGGCCGCTGAGCCTGCGCGTCTGGAGCCTGTGCTCCGCAACGGGAGAGGCCCTCGTACGGCAAATAAAAAAAAAATAAGTCACATTTCAAAGCACCATTTTTTTCTGTTTGTTTGTTTTTTGGTTTTGGGGGAGGGGGGTTGGCCACCCCATGTGGCTTGCAGGATCTTAGTTTCCCAACCAGGGATTGAACTTGGGCCTTTGGCAGTGAAAGCGCGGAGTCCTAACCACTGGACCTCCAGGGAATTCCCTGCGGCATGTGTTTTGGCAGGGTCTAATCCTCCACCTGTCGAAAAGGCTCCAGGGACCCATTATCAAGACAGGTGGAGGGAATTGCCTGGTGGTCCAGTGGTTAAGACGCCACGCTTCCACTGCAGAGGGCATGGGTTCGATCCCTGGTCAGGGAACTAAGATCCCGCATGCCACGTGGCGCAGCCAAAAAAAGAAGGAAAAAATAGACAGGTGGAAAGTGCTTTGAAAATTGTTTAATAAAGCACTGACCCAGCATTTACCTAGTACTTACTAAATGCCAGGCACTGTTCCAGGCTCATTATAAATATTAGCCCACTTAATCCTCATCACAACCCTAAGAGGTGGGTAATATTATTATCCCCAGTTTACAGGGAAGGAAACTTGCCCAAGGAAGACGACTAAAGTTTCTCTTATGATCATCAGAGACATTTACAAAAAATAATCTTCCTAAAGTGCGCAGAGAGTAAGTGGGGGCTGGAACATGGCCTCGGCCATCTGGCCCCAAAGCCCAGGCGCCGAAGCCACCACCCTGGGCTGCCTCCGTGTCCCCAGCAGCTCTCCCTGCCCTGTGGCGGATCCACGGCTCCTGAGTTCTAAGGTCACCTGTTTGAATAGGCAGAGGGAGGGGCCTTGCCCAACTTCCTCTGCCAGTGAGTAGTTGTGAGCTTGTTTTCTCAGAGTTTACCTACTGGCCTGCAGCCAGCAGCCGGATTTGCATAGCCCAGAGCCCAGCTCCGTAGAATGCCACCCCGGGCCTACCCTTGGTACAGACTCTCAACCACAACCCTGGGGCCCGAATCACAAGAAAGTACAAGAGACAGGGTTAAAACGTGCATTAAAATGATAAATTGGATGAATGATCTAGTGAGGGTAGAAGACCAAAGGTCAACAAGAAACCACTCTCAGCCTTGACCATCTGTGGACAACTCTTCCCAGGTCTCCACCTGTGCAATAAGAAGCTGGGTCAGGAGTTCCCAAACACGGCCATGCCTCTAAACCCCCTGGAAAGCTATGGAAAAATTAGAGGCTTCTCCTCCTGACCCCCAAGTTCTGACTCAACACAGAAAGCTAGGCACAGTTCGGTAGCAACTCATTCTCCCATGAATCAAGACAGTCAAATTTTTAGCATATGCCAGGCTAATAAGAGAGAGTTCTGCTTTACTGTGAGATTTGCATTAATCACAGAATTAAAAGGAATTCCTAGCAAAATGTCAACAACTCTAATATTTTACAAGTGAAAAGTGGGATTAGGGGGAAATGAGTATTTTTGCCAATGACCACAAAGCTCATAAGGGTCTGCCAGACACTGGATAAATACATTTCCATAGAAGCTTTCCATTTATTTCCATAGATTCATTCGTGCTTATTTTACGTGCGCATTCCCTATATTCCTTCATTCATTCATTCAACAAATATTTACCGAACCATTTTCCTTCCTTATTACTGAGAATATAAACATATACAAAGTAATCTCATGAACAAGGTGTGTTCCTCCTTGATTACTCATCCATTTCAAAACATCCCCAGTTTTTTCAAAATTAGGAGGTCCTGAAGAGAACAGAAAAGATCTAAACCCTTCCTAAATGAACTGGGATAAGTCCTTGACTCTCTACTAACAAAAATCTCATCTATCTTCATCCTACAATCAATACAAATTTTCTTGACAGTTTTTAAAGAATAGGAATAGGAATATTAATATTAAAAGAAATCTTGGAAAAGGAGCCCCAGAAAAAGCAGTTTTGAAAAATTTGAGAAAATTGTAAAAGACCTCCATGTTTCAGGAAGCTTTTTTCTCCATCCACATTGACTACATTGGGCTCCAATCATAGTTAATGATTAACAGAAATGTACACTACTCCTTCTCTCCCCTCAAACACTGCACATCTGCGAAAGGACTCCTGGCTCAGTGTGGGCCATCTGAACTACTATCATTTTAATTTGTTTAAATATTTATCATTAAAATCACTTGTAGAACAAGTTGAGTAATTTAAATTATTTTCACCCTCACTTTTATTGGTCAACACCAAAACTTTCCATAGCTCCAGGTCCCTTTATCCTCTTGAATGGTAATACACAATTTGACTGGCATCAGTGTGTGTGCAACTTTGTGGTGTTTTAAATTTAATATACTTTTGCAAGTACTTTTCTAAGGTGTGGCAAAATACGCAAGCGTTTTGTTTTTGATAGCTGCACGAGATTACCAGACACCATCATTAAAACAAAAAACAGAAACAACCTGACCCGTGGAGTTTAGCTCCAGAAGGTTTCTTAGAGAGCATTTGGGCCAGACGTCCTCTTGTACGCTTGAGGAAACTGAAGACCAGAACTTGCTCACTCCTCGCCAGGGGCTCCCTTCTCTTATGCTGCCTTTGAAGCTCCCCGAGAGAACTGTGTTAGTCTGACTTCCGTAACTGGGGACTGAAACCGGGGAAGGGAGATGGGGATTGTATAGTGAATGAAAGGCAGTGTTGAACGGTCTGGGATCATGCATGCTAGACCTCTGCACCATGGTGGGTATCTTGTAGACGCGGGTGGGGGTGGGGAAGAGAGACCACAGGCACACACATACATACACATGCATGCACACATGCACACGGCTGCAAGATCCCAGTTTATTTAGACAAGAAAACAAGGATTTAGGCAAGGTGAGATGTTTACACAAAGGCAGGATCTATAGCAGAGGCAGCATATCTTTGTATAGTTTTCCTGGGTTCCCTTCCGGGCATGTAACATTTGTTAGATGAGAGGAAAAGTTGTGAACTTCATTCTTTCACACCCTCAGCTGTATCTGATAAACCCATCATGTCATGGAATTATAGTTGGAAGCCCTGTTGGAATCATGGCTGGAGGAGCATGTAGTTCCATGGTTCCCAAAGCCACATGCAGGATCTCAGCAGGTAGGTCTGGGGTAGAGTCCCAGAATCTAGAGTCTAACTTTTAAAAGCCCTTTAAATGGTTCTGGTAGGGCTTCCCTGGTGGCGCAGTGGTTAAGAATCTGACTGCTAATGCAGGGGACATGGGTTCAAGCCCTGGTCCAGGAAGATCCCACATGCCACAGAGCAACTAATCCCATGCACCACAACTACTGAGCCTGCGAGCCACAACTACTGAGACCATGTGCCACAACTACTGAAGCCTGCATACCTAGAGTCCATGCTCCGAAACAAAGAGAAGCTACTGCAATGAGAAGCCCACGCATCGCAACAAAGAGTAGCCCCCAGTCACCGCAGCTGGAGAAAGCCTGAAGACCCAACGCAGCCGAAAATAAAATAAATAAAATAAATAAATTTATCCAAAAAAAAAATGGTTTTGGTAGACAAGCTGGTTTGGGAAACACTGATGTGGATCACCTTCTACCTCGGGTCAGAGCCACTTTTCATGCAGTCAGGAGCTGTCAAAGATGGGGAAAGGGCCTAAATATTTCCAATGACAGGGAGCTTGAGAGCATCTGAAAACGATTCCCCCATTGAAAAAATATTTCTCTTTCATTCTAGTTTAGCCTTGGCCAATGGTTGTTTGGAGTCCATCTACACCTTTTCAAATAAATCATTAACAGGGGACTTCCCTGGCAATCCAGTGGTTAAGACTCTGTCCTTCCACTGTAGGGGTGGAAGAACAGTTCCCTGGTCAGGGAACTCCCGCATGCCGTGTGGCCAAAAAAAAAAAAAAAAAAAAATCAAATAAGTCACTAACAGCCACCTTATAAATATTGAAATTTAGTCCTTCTGAAACAGGAGGGAGGGGGCAGGGCACAACTTTTGAAAGAATGACATAGCCAGAGGACACAACATAAACTGATTAGAACCAAATGGGTCCAAGATGGCAGACAAGTCAACTTCCACTATACCTCAGTAGACGCTCATTGTAACACATCAGCAAGCTAAATGACACACCCACAGACGCCATGACAGTTCCAACACCATAAGGATCAAAAAGTGGGCAGTGGCCCTATTCCTGGAAATTCCCGCCCCTTCCTGAAATAGCTGGAATACTCCTCCCACTCATTAGCCTATGAAATTACCCACCCCTATAAAAACTGACAACCCCATACGCTGGTGCCTTTCTCACCTTCTGAGGTGGCCCAAACTCTGTCTGTGGAGTGTGTTTCTCTCTAAATGAATCCACTTCTTACCTATCACTTTGCCTCTCACTAAATTCTTTCTGCGATGAGACATAGAGAAGCTGAGCTTCATTAAGTCCTGCAACCAGGCGTGTGATCTCAGTTGGAAGACCATGGGTTTTGGCCGGGTTCGAGTCCCGGCCGCATGGGTTCAAGTCCCAATCTGAGGTGCACGGTTTCACTTCTACTCCTTCAATGAAGCAATCTGGCAAAATGCCTTAGAAACGTCTGTATACTTTGACCCGATAATTCCATTTCTGGGAACCTATCCTAAGGAAATAATCTGAAATATTTCAAACACAGCCCAGAGGCTTATCACATCCTGATTAGCCTTGCACATAAAACCCATCAACAGCTACATTCTTTTGTGCAGCATAGTGGTGGGAATAACAATGGCTACAATTTCCTTTTTCTAATTAAGGAGTCTTGGGCTGACATCAAGCCCCCACTGGCTCATCAGCATCTTTCTCAGAATTGCTTCCTACGCATCAGCTCTACTGGGCCTCTTAAAGGAAGTAGAACGTAACTATGTAGAAAATATGCAATCTTTTGAATGTCAGATATTGGTTAAAACATTGAGGGAACTCTATCCCCTTAACCCTCTTATACACATTCATTCATTCATTCACTCAACTAATATTCATTAAACCTTCCCATGGTCCAGAATTCGTGTTAGAAATGGGAATATAATGGGCAGACAAGGCACCTGCCCTCTTTGGTTCTCAGAGTATATGGAAGTGGTAGACCATTGCCTAAAAGCGACAAGTTCTATGAAGCAGAGACTGGAAGTGGGGATAGATTTTTGGGTGCAGGGGAGAGTATAGAACCTCCAGGAGAGAAACGAAGTAGAAAATGATGATTATGTCAAAAAGAGTAAGCATTAGCCAGGAGAAAAGACTTCCAGGTAGGTATAAAAGGATGTGCAGGTAATTCCCTGGAGGTCCAATGGTTAGGACTCCATGCCTTCACTGCCTAGGGTACGGGTTCAATCCCTGGTCAGGGAACTAAGATTCCGAGAGCTGCACTGCGTGCCCCCACCCCCCCAAAAAAAAGAATGTGCAGAGACCTGAGTATGGGAGATAAGTGACAGAGTTCAGTATAGTGGAGTGTAGAAGACAGAGTGAGGGGCAGACTGGAGCAGTCAGTAGAGGCCAGGTCTCAAAGAGCCTCATGGCCGTGTTGAATTGGGACATTATTCTGAGGAATCAAAGAGCCTCCAATGGTTTTTTTTTAATTAATTAATTTATTTATTTATTTATGGCCGCATTGGGTCTTCATTGCTGCGCGCCGGCATTCTCTAGTTGCAGTGGCTTCTCTTGTTGTGGAGCATGGGCTCTAGGGCGCGCAGGCTTCAGTAGTTGTGGCGCATGGGCTTAGTTGCTCCGCCGCATGTGGGATCTTCCCGGACCAGGGCTTGAACCGTGTCCCCTGCATTGGCAGGCGGATTCTTAACCACTGCACCACCAGGGAAGTCCAAGATTGCCCAATCTTGTATGGTCCTTAGCTTCCAGGGTCCTGCCTTCTAGTGTTTTCAAGGATTTTGGGATCAGGTTTTCCATAGTTAGGTGGATTGGCATACGGGTCATATCCAAGTTTCGCATGCTTGCAATCACTGCCATGTCTTGTAAGACATGTGGAGGTATCTTCCCAACCCATTTTGATAGAGCTCCCACATTGACTGGCTTGATGACTTGGGCTGTAGCTCTCTCCACTCTGCTAGTTTTGGAGGGTCTCCTGCAGAGGCGGGGGGTAGCTGTGGCTCACCGTGGGGACAAGGACACTGGCAGCACAAGTTCTGGGAAGTACCCTCCAAGGGGTTTGGGGGTTTTTTTGTGGTTTTTTTTTGCGGTACACGGGCCTCTCACTGTTGTGGCCTCTCCTGTTGCGTAGCACAGGCTCCGGATGCGCAGGCTCAGGGGCCATGGCTCACGGGCCCAGCCGCTCCGCGGCATGTGGGATCTTTCTGGACCGGGGCACGAACCCGTGTCCCCTGCATCGGTAGGCGGACTCTCAACCACTGCGCCACCAGGGAAGCCCAACCCAAGGGGTTTTAAACAGGAAATCTGCTATAAAATCACTATATTTGGTTGGTGAGAAGAGGGCAACTTTCTGATTTTCAGATTTGTTGGGGTTTTTTTTCAGAACCTGTAAAATGAAAGGACAAGAGGAAAGGGAGTTGAAGATATTGAAAAGAAAGTGGTTGAAATGATGGTCTGTAGAGTCTAAACTGGGTAAGGTAAGAAATCAAGAGTAGGGGGAGTTGACACATTGGAGAAATCAGAGAGGAGATGTATTAGTCTGCTAGGGCTGCTATAACAAAATACTACAGCCTGGGGAGCTTAAGCAACAGAAATTAATTTCCTCACAGTTCTGGAGGTTGGAAGTCCAAGATCAAGGTGCTGGCAGGGTAGGTGTCTCCTGAGGCCTCTCTCCTTGGCTTGCAGATGGCCACCTTCTTGCTATGTCTCCACATGATCTTTCCTCTGTGTGTGCCCCTCCCCGATGTCTCTTCTTTTTCTTACAAGGACAACAATATTATTGGATTAGAGCCCCATCCATACAACCTCCTTTAACCTTAATTACGTCCTTAAAAGTCCTATTTCCAAATATAGTCACATTGGGGGTTAGGAATTCAACATATGAATTTGGGGGTGGAGGACACAATTCAATCCATAACAGGAGGGAAGACTGAAGTCTTCATTAAATTAGTTTTAGCTATTTACCATCATGCATCAGGCGCCACTTCAGAATTATCCGTGAGATCCAAGTGCAAAAGAGGTGATTTTTATGTATCTTCCCTGGAAGATTGGTAGATTTTGTTAAATTTATCCAGGATTTTTGGTGGCAGTGGTGGATCTGATTCTGCTCTCAATATACCATTAAATCAAGCAACAAGTAATCAGAAAGCTCCTTTCCAGGCTAATGTAGAGAGAGCTAGACAATTTTCTGCTTCTAACTATTTTCACAGCTCCCATCTTGCCTCAGATCCAAGGATTTAATTTTCCCAGCTTCCAGCCCTCTCTGTGAAAGCCATTATCTTTTGTCACCTTCTCCGGTCCCTCAGTAGGAAAATCCTCACTTGTCCAATATTCTGGCCATTAGCAATTTGAAATTTTACCTCTGAGAGTGATGCTGAAGGAGAAAGCAGCAATTTGCAGTCCATTTATTGTACCCTTTGTTATTTAAAAAAGTTTAGCTCATTTGCCTTGATTCTTATTGCTGAAAGAGAATTGACCGTTAGCAGGAGAATATTTGCTGCTAAATGGAGTCTGTTGTAGATGATTCTAGAAGACCATTAGCTTTTCACTGGGGGGCAATTAGTGTTTACTGTTTATTGTATCGTGCAATTGCAGGCATTTTCCCCCCTAGAGGTTGTAAAACCTTTAGAAGCATTGAGAATAGGCTTTTAAAGCCACTTGAAAATGTACAAGCAAGATGGGGTAGAAAGAAGAGCTGATAGCAAGGGCTTTATTTTGCTCGTGATCAGGCTGATTTATCTGCCTTCTAACTCAGTATATTATTCCCCTTCCCTGAGCTTGGAGTTAATCATACATAATGTGCATCAATTCGTTTCACCCTAAATGCAAATATCAGTCCTGGAACAAATATTTAAATAGCGCCAATCAGGGCCTTTTATGTTCTTTTATCAAACCCCAAAGTAAACAACAGCTTCTCAAAAGCCTTTCATTTCTGTGAATGCTATTCTGAAATCTGGCCTACAGGTTACAGGCTTTGAACCTACCCTTTGGCTTCACCAGGGAGGAGAATGAGGCCCAGGGACGTGGCTGGGACCTGCTCTAGGAGATTGGGCGCTAGCGTGGGAACGAAACCCAGGTCTCTCAACTGCCAGCCGCGGGGCTCCCCTACCCCTCCTTTCCACACACATCCATTTGTTTCAGGGGTGGGGGATTTGCCTCTCTCCCGGCTTGATGCTCTTGCAGGGGAAGGGGGTATTACAGGAAAAAAGGACTCTTCTCTCATTGCCGGAATGGGGCAGATAGGAGTCTGTCTGTCCCTGGTTCAGGAGGGAAACACAAAGTCTTGCTTCCCAGGAGGGGGGCGGAGTTGGGAGCGTCTTTTTCACTTGAATGCTATGGGGGAGGAGGAATCCCTTCTTAGACAAGAGTGGGATGGGGGAGATCATTCCCTACTAGAGCCTGAATATCTCTCCTGTCCCTCCCCTTCTCTATAGCACATCCACCATACCAGTCCCAACTACCGTCACTTCTCACCTGGCTTGCAGCAAGTCTTCCAACTGGACTCAGTCGCTCTCTGCTTGTCTCCTCCCATCCAGTACCCAAGCAGCCCCAGTGAACTTTCTAAAATGCACTGACCACTCCGTGCAGGGGATCTCCAGTTTGGCAGGATAAAACCCCAACTTCACAACATGACTTACCAGGTAGTTAGTGATCTGGACCGTGTTGCTTCTTCAGCCCCATCACTCCACACCCCTCAAAAGAAGCTTCCAAAAGGAGAAACCTCCTACACTGTTGGTGGGAATGTAAATTGGTGCAGCTACTATGGAGAACAGTATGGACGTTTCTTAAAAAGCTAAAAATAGAGCTACCATTTTTAGAGCTACCAGGAGCAATCCCACTCCTGGGCATATATCTGGGACAAAACTCTAATCTGAAAAGATTCATGCACCTCAATGTTCATAGCAACACATTTATGATGGCCAGAACATGGAAGCAACCTAAATGTCCATCAACAGATGAATGGATAAAGAAGATGTGGTACATATATACAATGGAATAGTACTCAGCCAGAAAAAAAGAATGAAATAATGCCATTTGCAACAATATGGATGGACCTAGAGACTGTCATACTGAGTGAAGTAAGTCAGACAAATATCACATGATATCACTTATACGTGGTAAGTGATATCCAAATGACTTATTTACAAAATAGAAATAGACTCACAGACATAGAAAACAAACTTATGGTTACCAAAGGGGAAACGGGCAGGTTGGGATAAGTTAGGAGTCTGGGAGTAACATACACACACCACTATATGTAAAATAGGTAAACAACAAGGACCTACTGTCTGGCACAGGGAACTAATTTCAATATCTTGTAATAAGTTATAATGGAAAAGAAAATGAAAATTTATATATATATAATTCACAATGGCTTTGTTTTGCTTTGTTATATAGGTATGTATAACTGAATCACTTTGCTGTACACCAGAAACTAACACAAAATTGTAAATCAACTATACTTAATTTTTTTTAAAAAAAAGAGCCTTCCGGCAGAATCTCTCTCTCAGCCCTGGGCCTCTGCGTCTGCTGTCCTGCTGCCTGGAGTTTTCTCCCTCTCCCGCCCACTCTTGGTACAATTATTCATTTAATGTTTGTCTCCTCCAATACACTGAAAGTCCTGTGAGGGCAGAGTTATGTCTATCTCAGTCGTTGTTGTGTTCCTAGCTTTAGCATAACGCTTTGGGCTTAAAAGGTCCTGGATAAACACATGAAAATGAAATGAACAAATAAGTGAACTTCTGCTTGTCTTTCAAAGCTCATAATAGAAGTTACTTCTCCCACAGAGCTTTTCCATGATTCTCAAGGTTTAGAAGTGCTGACCTAGGTGCTTCCACCACACCTTATACCACCAGGGCACTCCTCACACTAAGGTGTGACTGCCCGTCCTCTCCATCTCCCCCGAGGTCAGATGCTGAGAGCCAGGAGCACAGAGAACGAGTCCTGTTGGCTTATTCCCAGTATCTAGCCCAGGGTCCAGCACATAGATCCTACTCAGCATTTGTCAAATGAATGACATATGCCTAACTTTTCTGATTCCCAAGTTTTAACCAAAATATTTGCTTTCAAGGAGAGTAGAAAACAATAGTATCAGTGTCAGACTCATCCATTTATTGTTTATTTTGTGTTGGGCATTTTGACGAGGGCTTTACACATGTCATCAGGAACATCCAGGTTTCACTAGCTTATGAATACAACTGAGGACCCTTGTCCCATTATTACCCAGTTATCATGGTCTTGAACACCCAAATACCAATGTCTATATAACTATTGTTTTCTTTCTCTGATTGCCTGAATTCTTGCTTTTCCTGGTTTGTGAATCTTTTTCTCTCTCTCTCTCCATTTTGTGAATCTTCTCAATCAATCAGTCAATCAACCAATCCCTCTCTGTCATATTTTTCTCTGCTTCTTCATGTAAAGCTAACATTCAAACTGGATGACTTTGGGTAAATTATTCAACTTCTCTGTCTTTCCCTTCTATAACTATAAATTGGAGATGATAATAATAATACTTCTTAGGGTTCTTGTGAAAATTAAAGAAAATTACACATATAAAACAATAAGAGGGACTTCCCTGGAAGTCCAGTGGTTAAGACTCCACGCTTCCACTGTAGGGGGCACAGGTTCCATCCCTGGTTGGGAAACTAATCCCGCATGCTGCCCAGCATGGCCAAAAAAACAACAAAAAACAACAACAATGACAACAACAACAGAAAACTTAGGACAATGCTTGCCACGTGTTAAGTTATGCCAAGGCTGCTGCTGTTGCTGTTGAGGTGTAAACTTCCAGTCATGCCTGCCCCAATCCAGGTTTACATCCCTCCCAGGGAAGCAATCAGCAAAGATAGACAGCATCTCTGCCCAATTCCAAACTCCCAGGAGACCCAGCACAGGTCAGATGTTTAATCAGCTATAAAGGGGACCTTAAAGGTAGAGATAACGTGCAGGACTATACTGCCTGTTATGGGCTGAATTGTGTCCCCACCCAAATTCATATGTGGAAGCCCTAACCCCCAAATGTGACTGTATTTGGAAGTAGGGCCCTTAAGGAGGTAATTAAGGTTAAATGAGGTCACCTGGGTGAAGTTCTAATCCAGTAGAACTGGTGTCCTTATAAGAAGAGGAAGAGAGACAAGGGTGGGCACACATGGAGGAAAGGCCATATGAAGACGCAGGGAGAAGGTGGCCACCTACAAACCCAAGAGAAAGGCCTCAGGAGAAACCAACCTGTGGACACCTTGATGTCAGACATGTAGCCTCCAGAATGGTGAGAGAGAAATTTCTGTTGTTTAAGCCCCTGGTTGGTGGTAGCTTCTATGGCAGCCCTAGCAAAGTAACTCATTACCGAGACAGTTGGTGGTTCTCACTTTTGCTTTGGGTGAGTGATTCTCACGACTTAGGCAGGTGGAAAAAAGTTTTCTTTTAAACCCGGTGCCTGGAACAGGGTAAGTGAGCTGTGAGTGGTCCTAGTTGTTTCTCTTATGGTCATCACTGCTGCTGTTGTTTTTGTTGCTGGTAGTCACGTTTCTGTTACATTCATCGTTGAGAGGGGGGATATCAGACCACTCTACAGCCCCAGAAGGTACAGAGACCCTCAGAAAAAGGCAAACTTAACTTCTGTGTTTTCTACACACAAGATTTTTTTTAAGGTATAATTGACAAACATTATTAGTTTCAGGTGTAAAGCATAATGATTTGACATTTGTGTATTTTGTGAAATGATGACCCCAGTAAGTCTGGTTAATACTTGTCACCATACAGAGTTATAATTTTTTTTCTTGTGATGAGAACTTTTAAGATCTACTCTCTTAACAACTTTCAAATATGCAGCACAATATTGCTAGCTATAGTCACCATGTTGTACCTTACATCCCCAGGACTTATTTACTTTATAACTGGAAATGTGTACCTTTTGACCCCCTTCACGCGTTTTGCCCATCCCCCATCGTTCCCAGTCTCTGGCAACCACCAATCTGTTCTCTGCATCTATGAACTCGCTTTTTGTTGCTGTTGTCTTTTTTTTTTTTAAGATTCCACATATAAGTGAGATCATACAGCATTTCTCTTTCTCTGTTTTATTTCACTTAGCATAATGCCCTCGAGGTCCATCCATGTTGCCACAAATGGCAAGAGTTCATTCTTTTATATGGCTGAATAATATTCCATTGTAAATATATACACATTTTCTTTATCCATCCATCTGGACACTTAGGTTGCTTCCATATCTTGGCTGTTGTAAATAGTGCTGCATAACGTGAGGGTGCATATATCTTTTCATATTAGTGTTTTTGTTTTCTTTGAGAAAATACCCAGCCGTGGAATTGCTGGATCATATGGTAGTTCTAGTTTTAATTTTTTGAGGAACCTCCATACTGTTTTCTATAGTGACTACACCAATTTACATTCCCACCAACAGTGCACAAGGATTCTCTTCTCCACATCCTAGCCAACATTTGTTATTTCTTGGTTTTTTGATGAAATCCTTTGTAACAGGTGATATCTCATTATGGTTTTGATTTGCATTTCCCTGATGATTAGTGATGTTGAGCACCTTTTCATGTGTCTGTTGGCCATCTTTATATCTTCTTTGGAAAAATGTTTATTCCTCTGCCCATTCTTTTTCTTTCCAGTTTTATTGAGATATAATTGACATACTGCACTGTATAAATTTAAGGTGTACAGCATAAAGATTCAACTTACATACATCATGAAATGATTACCACAATAAGTTTAGTGAACATCCATCACCTCATAGACACAACATTGAAGAAATAGAAAAAGATATCTTTTCCTTATGATGAGGACTCTTAGAATTTCCTCTCTTACAACTTTCATGAATAACATACAGCAGTGTTCATTATACTTATCATGTTGTACATTACATCCCTCATACTTATAACTGGAAGTTTGTACCTTTTTTGACTGTTCTCAACCAATTCCCCCTTCCTCCACCCCTGCATCTAGTTACCACTGATCTGATCTTTTTCTATGAGTTTGTTTGGTTTTGAAGTATAATTGACCTACAATACTATATTAGTTCCTGGTACACAATACAGTGATTTGATATTTCTAGACATTTCAAAACGATCACCATGGTAAGTCTAGTTGTCATCTGTCACCATACAAAGATATTACATAATTGTTGACTATATTCCCCACACTGTACCCTTCATACCTGTGACTCACTTATTTTGCAACTGGAAGTTTGTACCTCTTATCTCCCTCACTTATTTCTCTCCTCCCCCAACCCCTCTAGCAACCACCTGTTTGTTCTCTGTATCTATGACTGTTTCTGTTTTGTTCTGTTTGTTCATTTGTTTTGTTGTTTAGATTCCACATATAAGTGAAATCAAACAGTATTTGTCTTTTTATGACTGAGTTATTTCACTTGGCATGATGCCCTCTAGGTCCATTCGTGATGTTGCAAATGGCAAGATTTCATTCTTTTCATGGTTGAGTAGTATTCCACTATATATATATATATTTCACATCTTTTTTATCCATCCATCTATTGATGGGCACTTAGCTTGCTTCCATATCTTAGCTAATGTAAATACTGCTGCAATGAACATAGGGGTGAATGTATCTTTTTGAACTAGTATTTTTGTGTTCTTTGATTAAATACCTGGAAGTGGAATTGCTGGATCATACAGTAGTTGTATTTTTAATTTTTTAGTAATCTCCACACTGTTTTCCTTAATGGCTGCATCAATTTACATTCCCACCAACAGTGCACAAGTGTTCCGTTTTCTCCGTATCCTGGCCAAAACTTATTATCTTTTCAATAATAGCCATTCTGACAGGTGTGAGGTGGTATGTCATTATGGTTTTGACTTGCATTTCCCTGATGATTAGTGATATTGATCATCTTTTCATGTGCGTGTTGGCCATCTGTATGTCTTCTTTGGAAAAATGTCTATTTAGGTCCTTTGCACGTTTCCTAATCAGGTTGTTTGTTTTCTTGATGTTGAGTTGTGTGAGTTCTTTGTCTTTTTGGGGTATTAACTCCTTGTCAGATATATCTTTTGCAAATATCTTCTCCCATTCAGCAGGTTGCCTTTTCAGTTTGTTGATAGTTTCTTTTGCTGTGAAAAAGCTTTTCAATTTGATATAGTCCCATTTGTTTATTTTTGCTTTTGTCTTCCTTGCTTGAGGAGACATGTTTCCTTCTAGATCACTGTATCATTTAAACATTTTGAAAATGACTTGAAATGTTTTCCTAAATGTCTTCAGAAAATCAGTTTATTTTGTAGTTTTAGCCAAAAAGTGCCCTTTTGGTCACTGAATTCATCTAGCATTCATCATTTTTTTCCATACAATGAAATGCCTTAAAGAAAAAAAAAAAGTAATGGACTGGCTTTCTGGTTTGGGTAAAATGTGCTTAAAGCCAGAGCTCTTCCTCAGTATTTGATTTTTCCAACTTTTTTTTTTTAAATACATATAGGTGCTACATTTATATCTGCCTGTTTAAATTCTGCCATATTTCACTTCTAGGCTTCTAGTGTGGCAAATCATGTTTTACTTTCAATTAAGCATTGGTAAAGGAATATCTGGTAATGCTAGGAAATAATTCTGTTGTAACTGAGCTTTGTACTCACCACATATGGATCATTCCTCATCTGTAATGTGCCCCAAATGCAGCTTCATTTTCCAGATACTGTGATGCAGAATAAAGTATTTCATTATGAGGTGCAAAACAAAAACAAAAAAAACAACTTCGTTTTAGAAGTTTTATGGTTTCAGGTCTTATATCTAAGTCTTTAATCCATTTTGAGTTTATTTTTGAATATAGGGTTGAGAAGGTAGTCCAGCTTGATTTTTTTTTTTTTTTGCATGTAGCTGTCCAGTTTCCCAACATTTATTGAAGAGGCTGTCTTTTCCTCATTGTATATTATTGCTTCCTTTGTCATAGATTAATTGCCCATATAAATACAGGTTCATTTCTGGGCTCCCTATTCTGTTCCATTGATCTATGTATCTGTTTTTGTGCCAGTATCATACTGTTTTAATGACTGTAGCTTTCTAGTATGGTTTGAAATCAGGGCACATTCTCTGCCCATTTTTTAATCAGATTGTTTGTCTGCTTTTGAGTTGTATGAGTTCTTTATATATTTTGGATATTAGCCCCTTATCAGATATATGATTTGCATGAATGGAATATAAGCTGATTTGATTTGAATTCAACATCAGGGTTGACAATAATGAAAGTAGTAAAGATGGCGGAAAGCATTAAAAATGGTGAAGGCAAGATAGAAATTATGAAAAAAGGTGAGGGGGAAAGCCTATGAAACCAACAGTAATGGAGCAAATAAGAAATAAAATCACATTAGGTAAATAATTGATAAAAGTTTATCCTGCTGTTTATTTATCATATCAGTGTGACAAAATACTTTCTGTATAAACTTTTTTTTTTGAGGCAAAGAAAATGTCTATCCATTTTCCTTTCAGTGTAATAAAGCACTGTTGCCCTTTGAGTTGCTGTGAATTATGTGGACTCCTGTGTTCTGCCTCAGAATCTTGCTGCCATTTTTATATTGTTCAATGGGGAAATTGTTTGGCAAATAAAATTCCAAATGAATTTTCAGTTATGACATGCTTATAAATTGGACCAGATGATTTCCAGTTTTAAAAGGAGGCTGTGGTTCCCACCAACACTCAGACTGGTATATCACATCCGGTGTGAAAAGATAAACTATCCTATCATACCCTATCCAATGAGTTGAAATTCATTCCCTGCCTTGTATATGTGTTCCTGATATAAAAGGCTAACTTCAGCTCTTTGAAACTCTGACTTAGGTATTAGTGAATTTAAAAAGATTTTTTAAATATTTAATGTTTTGTGAATTCCAAAGTTTCTACAACAACATGTTTCATTTTTTAACTATCAGAAAAACAATATAACAAATATTTTTTTCAAAAGGAAATAGACTCTGGAGCTTCCTTTCATGTGATTTTGAAAAATCAGAGTTGAAAACGTTCCATTTGGCACTGAGAAGATTTCATTTGATTCCGCCTCTCTTGAACAATGCCACAAACTTCATTTGCAATGTATTACATTTACCTTTGGATAGAAAATTGCCGAACAGTGGCGAGGGCAGGTGTACTTTATACGCAGGTAGCCTCATAAACTTCAAATTATTCTTTGCCACCTGTTACCAGCAACACCTGCCTAATGGACTGGATGTAACAAAAGAAGCATTCAGGGGCAGAAAACTACAGTTATACAGTTGAAAGTCAAGCTTGCATCTTTGGTGAGCCAACCAGATAGCTGTGGATTTTTTTTCTTTTTCTCAATGGTAAATACACATGGTTCATGAACTTAAAATGGAACGCTTTACAGCAAAAACTTTTTCAGAAAATATTAAGAAATAAAATTAAAACCATTTGGGAAAATAAACCAACTTTTTTTGTGTCCCACATCTGTGCAGTTTTCATCCCCAAGCCCTTACAGGTCACTAATTACTTTGATCAGTTTCAGGTATATTCTTCCAGAATTTCTTCAGGCAAATACACGTACGTATGACCTCATGTATATTTTAAGCTGTGGATCACTTAAAGAACATAAGATCTAGTGGGAATGATCTTCTTTCAGAATTTTTTCCTTTTTGGTATAAGAAAAAAATATTGTAGTGAATGTTTATACGGTTTTAGTTTCCTAACAATAGTAGGGATAGCCCAGCCTAGTAACCAGTGCTGGGCTAGGCATCAACAGATGTGCCATTAGTTTAAACTATAACTCTGAACTATAGTTCTTTCTGCTTCAGCTTAGATGGAGAATATGCATCTGTGACTGTGCAGGGAAAATGGAAACATGGAGGTATCAGTGCTTTGAAATGTACAAGCTCCTGAGCAAAAGGAAGGTACTGGTGATTACCTTCAAAAGGACTATGACATCTTCTAACCTTAAATTATAAGCCTTAAATTATACCTCTAAGCCTTAAATTATACCTCAGAACTATTAACTAGGTTTGCAAAGCAACACACTGCTACCAGACATAATCTTTATAATGAACTCATCAACCCAAACTTCTATTATTACTTGTAAGTGTCACTACCATTAGCCAAAGTTTATTGAACTTCAGTAATGTGCTTTCTACCACCCAGAGTTGGACGACTTACTGGGAGAGCTCTCTGAACATCTAGAATATCTGAAAAGGCAGTCAGTAAGCAGCCACAAGAGATACCTATGGGAAATTGCTAAGGAAGCAATGGAGATCTGCCTTCTTTCTCTCAATATATCTAAGGAAACTAGTTTAACTGAACAGGATTTCACAGCATGGTTTTATACAAATCAATATTAATTTATAGATTACATTTTAAGAAACTTGTCTCGTACCTTTGATCAATCTAGTCTATGGAAAACATTTGCCTCATTTGTTTTATATATCTATTATATATAATTTATAATATATATTATATGTTATACATATATAATATTTTTCTGAACATTTAAAAAGAAGTTGCAGACATCAGGCCCTTTAATCCCAAAAGAGTTATTTCCTAAGAATGAGGGCATTCATTTATGTAATCATAGTACAATCACAAAAATCAAAACTTTATCATTGAACCAATACCATTTTCATGTTTGTGGATCTTATTCAAATTTCACCAATTTGTATCAGAAATGTCCTCTACAGCAATTTTAATTTTTCTAGTATGGAGTCCAATCCAGGGTCACTCAATGAATTTAGTTTCCTTTAGAATAGAGTAGTTCCTCTGCTTTTGTCTTTCACAATATTGGCATTTTCAAAGAACACAGTTGTTTTATATGGTGTCTCCCATTTCATGTGCATCTAATGCTTCTTCATTATTAAGTTCAGATGTGCAAAAATGAGGGGCGCACTCTGGAACCGATACTGTGTTCTTTTTAATCATTTTAATTTTAGTCTTCCTGGTACACTTAGCATCGTTTCACATTGTACTTTTCATGGGCAGTTCTCTTATGACTAATGAGATTTACACATTCTCATGTTTCTTAGCTCTTTGGATACCACCTTTTGTAAAGTACATGTTCCAATCTCTTGCCCATTTTTCCCTTTTACTCTCTTTTTCTTATTGAATTGTAGACATCCTGTGTATATTCCAAATAGAAGCCCTTCTTGTTATGTGTATTACAAATATTTTCTTCCATTTTGCGGTTTGCATTTCACTCTCTTAAGGAAATTTATTAATCTTTTCCTTTATGTGTAATGAGTTATGTGTGCTGCTTAAGTAATCTTTCCCTGTTAATCTATGTTACTCTCTGTTATGGTTTTACTTTGTACTTTTAATCTATGATCAGTCTGTTATTAACTTTAGCATATGGTTTGAAGCAAGGGCAAGTTATGTTTCCTTTATATGAGTGTCCAGTTATCCAGCACTGTTTACTGAAAGGACCATTCCCTACTGCTCTGAAGTACCATCCTTGTTATAAGTCAATGTCTGTCTATGCATGGGTTTATTTCTGGAGTCCCCAATCTCTTCCATTAATCTGATTATTTCCTGTTGCACCATCATTCTATTACCTAATTTCTGTAGTTTCATAATAAGTCTTGATAGTAAAGTATGTCTTCTCACCTTATTCTTCAATAATACCTTGGCTATTCTTGGTCCCTTGCATTTCTATTTAAAATTTAGAATTAGTTTGTGAAGTTCCAAAAAATAAAAGTAAGAAAAAAAACTTGTTGGAGTTTTGACCAGAATTGCACTGAATCCATAGATCATTGGAGAAAAGAGACATTTTTACAATATTTATTTTATGAATCTATTAACATGGTTTATCTCTCTATACATTTAGATGTGTGCACATTTCTCTCAATAATGTATTACAGTTCTCTGCATAAAGCGAACATCATTTGTTAATTTGCACATCATTTGTTAATGTATTTCTACATACTTGATTTCTATGTTATTGGAATGTTATATCAGGCCCTTTAATCCTGAAAGATTTATTTCAGGATTAAATTTTTAAGTAGACATTGTATGCAACAAACTTACTTCATTTATTCTAAATGTTTATTCATTTGGCATTTTATATGTATGTATTCATATAATCTTCAAATAATGTCAGTATTTTTTCTTTTTTTTTTTCATATTTTCCTATTCTTTATGCCCCAACTAGGACCTCCGATACAGTGTTGAATTGAATTGGCCGTAATAGATATCCTTGTGGCAGTCATGGAGGTGTGCCTCTCAGATCCCCCTTCCAAGTTAGCTCACAGCTTCTAACTGCAGGTGCCTTCAGGATCTCCTTCTGGCCCATGCACTTCCAGAGCAGCCTCCAGCCCCTGAATGATCATGGCAGTGGCGGAAGGACTCACCTCATTTGCCCTGCCTGGGGCTCCTCTGGGGGAACTCTTTGAGCCACAGCTCCCCATTGGGCTGTCAAGATATTCTCACATTCTTGCCTCCACTCTCCTTTCACAGGTGTCAGATCTACATTGAGACCTGTGTCTTTCTCTGCCCAGTCCTGCTCCCTGTCTTGATCTTTCACAAGTATTGCCTCCAATAACAACAGGTACATTTGCCTGACACGCAGCAAGCCAAATGTTGAGATACTGAGGTTTACAGCCAAGAAAGGGTTTATTCACAAGGCAGCCAGGTGAGGAGACAGGAGAACAACTCTCAAATCTGCTTCCCCAAAGGGGTTTGGGATATTTATGGGATAAGTAAGGTGGCCTTAGGCATGGGGAAAGGTGATTGGAGGTAGGGAGAAAGATGAGGCAATCAGTGTTTTGCTCAGGTGCATCTGGGTTACATGCTCTTGCATATTCAAAATGGAGGCACTTCCTGCTAAATTCAGGAATAACACAATGATGCCCACTCTTGATACTTCTATTTAACATAGTACTTGGAGTCTTAGCCACAGCAATCAGATAAGAAAAAGAAATAAAAGGTATATAAATTGGAAGGGAAGAGGTAAAAGAGTCACTATTTGCAGATGACATGGTACTCTATATAGAGAACCCTAAAGAATCCACCAAAAAAATATTAGAACAAGTAAATGAATTCAACAGAGTTGCAGGATGCAAGATTAATATACATAAACCTGTTATTTCTATACACTAATAATGAAATATCAGAAAAAGAAAGTAAAAGAAAAATCCTGTTTAAAATCACATCAAAAAAATAAAATAGCTACAGATGGACGTAACCAAGGAGGTGAAAGACCTATACATTGAAAACTATAAAACAATGATAAAGGAAATTGGACATCTCCAATTCTTCAAAGAAATAGAAAGATATTCCATGCTCTTGGATTGGAAGAATTAATATTATTAAAATGGCCATACTACCCAAAGCAGTCTACAGATTTAATGCAATCCTTATCAAAATGCTCAGGAAATTTTTCACAGAACTAGAACAAATAATTCTAAAATTTATACAGAACCACAGAAGATCCTGAATTGCCAAAGCAATCTTGAGAAAAAAGAACAAAACTGGAGGTATAATCCTCCCAGACTTCAGACTATAATACAAAGTTACAGTAATCAAAATAGCATCGTATTGGCACAAAAAACAGACACATACCTTAGTGGAACAGAATAGAGAGCCTAGAAATAAACCCATGCACATAAGGTCAATTAATCTATGATAAAGGAGGCAAGAATATACAACAGAGAAAAGACAGTCTCTTCAATAAGTGATGCTGGGAAAACTGTGCAGCTACATGTAAAGCAATGAAATTAGAACATTCCCTCACACTATATTCGAAAATAAACTCAAAATAGTTTAAAGACCTAAATGTAAGACATGAAACCATAAAACTCCTAGAAGAGAACATATGCAAAACACGCTTTGACATAAATTGTAGCAATGTTTTTTTGGATTAGTCTCCTATGGCAAAAGAAATAAAAGCAAAAATAAACAAATGGGACCTAACTAAACTTAGAAGCTTTTGCACAGCAAAGGAAACCATCAACAAAATGAAATGATAACCTGGGAGAAAATATTTGCAAATGATGCAACCAGCAGGGGGTTAATATCCAAAATATATGAACAGCTCATATAACTCAATATGAAAAAATAAAATCCAAGCAAGAAATGGGCAGAAGACTTGAGTAGACTTTTTTTTCCAAAGAAGAAATACTAACAGGCACATGAAAAGATGCTCAACGTCTCTAATTATTAGAGAAATGCAAATCCAAACCACTATGAGGTATCTGTCTCCTCACAACTGTCAGAATGGCTATCATCAAAAAATCCACAAATAACAAATGTTGGAGAGGATGTGGAGAAAAAGGAACCCTAATACACTGTTGATGAGAATGTAAATTGGTACAGCCACTATGGAAAACAGTATAGAGGTTCCTTAAAAACTAAGAACTACCATATGATTCAGGAATTCCACTCCTGGGTATATATCCAAAGAAAATGAAAACACTAATTTGAAAAGATACATGCACCTCAATGTTCATGGCAGCCGTATTTACAATAGCCAAGACACTGAAGCAACCCAAGTGCCCATCAACAGACAACTGGATTAAGAAGATGTCATATACATATGTATATGTATATACACACATACACAAACACAATGGAATATTACTCAGCCATAAGAAGTATGAAATACTGTCATTCGCAGCAACATGGATGGAACTAGAGAATATTATGCTTAGTTAAATAAGTCAGACAAAGAAAGACAAATACTATATACTATATGTCATTTATATGTGGGATCTAAAAAATAATACAAATGAACGTATATACAAAACAGAAACAGACTCACAGGTGTAGAAAACAAACTTATAGTTCCAAAGGGGAGAGGGAAGGGGGGAGGGACAGGTCAGGAGTATGGGATTAACAGATAAATACTGCTATACATAAAATAGATAAGTGACAAGGATATACTATATAGCACAGGGAATTATAGCTATTATCTTGTAATAACCTATAATGGAATATAATCTGCAAAAATACTGAATTACTATGCTATATACCTGAAACTAACACAATATTGTAAATCAACTATACTTCAGTTTAAAAAAAAAAAAGAGGGACTTCCCTGGCAGTCCAGTGGTTAAGACTCTGCACTTCCGCTGCAGGGGGCATGGGTTCCATCCCTGGTTGGGGAACTAAGATCCCGAAGGCCATGCAATGCGGCCAAAAAAAAAAAAAACCAGGCACTTAGCATGATCTGAAGGTGGAGTTTTCCAGTCCTCTGCTGTCAACAGGCCATCCCTGGGACATCTATACAGGCCTAGTTTTAGGGTCAGTGGATCACACTGGGCAGGACCTGACTCAAAGTTCCTGTAAAACAACTGGGCTGTGTGAAGCTGGGAAGATACACAATTAAAGAGAGGAAAAAAGAAACAAGAAAACAACTAACTCCAGTTAATCAGTGAAGATAATTTACAAGCAGAGGGGCTTTAACAAGCAGTTCCCTTATCTGTTGTTCTGTAAGACAAGTTCAAGAATTTCTATTAGTTAACAGCTTCTGTTAACTCTGTGGGGCACGATTTCACTGCAAAGTCAAAAATATTTACTATCTGGTGGCCCAGAAGAGTACATTAAACATAAATGTATGGTTTCAACCAGAGGTTGTTTTAAACCATACATATAAATCTTATGCACGTTCCTGTATTGATGGTATATTTCACTTTATTTTTAAAAGAGCAGAAAAGAAAAATTAACGGGATTAACTCCTAATATGGTTCATATTCACTGATGTTTATAATTTTTGTTTTGAAAATCCACTCTGAGAATCTGATTCAAGGATTATTTGGTGTAATTAAATAAAACCCACTCATTTCAGTTCATTATTATAAAGAAACGGGACCCCAGGAACACTGAGCTTCAGGATTGGGTATAATAACTCCAGGCAGTTTCTCTCTGTCTCTGCTTCTCTCACTGTCTCCCCCTCACCACTACCTCCCTGGCATCTCTTCTTTGCTGCTGTCCCAAAATGGCAGTTTAACCCCAAACCTTGATGGCTTTCTTGTTTGGTCCTTCACAGATGATTTGCTCAGTCTCTATGTCCAAATTCTGAAGAGAGAATCTTCTTGTCCCAGCTCCAAATTCCTGGAAGAGATTAAATATCCCAATTTAGGTAACATTCACTTGGGTCTGAAACAGGAGGGAAGGGGGCAGGGCACGACCTTTAAAAGAATGACATAGCCATAGGACATGAAAAAACTGATTAGAACCAACTAGGTACAAGATGGTGGAAGATTCAACTTCCAGTCGACCTTGAGCCTCATTATACACTCATTGTAAAACGTTAGGCTGCTAAATGACAGACTCACCAGCACCATGCAAGTTCTGAGGCCAACCATAAAAGGTCAAAAAGTGGGCGGTGGCCCAATTCCTGGAAATCTCCTCCCTTCCCCCCCCCCGCCCCCACATCCCACTCATTAGCCTATGAAATTATGCAGCCCATAAATACTAACCATGCCATATTTCGAGGCCTCTGACCTTCTGAGATGGCCCACACCCGGTCTGTGGAGTGTGTTTCTCTCTAAATAAATCCACTTCTTACCTATCACTTCGTTTCTGAATTCCTTCATGATGAGGCAAGAACATTAAATTCACCGGGAACAGGTCCAGTTTGTAGTAACATGGCAGGTAGAGGTAGCTCTGTCAGCCTGTAGGAGGGGAGGCATTTCTAAGAAAAGACTGTGGATGGGGAGCAAAGATTCCATATATCTAACAAAATAAGAAAGGAACTAGGATGGGCATTGCTTAGGGGGCAATAAACACGTAGGGGGTGAGTGACATAGGTGTTGAAGGGTATTGCAGGATCCCTTTAAAGTGCATAGGAGGATTCATTTGCACCCTGTCCTGAAAGTATTTACAAATACTTTCAAGCCCTTGAAATAGAGAGCTAAATTGGGGGACAGGCGGGAGGAGAATGGTGAAATCACTGGGGGCAAAGGGTGGTGGATGAGAAGGAAAGGCAAACAACAATGGCTTTGAAGAACAGCCTTTGAATGAGATTGATTTGCAAATGAGCATATGAGAATATGCACATTTAAATAATTGTTTACGTCAAAATAGTAGTCCTGGAAGTTCTGCATTTATGATTAACATGCTGGAAATCAGAATATATTCAACTCTTCGTGCAGGATGGGTGCTGGGCTCTTTACACATGCAAAACAGAATTTAGCTAAAATACCTTGTACTTTGAGATGCAAATGAAATTAACAGGAACTCTATCGCACTTGCAGAGGGGTAGCTGTGGTGCGGTTTTCCTAACCACCTCTACCTACTGTTGGCAGCATGGCTTAATTGCTTCCTCTGCTGACCCCACCATGACTCCCCAGCTGAGGAGAAAAGTAGCATCTACAGTAAATTTGGGGTTGGAATATATTCTGTAGGCAATGGACTGGGTTATTTCCCTCCATCTGATATTGGCTGCAGTGGACATCACTTTGGATAAACTTTTAAATATATCATACATGCCCAGAAGTGAAATGCCTCATTAAAAGGCGTGAACATTTTATTAAAAATTTTTATTGGAGTATAGTTGATTTACAATCTTGTGTTAGTTTCAGGTGTGCAGTGAAGCGAATCAGTTATACGTATACGTACATCCACTCTTTTTTTTGTTTTTTAGATTCTTTTCCCATATAGGCCATAATAGAGTAGTGAGTAGAGTTCCCTGTGCTATACAGCACGTTCTTTTTTGTTATCTATTTTATATACAGTAGTGTGTATATGTCAATCCTAATCTCCCAATTTATCCCTCCCTCCTTATGCCCTGGTAACCATAAGTTTGTTTTCTACATCCGTGACTCTATTTCTGTTTTGTAAATAAGTTCATTTGTACCCCCCTTTTTTTAGATTCCACATATAAGCAATACCGTATGATATTTGTCTTTCTGTGTTTGTCTTACTTCACTCGGTATGACAATCTCTAGGTCCATCCATGTTGCTGCAAATGGCATTATTTTGTTCTTTTTATGGCTAATATTCCATTATATATATGTACCACATCTTCTTTATCCATTTCTCTGTTGATGGGCATTTAGGTTGCTTCCATGTCCTGGCTATTGTAAATAGTGCTGCAATGAATATTAGGGTGCATGTATCTTTTCTTTTTTTTTTTAATTGGAGTATAGTTGCTTTATACTGCTGTGTCAGTTTCTACGGTACAACAACGTGAATCAGCCATATATGTACATATACCCCCTCTTTTTGGATTTCCTTCCCATTTAGGTCACCACAGAGCACTGAGTAGAGTTCCCTGTGCTATACAGTAGGTTTTCATTAGTTATCTATTTTATACATAGTAGTGTATATATGTCAATCCCAGTCTCCCAATTTGTCCCAACTCCTCCTTCCCCCTTGGTATCCATACATTTGTTCTCTACATCTGTGTCTCTATTTCTGCTTTGCAAATAAGATCATCTATCCCACTTTTCTAGATTCCACATATATGTGTTAATATACTATATTTGTTTTTCTCTTTCTGACTGACTTCATTCTGTATGACAGACTCTAGGTCCATCCATGTCTCTACAAATGACACAATTTCGTTCCTTTTTATGGCTGAGTAGTAGTCCATTGTATATATGTGCCACATCTTCTTTATCCATTCATCTGTTGATGGACATTTAGGTTGCTTCCATGTCCTGGCTATTGTAAACAGTGCTGCAGTGAACATTGGGGTACACGTATCTTTTTGAATTATGGTTTTCTCTGGATATATGCCCAGTAGTGGGATTGCTGGGTCACATGGTAGTTCTACTTTCAGTTTTTTAAGGGACATCCATAGTAGCTGTACCAATTTACATTCCCACCAACACTGTAGGAGTGTTCCCTTTTCTCCACACCCTCTCCAGCATTTATTGTTTGTAGATTTTTGATGATGGCCATTCTGACCGGTTTTTGGTGATACCTCACTGTAGTTTTGATTTGCATTTCTCTAATAATTAGTGATATTGAGCATCTTTTCATCTGCTTTTTGGCCATCTGTATGTCTTCTTTGGAGAAATGTCTATTTAGATCTTCCACTCATTTTTTGATTGGTTTATATATATTTTTTTGATATTGAGTTGCATGCACTGCTTGCATATGTTGGACATTAAGCCTTTGTCCGTTGCTTCATCTGCATATATTTTCTCCCATTCTGAGGGTTTCTTTTCATCTTGTTTATGGTTTCCTTTGCTGTGCAAAAGCGTTGAAGTTTCATTAGGTCCCATTTGTTTATTTTTCTTATTATTTCCATTTCTCTAGGAGGTGGGTCAAAAAGGATCTTGCTGCGATTTATGTCAAAGAGTGTTCTGCCTGTGTTTTCCTCTAAGAGTTTTATGGTGTCCGGCCTTACATTTAGGTCTTTAATCCATTTTGAGTTTCTTTTTGTGTATGGTGTTAGGGGAATGTTCTAATTTCATTCTTTTACATGTAGCTGTCCAGTTTTCCCAGCACCAATTATTGAAGAGACTGTCTTTTCTTCACTGTATATCCTTGCCTCCTTTGTCATAGATTAGGTGACTGTAGGTGCGTGGGTTTATCTCTGGGCTTTCTATACTGTTCCATTGATCTATGTTTCTGTTTTTGTGCCAGTAAAAAAGGCATGAACGTTTTTGAAAGCTTTGGACCTATATATTGCCAAGTTGATTTCCAAGCAGTTGTAGCAAATTACACCGTCCCCAGCAAGGCAGAGGTTTCCTGTTCCTCAGCATCCTTGATGGTACTAGGGATGAATTTCTCTAACTTGGCAAGTGAAAAATACTGCCTTGTTGTTTTAATTTGTGCAGAATTACTTTTGATGAGCGACAGATATGAATGGATAGATAGGTAGATAGACAAATTCTAAACTTTTAAAAGGTGAAAAATCTCTACAACTGAGATCAGTCAAAAGTGCCACAGAGTCAGAAAATAAATAAAGATAAAGCCCCCGAAGGAGAGTTTCCACAGTGCTGTGAGCAACAACGGCGTGACTAGAATAACAATGTTCAGGAAAGAAGAAAACATATATTTTCTCTGGATTAGTATGATTTGTAAATAATACATGCAAAACAACTGGCATCTAATAGGAGATCAGCATGGTATTGTGTGCTGTTTAAAAAGTCACATTATTTTAAAGACACACCCCAAGGGTATCAGATGTATTAGCAAATCTGGAGAGAACAATAAAGGTTGAGTTCAGGAAGTGATAGTCATGAAAAATACTCAGAACCCTCTGACCGCCCCCCCCACCCCAGGGCGGAGGAAGCTTACTGCCGCCATGTGGAATCACAGAATCTGTTTGTGCTTCAAGATTTCCCATGAGGTGTTTACAAAAGTAACCACAGTGTTCAAACCAGTTGATCCAGTTGCCCACATATCATACCTAGATCCCTCTAGCAAAAATCTAGAAAAGCATACAACAGTCCACAATTATCATACCAAAGATGCTGTTTAAGGCTATATTTGGCATAATGAATCACAGGAAGTGGAACGGCAGGATAGATTTACAAGTAGATACAATCACCAAAGCAAATTAGTATGTACGTAAAATGTTAGTTCTATAAATGTGTATATCCTGAGGTAATTTTGAATTTTAAAAATTGTTCTATGCCCAACTGCAGTTTTAACTTTTTATTTTAAAATAATGATAGATTCACAGGCAGTTACAGGAGAAAAAAAAAGAACAGGGAAAGTCTGGTATACCCTTTGCCCAGCCTCTCCCAGTGGCAAAATCGATAGTACAGTATCAAAGCCAGGAAATTGATGTTGATTGGATCCAGAGAGCTTATTCAGATTTCACTAATTTTACAAGCACTCATGTGTATGGTGTGTATGTGTCTGTGTGTGTGGGGGGATGGGTCTCATGCAGTTTTATTACATGTGTACCTTCACGTAACCACCAACATAATTAAGATACAGAACTGTTCCATCACCACGAGGCTGCCTCATGTTGCCTTTTCATATCCCCTCCAGCTCCCGTCCCCACCCGCCGAAATCACTAATCTGTTCTCCCTACCTATAATTTTGTTACGTTAAGAATGTTATATAAATGAAATCGTACAGTATGTTACCTTTGAGATTGGCTTTTTTCCCTTGAGATCCATCCAAGTTGTGGTGTGTGTCAAGAGTTCATTCTTTGTTATTGCTGTGTAGTGCTGCATGACATGGATGTACTGCAGGTTGTTTAACGAGTCACCTATTGAAAGACATCTGGGTTGTTTCCAGTTTGAGGTTATGGTGAATAAAGCTGCTGTCAACATTGGTGTACTGGTTTTGCATGAACATAAGTTTTTATTTCTTGGAATAAATGCCAAAGAGTGCAACTGCTGAGTCATATGGTAAGTGCTTGTTTTTTTAAGAAACTGAAAAACGATTTTATAGAGAGGCTGCACGATTTTATATTACCACCAGCAATGTGTGAGAGATCCAATGATTCCATATCCTTCCAGCATTTTGTGTTATCACTACTTTTTATTTTAGCCATTCTGATAGGTGTGTTGTGATATCTCATTTTTTTTATAAAGCATTTTTTTTAATTTATTGATTTTATTTAATTATTTTTGGCTGTGTTGGGTCTTCATTTCTGTGCACAGGCTTTCTCTAGTTGCAGCGAACAGGGGCTACTCTTCATTGAGGTGCGCGGGCTTCTCACTACGGTGGCTTCTTTTGTTGCGGAGCACAGGCTTCAGTAGTTGTGGCACGTGGGGTGAGTAGTTGTGGCCTGTGGGCACTAGAGTGCAGGCTCAGTAGTTGTGGTGCACGGGTTTAGTTGCTCCGTGGCATGTGGGATCTTCCCAGACCAGGGCTCAAACCCATGTGCCCTGCATTGGCAGGTGGATTCTTTAACCACTGTGCCACCAGGGAAGTCCTCTCACTGTGGTTTTAATTTGCATTTCCATAATGGCTAATGATGTTGAACATTTCTTTGTGTGCTTTGTCATTTGTATATGCTTTGCAATGAAATGTCTGTTAATTTTCTTTCTTTTCTTTTTTTTTAAAATTGAAGTGTAGTTCATTTACAATATTATATTAGTTTCAGGTATGCAACATAGTGATTCAATATTCTTATAGCTTGTACTCTGTTTAAAGTTATTATAAAATATTGACTATATCCCCTGCTCTATACAGTATATCCTTGTACCTTATTTTATACATAGTAGTTTGTACTTCTCTTTTTTTTAATCCTCAAACTAGCCAGTTGCTTGGTTTGATTTTTTTTTAATTTATTTATTTTTGGCCACAGAGCATGTGGGAATCTTAGCTCCCCGACCAGAGAACAAGCCCATGCCCCCTGCAGTAGAAGCACAAACTCTTAACCAGTGGACAACCAGGGAAGTCCCAGAATGTACCTCGTAGTCTCCTACCCCTATCTTGCCCCTCTCCTCTTCACTCCCCCACCACTAGTAACCACTAGTTTCTTCTTTATATCTGTGAGTCTGTTTCTGTTTTGTTATATTCATTTGTTTGTTTTTTAGATTCCACGTGTAAGTGATAACATACAGTATTTATCTGACTTATTTCACTAAGCATAATACACTCAAGGTCCATCTATGTTGTTACAAATGGCAAAATTTCATTCTTTTTGTGGCTAAGTAATATTCCATTGGATATATGTACCACATCTTCTTTATCCATTCATCTGTTGATGTACACTTAGGTTGATCCTTATCTTGGCCATTATCAATAATGCTTTAAAAAATGCTGCTATAAACATTGGGGTGCATGTATCTTTTTGAATTAGTGTTTTTGTTTTCTTCGGCTATATACCTAGGAGTAGAATTTCTGGATCATACAGTAATTCTATTTTTAGTTTTTTGAGGAACCTCCATACTATTTTCCACAGTGGCTGCACCAGTTTACATTCCCACCAACAATGTACAAGTGTTCCCTTCTCTCCACATCCTCGCCATGATTTGTTATTTCTAGACTTTTTGATGACAGCCATTCTGACAGGTATGAAGTGATATCCCGTTGCGGTTTTGATTTGCATTTCTCTGATGACTAGCAATGTTGATCATCTTTCCATGTGCCTGTTAGCCATCTGTATATCTTCTTTGGAAAAATGTCTAATTCAGGTCTTCTGCCCTTTTTTAGTTGGGTTTGTTTTTTTAATACTGAGTTGTATGAGCTGCTTATATATTTTGGATATTAACCTCTTATCGATCGTACCATTTGCAAATATTTTCTCCCATTCAGTAGGTTTTCCTCTTGTTTTGCCAGTGGTTTCCTTTGCTATGAGAAAGCTTGGTCCCACTTGTTTATTGCCTGTTTATTTTCTGATTGGATTATTTGGGAGGTTTTTTTTTTTTTCTGTTGAGTTTTGAAAGTTTAAAAAATACATTCTAGATACAAGTCCTTTATTAGATATGTGCTTTGCAAATATTTTCTCCTTATCTATCCCTTGTCTTTTCATCCTCTTTCACAAAGCAAAAGTTCCAAATTTTGATGAGGTCCAATTAATCAGCTTTTCGAGGGATTGTGCTTTTGGATGTCAAGTCTAAAACCTCTTCACTCAGTCTTGGGTTTCATAGATTTCCTCTTATGTTTTATTTTTCCTAAAAGTTTTTAGTTTTGCATTGTACATTTAGGTTCAAACCCTTTAGTACCATATGCAAAGCCCACCACTTTCCAGCCAGCCACGTCTCTAGCCACACACCCTTTATCCATGGTACTGAGCCACTGCCATCTGTGGAACAAAGGGGCAGGTGTGCAGAGTACTGCTGGCTCGTGAGGCGGAGGATGTCTGTTTGCTTAAGGAGTTAAAAGTAGCTTGAGATGAATAGTCATTATTTCGAAGTTCTAAACATGAGAGAATCTGCCCAGTGTTCACTGATAGAGTTTTTAGTTTTGAATTTGCTCCCCTTGCAAGGGCACTTGTAGTGGTAGACCTTGCAAAATAAAAGAATGATAGAGAATGAGGCAAACATCTCCCCTATTATCAACCCAAAAAAATGAAATTCCAATCCTCCCCCAAGAAAATATAAGCCTCTTTGCTAGGTAATTGATATTAATACCCCAGGCTGTATAGCCATAGGATAAACATGAAGCATCTCTTTCTAGAGAAGTAAGTATTTAAAGTATAAGTAATTTAAAATAAGCGCAGCAATATTATAGAGTATAATGTCATATCCACAAGCACTTAAAAACTAACATTTTAGACCTCAAAGATGTGTTATACCTGTGGCGTGGGGAAGCGAGGACGGGATACTTGAGCGTCAGTATCCAGACTCTGTGAGGGATCCTTACTCCGTTTCCTCTGCCTTTACGCATGTTATTCCTTATTTTATTTTTAAAAGTTTTTTTTGTGGTACGCGGACCTCTCACTGCTGTGGCCTCTCCCGTTGCGGAGCACAGGCTCCGGACGCGCAGGCTCAGCGGCCATGGCTCACGGGCCCAGCCGCTCCGCGGCATGTGGGATCTTCCCGGACCGGGGCACGAACCCGTGTCCCCTGCATCGGCAGGCGGACTCTCAACCACTGCGCCACCAGGGAAGCCCCCTGAATTTTTTAAATGGTCATCAACATGAAACATTTTATGCCTTAAGTACTTTCATGATTGAGTTCATTGAAGTAAAAGAAATGGAGTAAAACACTGTTGGTCACCTTGAGAAATGTCCCTGCCTTTGAACCTGTGATTTTTCTCAGGGAGACATTTTTTCCTGGGTTTTGGGCAAGTCTCCAAAAATGTGGCTCCCCTCTTCTTCCTTGTGGATTCAGGGAGGAGGGGAAGGTACATCTGCTTCCTTTCCTATCCCACACCCACAAAGGTGCTCCTTGGACTTAGATAAAAGAACACAGAAGATGCTCCTTGGACTTAGATAAAAGAACACAAAAGATGCTCCTTGGACCTAGATAAAAGAACACAAGTCAACATGTTTCTTTATCACTTACCCTGGTAAAAGAAGCTACCCACATCATTCACCCTGTCAAACAGGGAGAGAGGTCCCCCTTATCCCGTGCAGCCAAATGTCCCTGAAGAAATCTGAAGCAGCATTTAAAGTAGTGCAATCATGTTTAAAATGCCCAAGGAGTATGCACTTTTTAAATTATGCATAAACTGAGTTGTATATAATAAAACAAAATCCCTTGATTTATTTGTTTGGTAACTTTTGTTTTTTTTGTCTACTGGGTTTCTCTAAAGTATACAGCTATGTTTAGGCATAAGCTGTTTTCATGGTTATCTTTGTGTCTACATTACCCTCCATGTTTTCAAGTGCTTATACCTTCAATCACACCACCTGTGGCTCAGGAACCCCATCTATATGTAATACACTGGAATTACGAGAGGGCAGCAGAAAGAACTGATCTTCTTGCCAATAGCTGCTTCAGATAAAGAGTGTGACTTGAGGCTAGGCAAAAGGAGGTTGATTATTTTAGACTGAAAAGTTCTCAAGAACAAAAATGATGATGCCAGAGTCCAGAGGATGGTCCTGTGTTGGTTTACTGGTTGGAAGAAGATCTCCCCATTCCCCACCCACCTCAAAACACACACACACACACACACACACACACACACACACTATTGGGCTCAGTGACACCATATAACAACAGTGACAGGCTTGAGCACAGACACAGCTGCACTAGGCTGCTATGGCTGGTGGGCCTTCCCCAGGGACAAGGGTCAACCTCCACTCACCTGGGTGCGGGGAGGGTCTTATGTCCACCTGTGGTCAGCCTAGGAGTCAACAGACAAAATCAGGTTCAAGTGTGATTCATAAAAAAATTTCATGCTGAGACGACTTCGTGCAGCCTTCTTGAGGGTGAAGGGTTGAACTAAGTGGAATTATAAAAGAATCATCTTTAATTATTCCTGTGGTCATGGATTCATCCATTTCAGTAGGTATATCCCATGCAGCTCTTTGTACCATTGCTGTTCTGAGCACTGGGTTTACAAAGATTAATAGGACAGACTGGGTCCCAGGCCACCAAAAACTTACAGTCTAGAGGAGAGCTGACCAGTAGAAATACAATGTGAGCCACATGCGAGACACATGTGGAATTTTGAATCTTCTAGTAGCCACAGTTAAACAGCAAAAAGAAACAGGAGAAATTGATTATAATAATATATTTTATTTAACCCAATATATCCAAGAGATTAGTAAGGAGATATTTTCCTTTCCTTCTCCTACACTAAGTCTTCAGTACCTGGTGCGGATATTCCAGCTATTGCATGCCTCAGTTTGGACCTGGCAGGTTTCAAGTGTTCAGTAGCTACACACGGCTCACAGCTACTGTCTGAGACTGTGCAGCTCTAGAAAACACAGTTCTATGTGCCACAATTTACATGGTATACAGAGACTTATTTTATTTTTGAAAGACATTTTATATGCATATTCACAGGAGAATGGCTAAACAAATTGTAGTATATATGTAGTGTATAATATATAATACTCATATATTATATAGCAGTGAAAATTAATGAACCAGAGTTATACATACCAAGCCAATGGGTTACTCAATGTTGAATAGGAAGGGCAGTTGCAGTAGAATGCAGGTAGTATTATTCTATTTATAAAATGTTTCAAAATATGCAAAATTAAATAATATATCATTTAGAAATACATGCATATGTGTTAAAATATAATATAAAGAAATGCCTGGGAATGATAAATTCCAAATTAAGTATAAGCCTTAAATTCAAAGAGAAAGAAAGGAATACAGAGGGGGCTCCTATAGTGGTAATATAGAAGTAATATTTTATTCCTTCCGCTGGGTGGTGAGTGCATGGAGATGTGTTATGGTGCCCTTTACCTTTAAAATTGTCTTAATTAATTCATGGCCAAAATGTCCAGGGAATTAAAAACAACTACATCTTATCTTGATATTACTATTATCATTATTATTAGTGTTATTATTTTGGTAATAGCTTACAACTCTGAGTAAGCTGACTCTACTTGAGAAGAAAATCTTTAGGAGATAAAAGAAGGGTAGAGATCGGATACCGTACACGAAAATAGTCAAATCTGTAGGTCCCTCAAGTGTTTAAAAGCCAGACTTGAACTTGCAGCTCTTTCTACCCATCAGCTAAGAAAGGGCTGACACTTTCAAGAATCCTTCACTTATGAGAGGTGGAGTAGAGAGTGTAGGCAACTGATGTCATCTTCTCCACCCCTGACAGCAGACAGCAGAGAAAGGGAGGCTAGATGGTTCCCTGAGATAAAAGACAGGTCATCAAACCACCTTGTCAAAAACCAGGTCTGATTACCCAGCCTCCGTTGTTCCCTAGCCTGCCATGTGGAACACAAACTCCAACCTGATTAGGTCTTAGGCATGACATTCACCTTCAACTCAGTCCTGACGTGAATGTTGAGGGATCCCTTATGGAAAAGTCTACTGTAACCACAAGGCTTATCTGCTTCATAAGATGGCCAAACATCACAGACTTGGATCATTCATTCTAAGATGAGAAGTAACTGTGGCCCTTGAGCCTGTGGAATATACTGGCCACGAGTCTATCCTTAGATAGAGACCAAAGGATAAGATTGCCGCTGTCTACCCTGACAGTTGAGGTCACTGACAGGAGCTGGATATCAATATGTGGATTTAAATTTTATTCTATCAATTCACAAGAGAGGAAATGAGGGCAAAAGCATTTGTCACGTGTGGAAATTTTTAATTTTTCTGGATGAATTACAGTTATTTATTGCATTCTTCCACATACTCAACATTGCTTTCAAGGGAATTCCCTGGTGGTCCAGTGGTTAGGACTCCATGCTCTCACCGCCAAGGGCCAGGATTCAATCCCTGGTTGGGGAACTAAGATCCCACAAGCTGCATCATGGGCAAAAAAAAAAAAAAAAAATGCTTTCGAACCAAAATATGAAGTGAGTAAAATTTGACTTTTGTTCCTTCATTCGTGGTTCCCTCCCCTTGCCTTATTATTTTTCTTTAGATGGTGAAATCAGTTAGGATACCAGGTCATCTGCTAGAACAGAGAGGGCCCAGAATCATACTGCCTTAGTATACTCTTAGGTTGCAGGTTTACTTCTCTGACACATGAAAGTCCGAGCTAGTATGACAATACCAGCCATACCAGAGATTCCTTTAGGGCCTCAACGCTTGCCTAGTTACTTTGCAGTCTTCAGCTTGTGGTTTTTTAAACTTCTCGTGATCCAGCCGGGCTGCTCCTTGCCCTGCTAACTCGATCAGTCAAGGGCGTGACCTGAAAATTAAACACAGCACTTCTGCTCAAGCCCCATTGGCCAGAATCTAGTCCTATGTCCACACTAAGTGGCAAGGGGGTGGGAGGGTTGATTTAAAGCACTGAACAGGGGGCTTCCCTGGTGGCGCAGTGGTTGAGAACCTGCCTGCCTGCCAATGCAGGGAACACAGGTTCGAGCCCTGGTCTGGGAGGATCCCACATGCCGCAGAGCGGCTGGGCCCATGAGCCACAGCTACTGAGCCTGCGTGTCTGGAGCCTGTGCTCCGCAACAAGAGAGGCCGCGACAGTGAGAGGCCCACGCACCGCGATGAAGAGTGGCCCCCGCTTGCCACAACTAGAGAAAGCCCTCACACAGAAACGAAGACCCAACACAGCCAAAAATAAATAAATCAATATTTTTTAAAAAGCACTGAACAGTGATTTGGATTCAAAATGAAGGGCTGAGTAATTTAGAAAAGGTTACATCTGTTCCTATGTGATACGTTGGTGACTAACTCAAGGCTGCGCTATGGAGGAGAGCCAGAGACCTGAGTGCACCAAGAAGATGCTGACAGACTCAGTGGTGACAGGAAGTGACCCTCTGGCCGGGAGAGGAGAAATCATAAGTAAAGGAGAGAAATTAGGGGATTTTTCCAAGAGGGGGCTTGTGGTGTTCCCTTTCTTCTATCAACCCAGAACTTCCTGACCATTTGCAAGATTTACCATGTGCAGGAGGATCCTGGGAGGCCCTGAGAAATTTACATTGGGAGTAAATTAATTACATCGTTTTGTCAAAACATGCCACTCGCCAGCTCAAATTCCACACTCTAAGCAAAGTCAAAAGTTCTTACCTTGGTCACAAAGCCCGTTGTCATCTGGCCCCCACTCGCATCCTCCAACTCCATCTCCCATCGTCTCATCCGTTCTTTACTGCGTGACAACCGCACGGCTCTCCTGGCGATTCCTAAAGGACACAGAGCATGTTTCTGCCTCAGGGACTTTGCACTCGCTGTTCCCTCAGTCTGGATTGTTCTTCCCCCAAATATGTACAAAGCTGGCTCTCCCCCACCCCTTTCAAGTCTGTGCTCAAATGTCACCTTTTTCAAGAGGCAATCCCTGACTGCTCTCTTTAAAACGGTGCTACTCAAAGTAGGGTAACACACTGGAGTTAGTCTGTGAATTGTTTGTTACCAGTTTGCTATAAGTACAGAAGTTTTGAGGGTGTTTCCCCAGAATGGGGGTTTTAGAGGAGTTCATGTGTGGCTGAATTCAGGTGCTGAGTCACTTATGGTGTGAACTAAATGCTAGTAGGACATCGTCATACCGTGTGATATTTTGTTAGTGTGTCAACTGTAACCCAAAATATTAAAAAATTTATAGAAAATGTAAGCATGCATTAATTTTTTAATAACATATTACATGATCTTTTTTTTTGGTGGGGGGGTGGATACGTGGGCCTCTCACTGTTGTGGCCTCTCCCGCTGCGGAGCACAGGCTCCGGACGCACAGTCTCAGTGGCCATGGCTCATGGGCCCAGCCGCTCCGCGGCATGTGGGATCTTCCCGGACCGGGGCACGAACCCGTGTCCCCTGCATCAGCAGGCAGACTCTCAACCACTGCGCCACCAGGGAAGTCCATATTTATTATTTTTTTCATGCTTAGGCATTTAAATTTTGTTCTTAAATAATCTCTGTGAGTTGTTACTAACTGCCAAATTAAAAGAGGCCTTCACAGGATACTCTCTGTAAATAGTTCTCTTCTAATATGACACTGGAAGTGTGAATAATTCTTGTTCTAAACAGATGAAAAATCAAGTTTGGTATATTTTTACATTTTTAACGTTCTAAAAGATTATTGAAACATCTTGATGTACTATAGAAATTTGATAAAATATAGGCAAATCTGGTAAAGATCACCTTGAGTTAGATTTGCAAACCTCCTTCCATCTTTTCCTGCCTCGGGAACATGTTACATATCAATATCGACACGAGATAAAGAGGCATTTGGAAGAAAAATCCTCAAATTGTTGGAGGTCTCTGGTTCCCTAAACTCAACAATTTCTAATTGTTTCAACTCTAGGTCAGAAGTGCGGGGAAATTTCGTTTATGTGTGTTGACTGTTGTATATGGAAATGATCATGTAGAGGCTGGTTTGTATTCATAGTTACACTGTGGTGGATAGAATCATGGTCCCCCGAAGATGTCCATTGTTCTAACCCCAGAATCTATGAAATGAACTTTGAAAATGTGGTTACGTATGCTGGTGGGGGAGGTATTACAGTCTATTTTCATATTGGTAGAGCCAGCCTTGGCTGCAATTAGAACTACCTGGTGAGTAGTTGCAAATCTTGGTGCCTGGCCACAGCCAACAATTAAATCAGTATTTTAAAAATTCCCCAGGTGATCCTAACGTGCGTTCAAGCTTGTGTGACACTAGTCTGGAGCAATGCTTCTCGAACTTTAACATGCATGTCATCACCTGGGGGTCTTGTTAAATGCAAATTCCAATTCAGTAGGTCTGGGGCGAGCCTGAGATTCTCCAGTTCTAGCAAGCTCCCAGGGGATGCTGCTGCTGCTGGCCCAGGGACCACACTTTGAGTAACAAGCCTCAAGATAATAAGTGGCAATGCTACAGGAAGGTGCAATTAATGAACAATTACAAGGACAATAGGCAAGACTTTAGAGAAAAATCTTCAGACACATTATTTTCATATTGTGATAAAATATATCGAATTTAAAATGTATCGTCTTAACCATTTTTAATGTTCAGTTCAGCGGCATCAAGTAGATTGTTTTGCAACTATCACTACCATCCATCTCCAGAACGTTTTCATCTTCCCCACCTGAAACTCTGTACCCATGAGACACTAACTTCTCATCCCTCCTCCTCCCCTCGGCCTCTGGCAACCACCCTGCTACATTCTGTCTCTATGAATTTGACTCTGGGAACCTCTATGAGTGGAATCATATATTTGTCTTCTTGTGGCTGGCTTATTTCACTTGATATAATGTCCTCAAGGTTCATCCATGTTGAGGAGTGTATCAGAATTTCCTTCCTTTTTAGGGCTGAATACTATTCTATAGTGCTCATAGAGACATCATGTTTCAGTAAATTTATCTCTGTAGGAAATGGATAGGATCATCCGTTTTGACTGCAGAAGAACATGGCCAGAGAGCTTCCGTGCATAAGGAATCTGTTAGGTAGGGCAAAAGTCACTGCCCTGAATAGGCTGTCCTTTGTAATATGAAAATGACCTGGTTTCATAGGGCCAGGGGCCCTGACTGACCATTCTTTTCCCATTTAACGTTAGTTGGGAAATTCCTGGTGTGAGAAGGAATTATTAATGACCTAACTATGGTAGCAAGAAGTCAGCCACCCACACGGTGATGACAAATCTTCTGGATCAGGAACAGCTGCTGGACCAGGTCCAGGAGGATGAGGTCACCCATGAGCCTTGGCTCCCAGGCGCTGAGGCTGCCTCAAAATGACGGAGAAGCTTTAGGTGGAAACGCCTCAGTGACAACTACACAAAAGCAGCTGACGTCTAGGGCCAGCTCTGGCGACCATTTTTTCCTGGTAGAGGTACTGCCTTTCTAAAGAAGGATTAAAGAAAGAAAAGAAAAGAAAAAAGAAAAAAACCAAAAGGAAATGAACAGTGACTTCTTTGCTGGACTGAAATGAAAGGTTGACACCCAAGAATAAAACAATGTAAAAAAATTCCAAAGGAAATACTCTGTCTCTGTTTAGAAATGGGAGACCTTACTTCCAGCAAACCAATAAGAACCAAACTGACAAACGGGGGGAGGGGGGAGGTTCTTTTCATGAGTCTCAAGTATCAGGAAGCTTTCCCCGAAGGCCCAATCCTGATATAATCTCGCTGGGATCTCTGCAGCCCTTGGTTTATGCCTTCCTTGGAGCATAAACTTTTGACCTATCGCTCTTTTTCTGTGTTTAATTCTCATTTGTGAAAAGGGGCTTATCTAGTAACTCTTGAATGGAAGGGATTTGTGTTCTCGATTCCAGAAACAGCTCGGTATTAGTGGCATGATCTTGGTAGCCTTAGATTCAAGAGGCCTACACTATAATCCTCCTCTGCCACTTACCAGCTTTGGGCAAGTTATTTATATATACCGTCTCAGCGTCACTGATCTCATTGGTAAAAGGAAGCTAACAATACCCGCCACATCGGATTATTATGAGGATTACGTGAGACGGTGTTTGTAAAAGTGTCTGATTATAGGGGGCACTCTATGAATACTGGTACCCGCGTCCTCTCTGTATTTATAATCCAGGCACAGTTAGGTAGAAGGATCCAGGGGTGAACAAAACTAGACAACAACCCTCAAAGAACTTACAGTCTAGAGGGGAGACAGATCTTAATCAGTCGCAAATGTCCAGTTGATCTTGGGTCAAGCTCTGTGACAAAGGAAAGGGGCAGAACGCTATGAGGGTCATGAGAGGTGTGGATACGAATCTCAGGAAGGATTTCTCTTGGAAGGGATGACTGGCCCTGGGATCTGAAGCATGAACAGGCGTTAGTCAGATAGAGATGGAAGACTGTTCCAGGCAGAAGCTTCCAGATGGGGGAGAAGGGTGGACCATGGCAAGTGAGAGGACTTAGAGAACAGTAGGACGTCTGGAGGCAAAGGGATACCCTGAGACAGTGGTGGGGGAGACACCAGACTAGGGGGAGTGCTGTTGGCCACACCCAGGAGTTTTGTCTTTATTCTGAGGCCAAGGGAAGCCTTGGTGTGTGTGTGGGAGGGTCACTTCTGAAGGCTAATATTTCATTTTTAGAAAGCTCCCTGGTCCAGGAGACAGATGATGGTAGAATGGGATGGTGGTGATGGAGATGGAAACATGGAGATGAACTGGAAAGTTTGGGGGAACATAAAACCCTAGGCATCACATTTTCTACATGTTTATAGAACAATGAATCAGTGGCCTTTCTAATGTATAGGACTGATGGTCGACCCAGATGCCAACCTGAAGCACACGCAAAATGATATGTGTGTATAATTTGGCCAGAAAAAAGAACAAAGTACACGCTCCAACACAGACGTACCTTGAACACATTACGCTAAGTGAAGAAGCCAGTCGCTAAGACCACATATTGTATGATTCCATTTATATGAAATGTTAAGAATAGGCAGAAGCTATAGGGACAAAGTAAATTAGTGGCTGCTGGGGACTGGGGAAAATGGGGGAATTAGGGGTGACAGCTAAAAGGTATGGGGCTTATTTTTGATGCGATGAAAATGTAAAATCGAATGTGGAGGTGGTTGAACATCTCTATGAATGTACGAAAAAGCATTAAGTTGTACACTTTAAATGAGTGAATTATATAAAATTACATATATATAATTTTCAAATTATATCTCAGTAAACCTGTTACCAAAACATATTTATGTTTATATATGTTTATATTTATACTTACAGGGGCGAGAAGCCCACAGTCATAAACACTGCCACCCATGACCAGAAGATTCCAGTGGGCATGACCTCCAAGGTGCCCAGGTTGGCATTTCCTGACCCAGCATCCTCAGGGGAGGAAAGCATCCTTAGCCCCACTCTTGACCCTGGCTTCTGACTCCTTCGAGAGCAAATGAAACGGTACTGTCTGCCGACTTCAAGGGACGGAAGAGAGAGGGCATTTAATTTTTTTTAACCACCTTGTTGCCACCTTCTTCACTCTGTGGATCTGGAGTGAAGAACTGTCACATGACGGCAGCTGTCACTGGACAGCGAGTGGCTCCGAGAGGACAGAAACTCCTACTCATCCTCCAGGTCTCTATTTAGATGTCACCTTCACCGAGAAGCCTTCTGTGACTTCTGAGTCAGGGCCCGCCCCCCCCCCCCTCCGCCTTCCTACCTGCCTTCTGCCTTGACGGCACTGACCCTCCTGAGTCAGAATTGCTTGTTTCCTTACCTATGATCCCACTGAACTGTCACCTCCTTCAGGACAAGCATGGACGCTGGGTCACTAGTTGTGTTCCCCAGCTCTACGGGCTTGTGCATAGGATGCGTTCAGTGACTCTTTAGTGAATAAATGAGACAAACACAGCCCTGAATCTGTTCACAAGGTAGATATCCCAGCTTTCCAAAGATGGCTCATGAAGTCTTAGACAAGAAAAGAGTTTGCAGTTGCAGTGGCCAAAATAGAGATTGGTCTGAGGGCGGTGCTGGGGAGCCAGACCTTTCATAGAGCAAACAGAACAGGAATCAGCACATGCAAATGACTTCATGCTTCCCTAAAGCAAGGATGGCTTTCCAATTGCTCATGCTTTGGGAATGTCCCTTCGCAAACAACTTCAGGTTGTAACAGCCATGACGCTTGACCTACCACCTTCTTATCTTCTACCCTCTGGGGGAGAAACAATAATCCACCAATGCTAATACCAAGGTATTTCCTTTTTTTTTTTCTTTTCCCTTTCTATACATCTGAATTTCTGGGACTTAGGGTTTAAACGAATGTCTCCTTGGGTGGGTCCCAATAAAACATTTTCTAGGAAAATGGACACATACTACCCTATTTTGGCTTCTTTAAAGCTACAAATGTTCAAAACCCCCAACATCCGCAACACAGTGTCATTTGGCTTTTTTTTTTTGACCGTGTGGCTTGCGGGGATCTTAGTTCCCTGACCAGGGATTGAACCCAGGCTCTAGGCAGTGAAAGTGCAGAGTCCTAACCACTAGACCACCAGAGAATTCCCTCATTCGGCATTATTAATAGCTAAAAAGTACTTGCATTTAATTGAAACACCTTGCACTCACCTCTACTTTGGAAAGGCCAAGCGGACTGTGCTGGGGCCGTTGAAACTGCCTATTTTGCTTGGGTCTGCCATACCCTCTGCTCGGGGCCTCCCTTTTCTTCTGCGTAAAATGGGGGGTTGGTTGAGTGTTTTAAGGTTGTTTCTCTTTCTCCAAGATCACATTCTATTTTTGCTTGCTGACTCCTTTCTTAAAAAGGTGGAAATGTTAGTCGTGCCATTTAGTCTCCCCTTACTACAGTGAGAAACTGTATTTAGCTATGAGCCACAGAGAACTGAGTAACAGTGACTTAAATACACAAAGTCTGGGAGGCAGTCTGGGTTTGCGGTGTGGCACCGTGATGCCATCAGGGACCCAGGCTTTTCTTATCTTTCTGGTCCATCCTTCTCAACACATGGCTTCCATCTTCAGCATCCCCTGAGATCCAAGAAGGTGACCAGCTCAGCAGTCATCACGGCCACCTTGCCGATGAGAAGACTAAGAAAGAGGACATGTTTACTTTTAGAGCCTTGTTGGAAGTTCCATCTGTGAATGGAAAATGCTGCTGTCATATTAGTAAACAAGGGATGTTGTAGCCATCAAGCCACTACGGCTGCCCAGGAGAGTGCACCCTGAGGGGATTAGGATGGAGAAAAGCAGGATACTGGTCCTCGATAGGTAAGGTGCATATCAAAGGGATGATTTCAGTGAGCCCAGACACTTGCATCTTACCATACATAGAAAAGTGCTAAATTCATTAACTTGAGGTATCTGGTTTTCTTTAATTAATAGTAATCTTTTGAAGTTCCTACTACCTTTGTTGCAAAAACTCCTATGTAGCCTGGCCCCCCTTATCTCTTTGGAGCAGTCCCTCAGAGCTATCTTAGAGGCTGCCTCCTGGGCTTAAGTCCTCAGTTTTGTCCACCAAATAAAACAGAATTCTCAACTTTTAGGTTGTACATTTTTTTCAGTCGACACATCCAATATTCTGCCTATACCTCACGGTCCAGAACTTAGTCCAATGGCCGCCTATAGCTGGAGGGAGACTGGGACATGTGGTCCTTTCACTGGGCACATTGCTGCCCCAAGTATTGTCAGTACCTCCTCTGTAGGGAGGAAGTAGAGAGTAGACGTCGGGCTGGGCACCTAAAGTCTCCACCACACTAGTCTTTAACCTAAACAGCTGTGAGTGTGAATGACAGTCCAAGTGAGATAAAGTTCCTCTTGTGCCCAGGGTGACAGGACTCTTGTGTCCTTCAACCTCGGTTGGTCTCTTGCTTCCGGAACACTGGGCAGTGGCCCCTGGGGATTTCTGGGTCTCTGAGAGAACACCTGCTCCAAGAATTCAGGAAGGATCTCTTCTCAAACTTGATTGGAGCCACTGCCTAAAATTTCACCACTGAAGAGTTATGCCATTGAGATAAAACATTAACTTCTATTTAAAATGAAGATACCCTTGAAAGGGTTAACACATGTGGCTACAACCTGTCATTTCTCTCTTTCAGCTGACACCTAGCAGGAGAGGATGCATTGAATTGTGGGGAGAAGACAGAGCTGTCCCATCACAATCACCAAAGTCCTCTCTTGAAGCCGGTGGGCCATCAGAGGGGGGCCTGAAGTTTTCCAGCACCAAGAGAGGAAGAATAAGCCTGGGAGTGGGAGCTCCTGGGAGATAATATAGGAAGTAGCCCCAGTGGACTTCAGATCAAAGACTTTGAGGTGTTTTGGGGTTTTTTTGAGTTAATTCTTATTGATCCTGACCTCTGTCATTTGCTGCCCTTCACATTTTATTTTATTTTATTTTATTTTGCTGCACCACTTGGCATGCAGGATCTTAGTTCCCCAACCAGGTGTCGAAACCATGCCCCCTGCAGTGGAAGCGTGGAGTCCTAACCACTGGACCTCCAGGGAATTCCCAAGACTTTGAGTTTTGAAAGGGACCTTGGTGATCATCTAGTCACATACCCATTTTACAGACGATGAAACCAAGCCTGAGAAGGATCACATGGCGTGAAGGAAGCACGCAGATGGCTAGTAGCAGGCACAGACCTCAGACCCTATCTGCTGATTCCTAGTCCAGGAATGGTACCACCTTACCAGTCGTTTATTTTATTCCACAGGGGATTAAGGTCCCCTGGAGAAGGGCTGAAGAAGAGAGGGGAAGGGGTGAGGCTCTGGGGAGCTTTACTGGGGTGGAACCAGGTTCCATGGGGCCTGAAGTTTATACAACTGGTGGAAGGGTGAGCTCCTTAAAAAAAAACACAACTACAGGGGCTTCCCTGGTGGTGCAGTGGTTGGGAGTCCGCCTGCTGATGCAGGGGACGTGGGTTCGTGCCCCGGTCCGGGAAGATCCCACATGCCGCGGAGCGTCTGGGCCCGTGAGCCACGGCCGCTGAGCCTGCGCGTCCGGAGCCTGTGCTCCGCAACGGGAGAGGCCGCAACAGTGAGAGGCCCGCGTACCGCAAAAAAACCCCACACAACTACAAAATTATAAATACAAAATCAGGCAAAAGGCCTTGGAGGGTGCCTGAAGTTTCAGTACCATTAGCTTCTTGGTGAGCCTGCCACTGGGGTCCCCCCATGGATTCAAGCACGTCAGTTCCTCCCACCTCTGTTTTACACCATACGCCTGCTTTAAGGTGTTACAGTTAAAATTTAAATTAAAAAAAAAAAAGTTGGTAAAAAAGTTTGAAAATCAGTGCTCTGCACTGGCTGTCATTCAGCATTGCTTAGGACCAGACACAGTAGCAAACATCGTCACCTGCCAGCATTTCATTGTCAACATTTTTGAGAAATTAAATTATTTTAAGTGAGTCATAGGACATATGCTTGTACAGGACGTACAGGCTGGGACTCAGGGAAGCACAGTAACCTTTGACTCACAAGATGGAATTTGAGTAACCCTTGATCAGGTGCCCCACAATAAGATGTCTAGATTGTTTAGATTTTAATACCTGTAGGTTTAAAAATTACTTCCAAATGAAATGTACCTTAAAAAGCCAAAAATTTTTTTCGTGTGTGTTTTAAATAATGGCATTTATTTCCATTAGTGGATGGGTGAAGGCACATCTGCTAGAATTCTCAGTGCATGAAAATGTGAGGCACGTCTTGGAACCATCCTCATACTATGGAAAGAGGGAGATTAGAGCAATGAGCTTTATGCACCTTCAAATCCTTGATAATCTAGAGGAGAGAGTTGTCCTGAGTGGAGTGTGGATTTTTCTGGGTTAGCTCCAGGGTCTGTGGGTTGTTCTTGGGTTCTAAAAATGCTGTAAGATATTGGGGTCCACCCATCAGTGCTCTGGACCCTACTGAGAGGGTAACAAGAAAAAGTGGGGAGAGGCATTGCCTCTGTAATGACATTTCTCTCCTTTCTCCCACAGACCCAGGGACAGGTTTCTTTGCTTTGAAGCTCCAGGGGACTGAGGTCGACAGTGCCTGATAGAAGACGATGGTTCTTGGCCGCAGGAAAGGAGGAGATTGCTCCCAGAACTTAACCAGATCTGTCTGTGAGTTCTCCTGAGCTAGCCTCTGGGGACTGCCTGACGTATCTGAGGAATTTGTGGAACTCTCTGCTAGCAGGTGAGGGTCAGACTGCGAACCATAAGAGAGGTGATTTTTCTCTCATCTCAGATTCAAATTCCACAGTACTATTCAAACCCTGTTCCAGAGAGAAACATGAAAGGAAACACTGCGCCTGAACCACCCCCCCCCAAAAAAAACCCCACAAACACACACACAACCCCCCAAAAAAAACAAAACCAAAAACCAACCAAACAATCCCCAAAAACAAACTACACCCCGCGCTACCAGCATTTGTCTTGTTCTAATCAGGAGACAGAGCCCCGCCAAAGTGCCTTCCAATAAGCAGGTCCTGGTAACTCCCAATAGATCAGGTATTCTAAAGCTACAGGATCGTTCCTGAACCAAAACTTGGGTCTGCTAGCCTGGGTGCAGTAAAGCCAATCTCCTGACACCAGGTTGTGGTGAAGGAAAGTGCAGCATTTATTGCAGATGCCAAGCAAGGAGTCCAGGGCAGCTAGCACTGCAAAAAAACGCCAGCTCCCCCGATGGGTTTTAGGAAAGCATTGTTAAAGGCCAGGTGAAAGGAGTTGCAGGGTGTGTGATCAGCTTGTGCACAGTTCTCTGATTGGTTGATGGTGAGGTAACAGGGTGGAGTCACAGGGTTTAACATTATCAACCCTTAGGCTCCAGTAGCCCTGAGGGCTATGTGTTCATGGTCATTAAGTATTTAACATCTTCCATTTGGTGGAGGTTTTAGCATCTGTAGAACAACTCAGGAAATGTACATCAGATAGTGTTATCTAGGTACTTCAGAGAGAAGCTAAAGCAGAGGATATGGGAGAGGGGTCTGTCCCGGGAGGGCTCCATAGTGTCTTGCTATGTTACAGGATGAATTGGAGGTATCATGGTACAAATACGTGTTAAATGTACAGCAAAGACATCCTGGCAACTCTTTGTACAGTAAGAAAAAGAAGATGTGTTTTGTATTATTCCCATTTGTAGTATCGTTGAATAAAGGTATGTAATACATTTCAATCTTTGATACCCAATTCTAATTTATAAGAAAAAGAGGGGAAGGATGTGTTAACTAACTTTATTGTGATAAACATTTCACAATATATATGTGTATCAAATCATCACATTGTATACCCAAAACTTACACAATGTTATATGTCAATTACATCTTAATAAGGTTGGAAAATAAAAAGAAAAGCTATGAGAAGGGATCAGCTCCAATAGGTGTTAAATAAAATTAGAAAGCCCTTCTAGTTAACACAGTGTGGTACTGGTACACACAGAGGCAAACAGTCCAGTGGAATAGACACAGATGCAATTGTCTGATGAGTACATGATAAAAACGTCATCTCAAATCACTGAAGCAAATGTGGGCTTTTAAATAAATGAATCTGGGACATTTTGTTAGCCATTTTGAAGAAATAAAATTAGATTAATACTCTACACCATACACAAGACATAAAATCCAAATGGATAAGGGATCTAAATGTAAAAAAAGAAAGAGAGAGCGAGAAAGGGAGAAAAGAAAGAAAGAAAGAGAAGTTAGAAGCTGATTAGGAAATATGATTTTTTTAAATTGAAGTATAGTTGCTGTATAATATTAATATAAGTTATAGGTGTACAATATAGTGATTCACAATTTTAAAGGTTATATTCAATTTGAAGGTTATATTCACAATTCTTTATCAACTCATCCATCAATGGGCACGAGTTGTTTCCATATCTTGGCTATTGAAAACAATGCTGCAATGAAGATGGGGGTGCCTGTATCTTTTCAAATTAGTGTTTCTGTTTTCTTTGGATAAATACTCAGACGTAGAATTGCTGGATCATATGATAGTTCTATTTTTAACTTTTTGAGGAACCTCCATAGTGTTTTCCATAGTGGTTGCACCAATGTATATTCCTACCAACAGTGCACAAGGGTTCCCTATTCTCCACACCCCCACCAAAATTTGATATTTCTTGTCTTTTTGATAATAGCCATTCTGACACGTGTGAAGTGATATCTCATTGTGGTTTGTTTTTTGATATTTTTTTTCCTTTTGGCCACACGGCTAGGGATGTGGGATCTTAGTTCCCTGATCAGGGGTCAAACCTGTGGCCCCTGCAGTGGAAGTGTGGGTTCTTAACCACTGGACCGCCAGGGAATTCCTCATTGTGGTTTTGACTTGCATTTCCCCAATGATTAATGATGTTGAACATCTTTTTATGTACCTGTTGGCCATCTGTATGTCTTCTGTAGAAAAATGTCTATTCAGATCTTCTGCCATTTAAAAAATCAGACTGTTTGTTTGTTTTGCTATTGAGTTGTATGAGTTCTTTATGTATTTTGGATATTAGCCCCTTATCAGATATACGACTTGCAATTATTTTTTCCCATTCAGTAAGTTGGCTTTTCATTTTGTTGATGGTTTCCTTTCCTGTGCAGAAGCTTTTTAGTTTGATGTAGTCCCACTTGTTTATTTTTGCTTTTGTTGCTTTTGCCTCTGTTGTCAGAATCTAAAAATCATCACCAAGGCCTATGTTAAGGAGCTTACTGCCTATGTTTTCTTCTAGGAGTTTTATGCTTTCAGGTCTTACGTTCAAGTCTTTAATCCACTTTGAGTTAATTTTTGTTTATGGTGTAAGATAGTGATCCGGTTTCATTCTCTCGCATGTGGCTATCCAATTTTCCCAATACCATTTATGGAAGAGACTGTCCTTTCCCCATCGTATATTCTTGGCTCCTTTGTGGTATACGGGTGGGTTTATTTCTGGGCTGTCTATTCTGTTCTGTTGGTCTATGTGTCTGTTTTTATGCCAATGCTACACTGTTTTAATTACTATAGCTTTGATAACATAGTTTGAAATTAAGGAGCACACATATTTTTTATTTACACACACATACCCCTTTTTGTACTTTGCATTTTCATGTAACAATGTATCTTGGAGATGTTCCTAACAACAGCCCAACCAGATCTCCCTAATTTTAAAAACTGGCTGATAATTATCTCATTGTGTGGATGCAACCTCTGTTAATGGACACTGAGGTCACCTCCCATCTTTGCAATGAAAAACATGGGGCAATAAATATCTACGTACATTTACCTTTGTGTAAATGCTCAAATACATTTCTAGGATAAATTCCTAGACATGAATTCTTAGGGCATGTATGTTTAAAATTTTGATATGTGTTTCTGAAGTTCCTTCCAAAGAAGTTGTATAATTTGCACACCCACCAACCGTGTGTGAAAGCCCATGTCCTTGTGAACACTGCCAATGCAGTGCAATACCACACTGTTTTTTGTTTGTTTTTGCATTTAATTTGCTTTTCTTTAATTTGGAGGAATAATAACCACTCATGCTGGCTGGCAGTTTAGGAAAATAAAAAAGGAAGTACTCATACAAAGCATAGGTTGCTATAACTTTATGGAAATCTTGAATACCATTCTTTCTATTGTTCCAATAACAGCATCAAAGACTTGCTCATGTCCTATTTCTAACAGAACAAAAACTTTTCTTGTATGGGAGGCACACCATTTCTAGACTGAAGTAAAGAAAGACAAGTCACACTCACTAAAAAATAGGAACCAGAGAGAAATAAGACATTTAGAAGCCATTAAAATAGTTGGTGGGTTGTGATTGATCAGATATTTCTGGAAGCTAATCTGATAAATGCATAAATATTCAATGACAGCAAATGATAAGATAAATCATCAGCAGGAGAAAATACTATACAAATATTGAGAATATGACTCTGCAGACCATTCATTCATTCTACAAGAACAAACAGGCACTTGGGGTACTAGAACAATGTTCTAGACCAAGAGAGACCAAGTAGAATAAGACCCAGTTTTGGGGTCTCAAAGGGGCTCACAGTACAGTGGGGAATGAGACAGCTCAACGATTAAAATACAATGGAATAAAGGCTTCTCTAGACCTTAGGTGCAAAATGCTTTGGGTACTACTCTCTGGGGGAGATTGGGGCAAGGCTTTCCCAGAGGAAGTCACTTTGGAACTGGAGATCTGGCAGATGAGGACATTTCAAGCAGAGGGAACAAGTGCTATTCAGAATTCAGTGAATTGCAAGCAGCTTGGGATGGGGGGAGCTTAGGTCTCCAAGGATGGGGGATGAAGTTGGAAAGGTAAACGTGTTTTCATGTCACAATGGTAAATGATGAAAAGAGAGCATAAGGTAATACATACAAACTTCTTACAATCACATAAAAACATGGCTACGTATTCTAACAATGACCCCAAGGTATTTTCAAAAATTGTTGATTACACAACATTGTTAATTAACTACACTCCAATAAAAATTAATTTAAAATTTTTTTAAAATGCTTAAGCCACAAAAAAGCATTGATTAAATGTCTAAATTAATTATATAATTAAATTTAATGTGTCATATTATAAATATATTATACTAAATATTAATAAATCATATTATCATTACATTCCATGTAGATAACAGGTTATTAAAATCTCTGCCTTGTAGAAAAGAAAGAATTGTAGCCTAATCCTAATCCTATACATTTACAAACTCATGAATATGGAAGAAAGACAAGTGAATTTTAATAATAGGGCCAGGAATAACATCTCTTGCATGTGAAGCACAGGTGATAACAAATTAACTGAGACACATTTTGTTACCTGATGCTTAACATTCCTTTTGCAAATCTAATTTAAAATGTTGGTCAGGAAAAAAATGTCACTTAGTAGTAAAGGAGGTGGAACGCATATAAGTCAGAAGGAATTTGGAAAATTTGTGCAGGAACAACAATATATCATCTGTATCTGTTGTTTTAAACACCATTTAAAACAGACTATTTGAAGCTTCTAGTGTCACTTATTACAAAGACAGGATCACATAAGACGTACCTTCTTATCATGTTTAAAATTCTGGAGCTGGTCCTGGCTGTGAAGAATGTGCCTTCCAGCTGAGTTCATCTTGACTGCCAAGTGCGGGTTACAACAGCACCTAGCGTGGCATGAATACCTTTCCATTGGCATTAAATGCTTTAGCTTAAATGACCACAGAGCTTAGCAAAGAACTGAATACAGGCAGTATCTCCTCCCTTTAAACGTATCTTTTATCCCTTAGCTCTTAGAAAAAAAAATTCTAGGAAAAGAATTTTTAGTAAAATTGAGCTAGTTCTCTTGGCAACCTCCCCAGCCTTCCTACCTACATCATGGAAATGCACAGGAATGTTGCCAAGGGAAAAAAAAAAATGAAAGAAAGAAACAGAGGAAACTATGAGCTACAAAAGCTGAAAAGCATTGTCACCCTCTTATAGAAATGACTGTTTAATAATTTCCCCCAGCGGCTTGCAAGGTAAAGGTGTTGTTTATTGATTGGCAGTGGCTTCTATACAAAACCGGACCGCTTATTCAATCCCATCTTGGAACGCTGAGCAAGTATGCCTGAGGCTCGTGGGAGCAGGGCTGCCGCCTGGACAACGAAGCCATCACTCAAATGACTCAAGAAAGACACATTTCAAAATCAATCCCTGTTGCATGCATGAGACACTTTCAGTCATTGCCCTGATGAGGCAGCCTGAAATATGGCACAGTTCTTTCAGAGATGTCAAGGGTCAGGGCTTCCAGGTGAATGACTTCCTTTATCAGCAACATCAGCTGACATGCACTGAGAGTCTCATTCCCCCAAACCAGGAAGATGCAAAAGACTTACATGTGGGAAACGCAACAGGGCAAGGTTTGACCATGCCCGTTTCTTGTGGGTTCCAGGTAAGATAAGTTTTCAAAGAATTTCTCTCACCTAGGATGAAACTCCTTTACCTTCCTGCAAGGTTTCTTCAAATATAAGAAACCTTTCTTCAAATCCTACCCTGACCATATTATTTAAAATTGCACCTCATTTTCCCACTTCTAGTCTCTTAACCCTGCTCTTTTTTCCCCTAGGTGATGTCCTTTCTTTTTTTTTTTTAAATTGAAGTATAGTTGATTTACAATATTATATTAGTTTCAGGGGTACATAGTGATTCAAAATTTTTATAAACTTCATTTAAAGTTATTATAAAATGTTTGCTTGTGCTTGTGCAATACAATATATCCTTATAGCTTATTTTATATGTACTAGTTTGTACCTATTAATCACCTTCTCTTATCTTGCCTCTCCCCCCTTCCTTCTCCACTAGTTTTTCTGTATCTGTGAGTCAGTTTCTGTTTGTTGTATTAATTCCTTTGTTTTATTTTTTGGATTCCACATATAAGTGATAACATACAATATTTGTCTTTGTCTGACTTATTTAATTTAGTATAATACCTTCTAGGTCCATCCATATTGTTGCAAATGGTAGGATTTCACTCTTTTTTATGGCTGAGTAGTATTCCATTGTGTGTGTGTGTGTGTGTGTGTGTGTGTATGTGCGTGTGTGTGTGTGTGTATATATATATATATATATATATATACCATTTCTCCTTTAGTCATCTGTTGATAGACACTCAGGTTGCTTCCATACCTTGGCTATTATAATTAATGCTGCTATGAACATTGGGGTGCATGTATCTTTTTAAATTAGTTTGTTTTTTTTTTCAGGTAAATACCCAGGACTAGAGTTGCTGGATCATATGGTAGTTCTATTTTTAGTTTTTTGAGGAACCTCCATACTGTTTTCCACAGGAGCTGCACCCATTTATATTTCCACCAACAGTGTACAAGTGTTCCCTTTTCTTCACATCCTTGCCAGCATTTGTTATCTGTGGTCTTTTGATGATAGCCCATCTGACAGGTGTGAGGTGATATCTCATTGCGGTTTTAATTTGCATTTCCCTGATGATTAGTGATGTTGAGTATCTTTTCTTGTGTCTGTTGGCCATCTGTATGTCTTCTTTGGAAAAATGTTTATTCAGGTCTTCTGCCCATTTTTTAATCACGTTGTTTGTTTTTCTGATGTTGAGTTGTATGAGCTCTTTATATATTTTGGATATTAACCCCTTTTTGGTCATATCATTTGCAAACGTTTTCTCCCATTCAGTGGGTTGCCTTTTCGTTTTGTCCATGGTTTCCTTTTGCTGTGCAAAAGCTTTTTCATTTAATTAGGTCCCATTTGTTTATTTTCCCTTTTGTTTCCTTTGTCTTAGTAGACAGATCAAAAAAATATTGCCACAATTTATGTCAAAGAGTGTTCTATGTTTTCTTCAAGTTTTATGGTGTCTGGTTTTGCTCTTTTTTATTATTTAATTTTTTAGTGTGCAAATCTTATGTGCACAGGTCGATTAACTTTTATGTATGTACACACTAGTATAACCACCACCCAGTTCGAGATATAGAACTTTTACGGTGCCCTAGAAGGCTTCCTCAGTGGCGCCCTCCCAGCCAGTCCTGTTCTATTTTTTCAAAGCATTTGTCGCCTTTTAAGATACAATTTGCCTGATTGGTTCATTGATGTATCCAAGTCACTAGAACAGTGCCTAGCACATAGCAGGGACTCAATAAACATTCGTTAAACGAACAAATCTTTCAAACAACACCCATCATGTCTCACTGTCCACACCTCGCCCTCCCCATGTACCCCTCCCCCCCTCCCCCCCTCCCTCATAGTCTGTAAGAGAAGCAACCTAGCTTGTAATCTTCAGTGTCTACACAGGGATGTTAAATGCAGCCGTGGGGATGGTATTTATCAGAGCCGGGCATGGGCGTGGATTGGATGTGTTTGAATATAGTTTCTCTTCTATGCAATGTTTTCTTGGACAGATTGAGCTCTTGCTGGGATGTCTGCAAGGAGGAAGGGATCCCTCCTTTAGTCTGGAGTCATCTCTTGATTCCTAGGTTTACTGGCATTTGCCCTTCTCAGCAGCCTCTCTCCCCTCCACCTCTCTTGTTCCTCCTAACACCGTCACCCAGTCTGGAGAACTTGGCTCATCTTCCACACTTCCACCTGCCAGTCGGGTGCAGGTTCTGGCCACTCTGCGCCCTGGTCATTTCTTCTCCGTGGTGTCCCTGGAAGCTCCTCTTCCTTTTCATTTCCACCGGCAACTCCTTCAGGCCCACCTTATGCTACTGTACCAAGTGGTATCCCAATCTTAGCCTTATCCTTTTCCAAACTCTCCCCTTTACTTTCCCCAAAACACAACCTGATCATGTCCCTGCTGTGGTCATGAACTTTGAATCGTTTGCAGGTGCTGCCAAAAGCAAGCCCCCCCAACGCTGTAGCCTGCCTTCAATTGGGACCTGTTTCCAGCCCCCAATTCCCTCACTAGTCTTGTTTACCGATGCACTGCCAGCCATCTGGTCTACCCCATTGTCACTAAACAGGCCCTGTGTTTTCTGGCTTCTGGACATTTGCTCTGTTGTTGGGCTCAGAAAATAAGCGCTGGAAGGAACTATTTGAGATCATCTGGTCCAGACTCATTTTATGGATGAGGAAACTGAGGCTCAGAGAGATTAAACGACTGACCAGCACCACCTGTGTTTAACAATATCGGTTGAATCTTTCATATACTGAAGATCAAATTGGTGGACCACTCTTTGAATATCCTCCTCATGCAACCCGGATCCCGGAAAGTGTGGATCTTTGAGTTTCACCTCAAGCATGGCCTCTGGAATGAAGTCTTCCTTAAGCCCCCAGTTTGGAGTCTGAACTCTTGGCCTCTCTGATCTGCAGATAACTTGCTATTTGTCTGTGAGTCCTATCTCCCCTAGTACATTTTCAGCAAACTCTTTGCTTCATCTTTGACTTTCCTCCATTCTTATCGCAGAGACTTTTCCATAGCAAGTGAGCAGTAAAATTCTGCGGAACAGAGTTTCTGGTGTAAGGGACGGTGCTTCAAAGCGCCCAGACACCAGCTAGCAACCAGGCACGTGAGTCCAAAAGTTCCAATTACACCGCACCATTCGCACGCCGCGCCCTGGCTCCTTTTGACTCCAAACCCGTAAAGGTGAGGGCGTTTGGTTTCAGCCGAAAGCCTGCTTGCTGCAATTACAGGATAAGTTTCTCGAAGTCTTTTGGCGCTGTCTCTTCCCCCGCCCTCCGTGCGGCGAACCGCGACGCGCATTCGGTGACCGGTCCCCGAACGTGACTTGGCATCGAGAGGGTACAGCTCCCCTTACCGAGGGAGCTCAGGTCCCGGGCGAGCCGCGGCCTCGCCAGCTTTCCGGGCTGGCGCGGTCACCGACCTCAAGCGGCGGTCAGACTGGCCGAGGGTGGCGGCGAAGTGACGCGGGGCTGGCGGGGCGGGGTGGCAATCGCGTCCCCAGGGAGGCGGGAGCGTCCGGGGAGCCGAGAGCGGGCCAGGCGAGGCGGGAGACGCGCTCGGGGCACGGCCTGGGTGACCCCCTAACGCCGGGGCGCACGAGGGCACGGGGCTCGACCTGGGTTGCGTCTGCCCGTGCCGGGGCTCGCCGTCCAGCTCTTCTCCGCCCAGGGGAGGAACAGAAGGAGGGCCGACGGCCGGGCCCGCCCCCAGCCCCAGCTGCGGCTGCCAGTAGGAGACTAGAGGCAACACCCGGGAGCGGAGAAACCAGTTTGGCTGGTCTCGCGGAGCGGAGGGAAAAGGGCGGCCGCAGAGGAAGGGGGCGCGTACGCGGGGCGGGGGCAGGCGGGGAGCCACTGGAGAGCTGCGAGAGCCGGAGGAGCCTCCGCCAACTGGACACGCTTCCCGGGGCCCCGGGCCAGCCCCGTGCGCCATGAAGCGCTAGCGCTGCGGCCAGCGCTGGGGCCGGGCTGGCGGGCGGCGGCTGCGGGCAGGTGCGCAAGCGAGCGCGCGGATAGGCGCGCACCCGGCGGATGCCCCAGTCGGGGCCCAGCGAGCGCCAGGTAAGGAGGGGCGCGGCGCCGGGACCCCTGATCTGCCGCACCCCGCGGGCCCCGCAGGTCCCCTGGCCGCCCGGGGGCGGCGGACTCCGGAGAACAGGGATGCAGTGGCAGCAGCTGTCCGCGCCCTCGGGCTCCTGAGCCCGTAAGGGTGGGATTTGGGTGGCGGTGCCGGGAGCCTTCGCTGCCTTGGGGATGGGGAGACGCAGCTGGTGGGGCAGGCAGCACTGTGGAGAAGGCCATGGGCTTTTCACCTGCGGGAGGAGAGGGAACTTGCGGGAGGTGTTTGGGTTCTTCTTTCGTTTGCTACGCTCAGGTCCGGGCTTAAGTTCCGAGGGGCAAGCCTGGCAGGGCCTGTGGGTACTTGAGGAGCGCCGCTGGTTTCCCTGCAATATCTGTCGCCCCTCTGGAAGTCCCTCTTGACAGGGTTCTGCTGGTGGCCCCTTTGGGAGCCGATGCAAACGCGTCCGAAAAAAGACCTTTGGGCCGAATGCACCGGCAGCACCTTCAGGGAGGGATGGAGGGTGAGGTCGCCCCCACCAAGCCTACTGCGGGACCAGGAACCCTCCAGACATCTTCCGAGGGCCTGAGTGCAGGTTGGGAGGTGATGCGGAAGAGGGGTACATTTTTCCCCGGTGATTGTAGGGTCGTATCCGCCAGCTCCCATGGCACTGCCAACAGGCCATCTCCTTCCCTCCCCAGTTTGATGCCTGGCGCTGTCACCTCGCTCTGGGCGTGCGGAGTGGCAGCTTGTTGGGGGAGGGGTGTTGCAGGGAATGGCGAGTGTTTTAACCCCCCCACTTCCCCACTCCTCCCCAGGTGAGGGAAGAGCTTGTAATTGTCCGCCCAGCTTCTCCGGGGAGTGTAAGCGCCTGGTCCCCGACGAGGGTGGGGAGGGGAGGCTTGGAACACTGATCAGTAACAGCTGTAGGGGAGGACGAGGGTGCTGAGGGGATGCAGAACGGCGGAGGAGGTTCGATACGCGCGGGGAAAGGGAACCCGAGCTCCATTTCTGCTTAGTGACCCCCTCAGCCCCGCCCGAACCCTTCGTCCTGCCCGCGAAGCCCCTGGCGCGCTCGAAGTCCTTGGGTAGCTCCGGACGCCGCCAGTTTCCCCTCCCGGAAACGGCCCGCCCTGTTGGCTTAAGAAAAGTTTCTCTCCCATCTTCCTGGTTGCATTGCCTTCACATCTCTGCCTTCATTCCTCGAGAATGAAATGAGACAACACAGGCGGAGTACTGAAAGACCACCCAGCACGCGGTAGGCTCCAGAGGAAGGTTAACTGCTTTTAAAAACAAAAGCCAAAAATGATGTGTGATAAAATCTCCAGTGATGGTCAACACAAGGGCAGATTAAAAGAGAAAACAGCACAAAATATGAAGTAGAAGTTCTATTTCATGTCTGGGGAGTACTTTTGTATTGGACCTAAAATGCCATTCATTAATTCCAGGCCTGTTTTTGAAGCCCTTATTAAAACCTATTATAAATGCATATACTGTGCAAAAGGTGATGAACGGTTATTAGCTGTCGCTTGTTACTTTCTGGGGGAGAAATCTGCCTGCCTGCAGTTATTCCTCGGAATCCTCTTAATGGTATTCATTAGGTAGTGGAGGCTTCCATGTTCTAATGTTAGGTGAGAAATCTTAACCTCTGTTCCTTTGCCATTTTATGGTGACCGTACATTCATAATTTTTAGGATTTCTTTGGTCTGTTATTGGGGGCCAAACAAGACTCAGACAGCTTAATACTAGTGAACGGAAATGCCATCTGCGTGAAAGCGGCCTTGGCCACTTTCAGGTTCTCTGTTTTTTATTTTAAGGAAAATGCATATCGGTATGCACTTATTACTTGTTAGTGATAGAAATAGGAGGGGTTTTCTGTTTGCATGTTTTTGGAATTGAGCCTTTAAAATAATGTGAAAACGTGCATGTGTAAGTTGTCTGCAGGTGTAAAGCGAGTTGAGGACTGGCTCTGTTTCACCTGTATTTTTCTGTGGTCTTGGCAGCAACAGCACTGACCACATGCAGCTGTGGAATGTTTCTTGCCCTATCTGTTGCCCTTTCCCTCCTCCTTTTTTCTTTTTCCTTCCTTCTTTCTCTGTTTTCTAAAGCAAGGAGTCGTGGAAAACATATGGATTTAGATCCCCACAGGTTTCAGTTCTTTTACTTTAAATTGTATTTAATGCTTGCAATTTATTCTTATTTATTTACTTTAAAAACTGTATAACCTTAGACGAATTCCTAAATTTTCTGAATTCACTCATTTGCTGGAAAAAATATTTTTCAGCCTCCTTGGGTTGCTGAGGATTAAATGAGAGAACAGGCGAACCTTCCTTACACATAATAGGTGTTCGAATGTTGCTTTCTTATTTTCTTTATTAAATGGATATTTAAAAAAAATTAGTATGATGCCCAGATAGTTGGTGTATTTTAAATATTTTATTGCCTTACTGAAGTTTGAATTCAATTTTAGTGTTTCCTAAACATTCATGGAATCCGGGTGATCCTTATAACTCACCTGGGAGAGATTTTAATCTACTAGTTACCTTTGCTCTTTAGTTTCAATCATTGTAAAAGAAGCCTGCACTCTTACGAATGCAGAGGAACTTGCTTTTTAGATACCAGAACAAGTTTTATGGGGTCTGTTCGTGTCCCATGTCTGTAAAGAGAGGTGCCTTTACAATTTCTTAGGCACTTAATTTTAGAATTTGCTTCTATATCTGCTTCTAGATTAGTCTCCTGGGATGTGTTTTTTTTTGGTGTCTTTAGGTATCTTGTGAGTTTTCGGGTCTGTTTGTTGGCATTGTTCAATTAGATTAATTGCATTCATGCCTGTAGGTGTTGTTTTGTTACTTATTAAGATAAGTAAAAATTCATTTGCTACCAGAAGAGTTTTAATAACACGAAAAGAAGACAGGTTTATTCTGTTAAGCAGTTTACTCCCAGATCCCCATCCCTGGGCCCAGCTATAAATAATATCCAGTCCAAGATCTTTTGAGGTCCTGTGTCACCGAAGAGCTGGCGTTATGGAAGAAGAGTCTGGAAGGTATACACACACACATGCACATCAGTGTGTGTGTGTGTGTGTGTGTGTATGTGTGTATAAAAGTCTTGTTTCTCATTTTTATTAGAAAACAAAGGATTTTTTATCATCTGATTATTTAGGAACATATTAATACTTTTCCTAATTCTTCTAAATGTGTTGCATGTTAAAATAAATTGTCACCAAAACCATGCACAATGGGAACTATGTTTGATAACTGGTCCCATGGAGACTGAACCCTGAGGCAGCAGTGAGGGGTTAGTAGCAGGTGCTTTGGAGTCCTGTGACCTGGCTTGGAATCCAGGCCTCACTGCTCCCTAGCTGTATAACCCAGGGCAAGTTATTAGTACTTAACTGATCTAGCTTTAGTTTCCTCATCTGTAAGATGGAATAGTAATAGTACTATCTCAGAGCGTTGTGTGCTGAGTTCCAAATGAGAGAATTTATCTAAAAGGGCTTAGCACAGAGCTCAATTAAAAGTAGTCAGTATTATTACTGTTGTGTTGTTGATATCTCTCAGCAAATATTTATGGCTCATGCAGCCATTGCCTTTCTCCTAGACTATGCGGGAAATGGGAATCACTCTGTATGTTAGTATTCATTTAGCAAACATAGGTGTCTGTTTGCACCAGGCATTGGTAAGAAAGAGTCCCCTGGAGCAGGGGCGAGGTTCTGAACTTTCAGATCCAGGGCTTGGGTTCTGGAACCCAAGTGTCTGGGGAGTGGCACGAAGGACCAGGGCGCTTAGTGACCTAGGGATGTGCTCACTCAGTCACAGCCACGAGGGGAGGCTGCTCCCAACGGGCATTCTATCCTCCTGCAGAGTGGAGGGAGGCCCTTGGGACATACTGAGCACTGCTGGGTCTCCTTTCCCCCCACTTCCCGTCTGCCTTTCATCTTCCTCCCCTCTGTACTCTTGTATTAAAAAAAAAAAATTAGGGCTTCCCTAGTGGCGCAGTGGTTGAGAATCTGCCTGCCGATGCAGGGGACGCGGGTTCGGGCCCCGGTCTGGGAAGATCCCACATGCCGCGGAGCGGCTGGGCCCGTGAGCCATGGCCGCTGAGCCTGCATGTCCGGAGCCTGTGCTCCGCAACAGGAGAGGCCACAACAGTGAGAGGCCTGCATACGGCCAAAAAAAAAAAAAAAAATTACTCTTCCCTGTTCCAAACTTGGGAGTTTCTGAACCTTGAGTCTTTTTAAAGGATCGGTACTTTCTGCATGGTTTCTGAGTTGTGGCACCTGGTAAGCATCGCTAATGACAGAGACCTTTGCTACAGTCCCACCCACCCACCCATCCACCCATCCACCCATCCACCCATCCACCCATCCATCCATCCACCCATCCATCCATCCATCCATCCATCCATCCATCCATCCATCCATCCATCTATCCATCCATCCATCCATCCATCCATCCATCCATTCATTCATTTAAAACAATGGCTTGAAATCTTCTCCAGGCACTGTGCTGGGGATTACCCACTTGCTTCACGGAAGCCTGCGGGATTCACAGAGGGCCTGAGTCGTGTTTTTTTCTCTTTTCCTCTTTGGTAAGCAAGTAGATCTGGTGTTGCCTTTCTTCCTGATCTGGACTTTGTCCCTCTCTGCCTGGAGAGGTGGTTGTCTTAGACCATGGAGGGTGGCCCTGGCCGCTCCCAGTTCTGAAGCTCTGTGTTCATTATCAGTCTGCAAGTCCAGTGAATTTGCATTTAATAAAGGAGAGCTGGGCCTGGAGGCTATGACAGATCAGTGGTAGGAAGCTGGCTCTCAGTCTTGGGGAAAGGACTCCTGGGGTTGGGGGGTGTCAGGTCACCCCGGTTCTGGGGCCATCCTTCTGTGGTGATGACACCTCCCCCTAGCGTGACCGAGAAGCCTGGCACTCCTCACTGAGTACGCGTGTAGCCTGACCTTTGGCTAGCAGCTCTGGTCTTTATTTACAGGGCTGTCATTTATGGCTTTGTCTCTTTGCTGTGTGGCTTTTGTTCACCAGAGTTGAGGTTTGCTTGATTTAGAGCAAGGCAGCATTTGAAACCAGTTTTCTAACCTTTACTCAAATTGAATTGAGCTGGAATAGCCTCATCGGAACAACTCGGGCACCAAGCATTATCCGCTTACAGTCTCTGATCGCCCGTTCTTGCTGTTTGGGGAAGTTGCCATGAGTTGGATGCATTACTTATTTTATAAAGTGTGATATGATTTGTGGACAAATCTTGACTGTGTCTTCTTGGGACACAGTGAACTATTGAGACTATTCTCTAAGATCAGAGATCTGTGCATCCAGGAGAAACATTTAACACTCTCTGTAAGAAAACAGCCATTTGACTTTGGTGGTTGAAATAGTCACTCCTGTGGGGAGGCAGGTCGGGGTTTATATATTTCACACTGGGAAAGAGTGGCCCTACCACCATATTGGAAACACATGTGTGGGCCTCTAAGCCAGGCACGGGCAGATGCTCTATAAGCTCAGAAGTTTTGTTAAAACAATGAAACTAAGAGTGTAGCCTTCTTCAGCTGCTGAGATGGTGAGAATTAAATGAAAATCTATGCTCTGTTTTTGGTACCAGAACAACACTGGGAGGTGAGGAGGTTCCTCATGATCTCGTTCTAGTGCAGAAGTTTATTTCATGGGCCTTTTGTTTTAATCATGGTAAAATATTTATAAAATTTGCCATTTTAGCCATATTTAAGGTGAATTCAGTGGCGTTAAGCGTATTCACAGTATCTTGCAGCTCTGCCGCTATCCATGTCCAGAACTTTTTCGTCGTCCCATTTGGAAACTCTGTATCCATTCAACTGTAACTCCCCATTTCTCCCTCCCTGTGGCCGCTCATAGCGTCTGTTTGTCGCCGTGAATTTGGCTGTTCTGAGGTACCTCATGTACGTGGAATCATACAATATGTGTCTTTTTGTGATGCTGATTTCACTCAGCATAATGTCCTCAAGGTTCATCCTTGTCACAGCATGAGTCAGAATTTCCTTCCACTTCCTTTTCAAGGCTGAATAATATTCCACCGTGGGTCTGTATCCCACATTTTGTTGATCCATTCATTGGTTGAGGGGCATTTGGGTTGTGTCCATCTTTGGCTATTGTGAATAATGCTGTTGCAGGCATGGGCCTATGAGTATCTGTTTCTTCACGGGAGCTGTTGAGATCTGATTCAGTTTTGTGAGATTCATTGTTCATAGAACATGGTTAAGATGGGCAGGGACATGTAGTATTTAATATCACACTTTCCTCCAAAACATCTTGGAGATAAGAACAGGAGGAACTGCAGGGAGGCTGGTTACCTGGAAGACACGTGAAGGGCGGCCTCATTTCTCATTTTCACCTGCAGCTGCTCTGACGAAGCTGGTGGTCCTTTAGCGTATCATCACGTGCTGGCCTGCAGTGTGGGTGATACTGTGCTGTGTGCTGGGGTGGGCGTAAAAGCTCATGAGACCTGGCTGCACCGTCTGGAGACCCATGCAGACCACAGCTGCCTTCCAGGGAGGATATTCTCTAGTGGAGGCAAAAGTCCTTAACTTTCCCCCAGAACTGACTTGAATGAAAGATAAAAAAAATTGATTTTGGAGGAAGCAGGGTTAGAATGAGAGAAAAATTGATATTTAATGTCTGAAAAATGCAATACTTAAAAATCAGATTGTTTTCTACCTTAGGGTACAATCCATGGTTTATTTATTTATTTATTTATTTTGTGGTATGCAGGCCTCTCACTGTTGTGGCCTCTCCCGTTGCAGAGCACAGGCTCCGACGCACAGGCTCAGCGGCCAAGGCTCACGGGCCCAGCCGCTCCGCGGCATGTGGGATCTTCCCGGACCGGGGCATGAACCCGTGTCCCCTGCATCGGCAGGCGGACTCTCAACCACTGCGCCACCAGGGAAGCCCCACAATCCATGGTTTTCAAGATAGGCTTTGAAGAAAGGCAAGAGATCACTAATAGACTGTAGGATGACAGAATCATCAGGTGTTGCATCTGTGTACTAATGTGCTTCTTTGTGGAGCAGGATAAAACCAGAACCCTTTCGATCATGATTAGATGTCAGTCTATTAGGCTAAAGACATCTTAATCTGTATTTTCTAGAGAACAGTAGACTCTTTTGTTTGTTTGCAGTATGCGGGCCTCTCACTGTTGTGGCCTCTCCCGTTGCGGAGCACAGGCTCTGGACGCGCAGGCTCAGTGGCCATGGCTCACGGGCCCAGCCGCTCCGCGGCATGTGGGATCTTCCCAGATCGGGGCACGAACCTGTGTCCCCTGCATTGGCAGGCGGACTCTCAACCACTGCGCCACCAGGGAAACCCGAGAACAGTAGACTCTTTATGTGAGTTTTTGCTCATACGGTGCCCTGAAAATTAGCCAAGATAAGGATATTTAAAAAGCAAGGCTTTTTTTTTTTAAGTAAACACACACACACACACACACACACACACACACACACACAGACAGACTTCAAACTAACCCCAAATATCACCATTCTTGGGTATCATTCCATCTTCCTATCCTGTGCCAATCCCAGCCACAAAAAGGTATTAATCTCTTGGTGGTTTGATACTTCGTCTAGCTCAATTTGAGATTGTTTAGAATGTTTTTTTAAATCACTCTTAGCCTTTCCCCCTTACCTAGAGAAACATGGTGAAAATTCTCAAAGGTCCATTTGAGAACCTCAGACTCTTGAGTGGTGACATAGTAGCATCCAGTGTGTCCTGGATCCTTGAGATCACTCGGACCAACACTCTTTTTTAAAGCTGAAGAAAGTTTGCTCAGACCCTGTACTCTTAGTAACTGCTGGTCTCATTTCCTGAGTTCTAGCGTCTTGAGTGGCTAGAGAAGTAAACTCATGGCTTCTCCCAGGGAATTTCCTGTCTCCTTAGTCAATTCACAGAGTGGACCCTCCTCCTTAGCCTTTAAAGTCCAAAACAAACAGCTAGCTGGCCAACAGATACTTACGAAGCACATCCTGTGCGCCTGGCACTTGGCATCTGTTAGTCAATCAAGGAGCTAAAGAGCCTGCCCTCAACGAGCTCACGTTCTAGAGAGGGAAGGGAGACTGTGGATAATAAATAGGTAAATTACATGGTATTTTTGAAGATTGGTGCTGCAGAGGATAAAGAGAGAAAGCTGGACAGGGTAAAGGAATTGGGAGGGTGTGCAAGGGGGCAAGATGCAGTTGGAGAGTGGAGAAGGTGGTATCTGGGTGAAGGCTCAGCAGGGAGAGGGTGAATCACAAAGATCTGGGGGTGGGGAGAGTGTCCCAGGCAGAGGGGACAGATGACTCGGTGCCTGGCTGGTGTGATGCAGGCAGTAGTTGGCTATTCCTCCAACCTGTGAGTGGGGGAGGGCGGGGCATGGGGAAGACAGAGCAGAGAGGTGGGGAGCCCCATCGTGCAGGGCTTCCTAGCAGCAGAAGGATTTTGGCTATGACTGTGCAAGATGGTTTGAGGGGTGGGGGGGAGTCGGTGCAGGCTGTCGCCCATTGGAGGGTTGTGGTCTTTCATTTGACTTGTATTTTAAATAGTCCTTCTGGTTGCTGTGTGGAGACCAGGCCAGGGAGGGCTCTTGGGTTGGGAGACTAGTTAGGAGGCTAAACCAGGTGAGCTATGTTGGAGCCTGGGACCAGCGTGAGACGTCTGAGAGAGAGAAGGTTGTGGATGTTTTTTTAAAGGTAGTGCCAACAGGATTTCCGGACAGATTGGATATGGGGTGTAAGAGAAAGAGGAGGCAAAGATAACTTTCCTGGCAGAGCTTGGGCTGCAAATGGAAATCTGAATTTCAAAACGCTGTAAATTCAGTGTGCTCAGATCACTCATACTAGGTTATAAAGAGGCTCTTCAGAGGTACACATTTATATAAGGTGTTGGTTCAGAGAACTTCAACAGAGAACTTTGTTTATCATTAGAGCATGTTCTACCTTGCTGGAGGGAGAGAGGAGGTGGTGGAAAATGATGATTTCCAGGAAGCAGAGGCTTTTGCTTGTATTGGAAGGAAGATGGTCTGTAACCAACGGGGTACGCGGGGCCAGGAGGCCTCCTCTGTAAGAGAAAAACAGGCTGCCCCTGCAGGCCAGCGGCCAAATTGCAGGCAAGGCTGTGATCCCTGCCCCACTCCTCCCAACCTTGCCATGCATTGTCTAATTGGGAAGGCAAGCGTTTTCCAGCCTGCAAACTCAGGCAGGCCACCCCCATCTCCAGACACACAGGTTATCTTTTTTCAAACAGTTTTATCGAGATATAATTCATGTACCGTACAGTTCATCCTTTTACAGTGTACAATTCCATGGTTTTTAGTATATTGATGGAGTTGTACCGCCATCACCACAGTCTATTTTAGAAGCTTTTCATCACCCCGAAAAAGAAGACCCGTACCCTTTAGCTGTCACTCATATTCCTTCTCCCCTTAGCTCCTGGCAACCTCTACTCTCCTTTCTGACTCTCTGTATTTGCCTACCTGGACATTTTATATAAAAGGAAGCATAAAACATATGTTCTTTTGTGATTGACTTATTTCACTTAGCATAATGTTTCCTTGGTGCTTTGCTTAGTGTAATTGTCCACGTTGTAGCATTTATCAGTATTTAAGTTCTTACTTAATTGCTGAGTATACAAGTTACTTTTGCACATGAGGCATTCTTGAAAAGAATACAGGAAATGGAAATGTATGTTAGTTACAAATAGATTGACTAATGTTAGAAAGGGAATTGTTTGTGCCCAGAGAGCTAAATATGTCTCTGTGAAGGGGTGTGTGTGAGTGTGTGTGTGTGTGCATGTGTGCGTGCACACGCGCATGTGCATTAATTTGTTATCTTTCATAGCTGAATACAAAGTACGTGGGATTTGTGAGTGAATCTGAAGACTAGTGGCTTTCTAGTGACCTAATGATTTTCTTTCATTTAAAACGTCAACATTTGCTTATTAAATGCCCACTACACTCCAGCTCCCGTGCTAGGTCCTAGTGGTTAATTCTAGGACGAACAAAACAGACAGGGGCTGCCCCCTTGTGACACTTACGGGCTTGTTGCGGGAGAGGTGGCAGGAGTCGATATTGAACAAAATATTGAACAAAAGAGATATGAAACAGACTGATATTAGAATTAGAATCTGTAATAAGCACTTAAAGGGAAATAAGACATGACTGAGAATAACGAGGGCTGACTCTAAAATGTCCCCAGAGGAGCCCAAATGGTCGTGGAAGGATGGATGGATAAACACAAAGTGGTCCATCCATACAACGGAATACCATTCAGTCTTAAAACAGAAGGAAATTCTGACACACACCACAACATGAATGAACCTTGAAGACGTTATGCTGCCTGACATAAGGCAGACACAAAAGGACAACTACTTGTACGATTCCACTCATATGAGGTACACAGAATAGTCAAATTCATAGAGGCAAAAAGTAGAACAGTGGTTACCAGGGGCGGAGGGAGGGGGAATGGGAATTGTTGCTTAATGAGTACAGAGTTTCAGTTTGGAAGGATGAAAGAGTTCCCGAGGTGGATGGTGGTGGTGGCTACACAACCGTGTGAATGTACTTGATATCACTGAACCGTACTCTTAAAAATGGCTAAGATGGTAAATTTTATGTTGTATATATTTTGCCACAATAAAAGATTTAGCCCAGGAAGATCTCTTGGAGGAGAACATTAAGTTGAGACCAGCCGAGGCTTTTCCTGGTCCAGCCCGTAGGAGCGGCATGTGCAAAGACCCTGTGGTGAGAGCTTAGTGCTGTGTCCTGGGAACTGTGAGAAGGCCAGGAGAGCTGGGGAGAAGTGACAGTGGGGCTAAGAAGCATGGGGTGAGGTAGGCAGAGACCAAGCTGATAGGAAGTCATTGATGTATTTGTATGCAGTGGAGTGCCATGATTTGATTTCTGATTTCAGCTGAAAACTCAGCTGATGTGGAGAATGGGTGGGGGGGGGGGGGGACAAGACCAGAAGCAGGGAGGAGACCAGTTAGGAGGCTGCTGCAGTGGCCGAAAGAGAGAGGTCACGGGGGCTTGGGCCAGGATGACAGAGCGGAGGTGAGACGCAGAGGGCGGGAGCTGCATTTTAGAAGTGGAGTCTCGGTCTTGGTGATAGATCAGATTCGAGGACCTCACGGAAGGGAAGGAGCAGGTGATTCTCAGGTTTCTAACATAAGGGATGGGAGATAATGATGTCAGAGACAGAGGAGCAGGCTGGACGATTAAGAATTCAGCTTTGGTCGTGTTAACTTCCAGTTGCTGGGACACCCAGGAGGGGCCAGAGGTCGAGCTCTGATAGATTCAGAAATCTTGGCTGGAGACACGTAACCTTGGGAACCAGAAGCGCAGAGTTGGGTATGACGATTTCTACAGGGACGTTGGAAACCTTATGAAACCAGTGCTTGCCATCCTCGGGGTCAGCCTTTTAATTTTGGCCTTTTTTTGTGAAATCATACATTCGACTATTTTTTAGTGCCAATAAAGCAGTGAAATTTGAGGAAAGAAAGCAGCTGTGCAAATGCTCTAGCCCTGCTTTACGGACAAGAATGGCAGTGGAAGCCTGATACAGTATTGCCTAGTTGGCAGGACCAACACACAAAATGTTTGTAGCAGACGCGGGAAGGGGCCAGTTGTATATTTAATGGGAACTCGCTAAAGTCAGGGAACTTCTCATGGACAGTAGGGTATTTAACATGGCTTGTGTGGCCTCGTCTAAAAACCAAGTCATGGGGCTCCCCTGGTGGCGCAGTGGTTAAGAATCCGCCTGCCAGTGCAGGGGACCTGGGTTCGAGCCCTGGTCTGGGAAGACTCTACATGCCGCGGAGCAACTAAGCCCGTGCGCCGCAACTACTGAAGCCCGGGCGCCTGGAGCCCGTGCTCCGCAAAAAGAGAAGCCACCGTGATGAGAGGCCTGCACACCGCAACGAAGAGGAGCCCCTGCTCGCCGCAAGTAGAGAAAGCCTGCCCGCAGCAACCAAGACCAAACACAGCCCAAAAAACCACCCCAAATCATGCTTTTTAATATGTGTATAGGGTGTATGACAAAATACACCTAGATCCTTCCCTCCTCTACCTCTGCCTCAGTTGGTCTCCACTTAAATGTGATCCTGAGGTTTTTACTTTATGTCTTTGCTTGTTTTCTGGTCTGTTGCAGGCACCATCTTTAGACTAACTCTGAGCCTGCCATGTTTGCACACGTCCTTAGTGATATTCAAATAGCAGGGTTATTAGTATTTAATAACCCTGGTATTGTGGTAGACTCTTTTAAAGCAGGGGCTATTGTTTAAGGAGGAAAGCACTCAGCGCAAAAGGAAAAAGGATGACAGTGAAATATTTGATCATTAAAATGCTTTCCGTAGAAAAGGAACGTTTTCATTCCTGCAGTTAATAGTGCAGTTGCTGCTGCTAACTTTACCTGATAACAAATGTCATTTCCCTTTTTACCCAGAATTCTACTGGGACAGAGCACAATCCCTCTGTCTCAGGGTCTCTGCATATGCTGTGTTCTTCACCTGCGACCCTCTTTCCCCTCCCCCCTTCCACCTGCTGACCAGGTGCTACTTCCTCCTGGAAGACTTCCTGCTGCTTCACGCTCCCAGGTCAAAGTGAGGGGCCCCTCTTTTGCTCCAGTCCCTCTCCGTACGTTCCTCTCCCAGCTTGGATCACGCCATCTCAGAGACGGTGGCTAGCTTTTATTTCACATGCCAACTTGGCTTGATGTGTAGTAGTTGCCTAGATACTGGTTTTCGAAGTATGGTCCCAGAAGCAGCAGCAGCATGAACACAGCTGAGGGTCCCACCCAGACTTACTGAATCAGAAACTCAGGAAGTGGGACCCAGCATTCTGTGGCTCAACAGAACTTCCAGATGGTTCTGATGACGCTCCAGGTTGAGACTCACTGGCCTAGAGGTATTGGATGAGTAGGATTCCAAGGCAATGTCCAGCCATGGCAGGGAGGAGTGTGTTAGGATTCCTTGGTGACGACACCTCAAGCAGGCGAGAAGCAGGAAGGATGCGGCCCAGGGGTGTGTCATCCGCCAAACTCCATGGTGATTGCTGGTCTGTTTGTCTCTTGCATGAGGTTGTCACCTCGGTGAGCAGAGCCCCTTTTTAAGGTTCACTCATGTTGTAGCCCGGCCCCCAGCACAGTGCTTAAATTGTAGGAGCTGTTCTAAATACAATTACATCTTAAGTATATTAAGTTGGTTGTTTTTGCAGTGACCCTGGGATAAAAAGAACCCACTATAGCCTGATCACATGAATTTTATGGCTTTCGTTCTTTTAGAAAGATGCCAGATGAGGCTAACCAAGATCTTGGACCTTATTACTTAGCAAAGTAGTCACACACAAAAATAGATATTTTAAGATTTTGGCCCCGCCTTTTGTAACTTACTGCCATTCTTTTGCAAATGCCACATAATACCGGGGCTGATTGTTAGTTGGCTCCTATTTGGGAAAAATGGACTCTTGTGACATCTTGGTCCGGGTGAGAGATCTTTTTACTAATGATACTTGGAAACTTCTAGATCATTCTATAACTCTGAACTAGAAAATAGTTGCATCCAAGGGAAAACAGCGAATGCCTACATCCACTCACTGTTCTGGTTTGGGTTTACGTTATTGTCAAAAGATAATGAGTTTTCAGGACCTGGAAAGTCTTTTGGGGTTAGTATAACAATTGTTTTCCATGAGATGGAGCAAAGTGAAGCTTAATACTCGGGCTGCTTTTATTCAATCAATTTTATGTGCTTGTCCACAAAGCCAGGACATGAGAAAGTTGACATGATTTGTGGGACACTTATCCTGGGTTGGCTGTGAATATGTTGAGACAGAAACAGGCACCAGGTTTATTAAAAACTTTGCAAAAATATCCCTGACCTACTCAACCAGAGGTGATTTGGGCCCCCAGGGGGCATTTTTGGTTATCACAACGTAGGGGATGCTACTAGCATCTAGGGGTTGAGGCTGGGAATGTTGCTAAACAGATGATGCACAGGACAGCCTCCACCGTGAAGAAGTCTCCCACCCAGAGTGTCAGTAGTGCCAGGGCTGAGAAATCCTGCTGTAAATGATGGACAGGCATGATCATAAAATGCTGGGGTTCTGCAGGACTCAGTCCCAGGCTTGCTTCCCCCTCTACGAGGTAATCACCTCTATTTCTTTTGTTTTTAATTTCTTTTTTTTAATAAATTTTTATGTATTTATTTTTGGCTGCTTTGGGTCTTTGTTGCGGTGCGCGGGCTTCTCACTGTGGTGGCTTCTCTTGTTGCGGAGCACGGGCTCTAGTCGCGCGGGCTTCAGTAGTTGTGGCACGTGGGCTCAGTAGTTGTGGCACACGGGCTTAGTTACTCTGCGGCATGAGGGATCTTCCCAGACCAGGGCTCGAACCCATGTCCCCTGCATTGGCAGGCGAATTCTTTTTTTTTTTTGAGTGTATACAATACTTTTTAATATATTTGAAAGTTGTAAGACCATCACAACAATCAATTTGAGAGCATTTTCATCACTCCCAAAGGCAGGCAGATTCTCAACCACTGCGCCACCAGGGAAGCCCAATCGCCTCTATTTCTATGGCTTTAAATACTATTAATGTGCCGATTTCTGCTGACTTTCCATTACAGCCAGCTTTTTCTCCCTGCCAGCCTGTTCCCTCCACTTGAGTATCTCTTGAGAGCACCCACCCCAGACACAACACATCCAGCACTGAACCCCAACCAGTTTAGAAGACGACTCCTCTCTAGCTGGACTTGAGCTGTGACCCCTTTCTCTCCCACACGACAGCACCTTGACCTTCATTTCCATTCCATCTCCAAGATCTGTTGCTTCTACCTCCAGAAGATCTTGAATCCACCTGGTTCTCTCCACCTGCCACCCGCTCCCTCTCCTGGACCATCCCACGAGTCTCCTGACTGATGCCTTTCTCCATTTTCCACCTTCCAGCCCAGAGCAGCCATTCACCCCGAAGCACGTCCACACCCGCCTGCAAAAACCCTTTTGTAGCTCAGCATTGCAGTTACAAGAGCATTTACCTCGTTTCCATGGCTCGCCAGGCCCGGCCCTGCTTCCTCCCCGCTAGGTCTGTTCTCATCCTACTTCAGTTTCTGTGAGGAGCCCTTTCCTGTCTCAGCACCTACACATTTGTGGCTTTCTCACCTGAAAAACTCTTCCCCTGAATGAATCCTCATCTCTTGCTTTTCGGCTCAAGTGTCGTTTCCTCAGAGCGTTCTCTGACCACCCTAATGAAATAGGTCTCTCCCAATGTATGCCCTCTGCTCTTTTTCTCTTGTACTCACGAGCGTAACCCTTTATTTATCTGTGGGATGACTGGTGTGCTGCCCTATGAGCCTGGAAGCTTCTGTCCTGCTCACTGTAGCTCAGTGGCTGACAGAGTGGCCGAAGCTTGTGGTTTGATGACTATCAGTGGAATGTTAGTGGGTGGGGAGTGAATGGAGACCAGCCTGGAGGGGTGAGGGAGGGGTGCGTGAAACTTGAGGCTATGGGGGCACAGAGGAGGGAGTTACTAGCTCAGTTTAGGGGTGTTCAGGAAGGTTCCCAACAAGGGGTTACATTGGAGGGCCACCTTGAGGAATGATTTGGGTTCCTCAGAAGAATGACTTGGGAAATAATAAAAAGTTCCGATTGGGGTGGGGGTAATACTGGAAATTAAGTGGATCTTAAAGAAAATCCGGTGCCTGATTGTGCCCACCCATGGCTGGGATGGACCTTCCAGAAAGTGGCTACTTCTACAGTGTAGACCAGCGGTATAGTGTAGACCAATGGCTTCTCAAACATGAATGCACAAGTGAATCTCCTGGGGGTTCTTGTTAAAAAGTGGATTCTGGGGCTTCCCTGGTGGCGCAGTGGTTAAGAATCCGCCTGCCAATGCAAGGGACACAGGTTCGAGCCCTGGCCTGGGAAGATCCCACATGCCGCGGAGCAGCTAAGCCCGTGCACCACAACTACTGAGCCTGAGCTCTAGAGCCCGCAAGCCACAACTACTGAACCCGTGTGCCACAAACTACTGAAGCCTGCATGCCTAGAGCCCGTGCTCCACAACAAGAGAAGCCGCGACAATGAGAAGCCTGCGCACTGCAACGAAGAGTAGCGCCCGCTCGCTGCAACTAGAGAAAGCCCGCGCGCAGCAACAAAGACCCAACAACAACCAAAAATAAATAAATAAATATTTTAAAAAAAGGGCTTCCTTGGTGGCGCAGTGGTTGAGAGTCCACCTGCCGATGCAGGGGACGTGGGTTCGTGCCCCAGTCCGGGAAGATCCCACATACCGTGGAGCGGCTGGGCCTGTGAGCCATGGCCGTTGAGCCTGCGCGTCCGGAGCCTGTGCTACGCAACGGGAGAGGCCACGGCAGTGAGAGGTCCACGTACCGCAAAAAAACAAAAAAGTGGATTCTGGGTTGGTGAAATTCTGTAATCCTCATGAGCTCTTGGTCATGGAGATGCGGCTGGTTGCAGACCTCACGTTGAGTAGCAAGGACACCAAGGATGGGGAGGACCAGGTACGTTGATGAAAGAACAACAACCAGGGACCTTTGATAAATGGTAGAAAAGATGACTTCTGTGTTTTCTCCAATACTTAATTTTCTTTTAGATTTTCCTGTGAATCGTGTCAAGAAGTATTTTATGGCTTCATTTTCAGCATCTACCAGCTGTATTTGATACCTTTAAAGTTCTTATTTTACATGGGCCTGCCTGTATGATTAAAAGAAATAGAAACATAAAAAAGTTGTTGTTTTGAGACAGATGCATCCATCCTGTTTTATGACTGTTATCCTTTTCAAAGAACCACAATAAATACAGTAGTACTTCTCTAAGACAGGAATTCACTTAAATATTATTGTCTCCATGCCTTCATTCCTCCAGGTGCACTCTTCCCGCTGTAATCTGACCATTATCTATTTTATTCCTTCTCTGTAGGGCATTTTTAGCCCAGACAGTCTGTTCTCCGCCACCTGTCATGCTTCTGGGCATCACCCCCCTGCCCTGTCAACCTGTGTACCTTCAGAAAAGACAAACTAGTATTAATCTAGGCCAGTCATCATTCAGAGGCTAAATCTGTTTTCCTTAAAGGACCACGTTACAGTCCAGACTGAAACAAGTGGATTTCATGTTCTCTGGAGCCTTCCTTGAGATGCATAAACCAGAGGTGACTGAGGAGTTGTCTGTGGGTGGGAGCCTGCAGCCCATTCTTGGCTGTGCTAATACATGAGGTGGTCAAACTTGGCTACAGATTAGAATCACTTGTGGAGCATCAACTATATTGATGCTGAGATACTGGTCACCCAACCGGGGTGCACCTGGCGTCATTCTAACCCGATGTCGAGGCAGAGAACTGCTTGGATGCTCTAAGAGTCTGCTGTCTATGGGGTATCTTTTAGTGTATCAAAAACTCACTCAAGTTTATGGAAATGTCTAGATATAAACATTGGGGGAAGTGATTGAAATAACTGAGTGGAATAACTCCAAGACATCGGACTGGATTCTGAAAAGCATCAGCTTGTGAGTGACCTTGATTCAGTCACTTAACCTCATAGCTAAGGTCTGTGTAGTGATTTGCTGATTACCAAGTACCTTCACATGCTGGACATTAGTTTCACAGGAATTCTAAAGGGAGGGCAGGGCACTTTTTTCCCCTTTGCACTTTCTTGAAGGAACACAATTCTTTATTGCTTAAGGTTCAGCTTCAGTGTTCTTCTGGCCTGGAGCCCCTCCCGGGTACTTCCCAGGCTCGGTCAGGTACCAGGCTGGGTCAGGTATGACTTCTTCAAGCTCCCACTGCATCTGAGGCTTGCAACCCTCTCCTCCCCTTACCATATTGAACCATAATGATCTCTGTGATGGTTTCTCTCCTCTTGAGGAGACTGTCATCATATCTTATTCATCCCAGTGTCCATAGCCTACTAGGCATTCAATAACTGTTTGAAGATTTAGGTAATCCATTAATCACCACTGTACAGATGGAGACACTGGGGCAGGGGGGAGACTCAATACAGGTCCAGCACTGTCACCTCCCCTAACCTTTCTGAGCTCCAAATTCCTCTTGTAAAAATGAAGAGTTTGGACATTCTCTCTAATAACCCTTATGGCTCTAAAATAGGTGGTTCTGTTTTAAGATCTTAACTACTTGATAGTGTTATAAAAACTCAACAGAGCTCTTCAGATGGGTATGAAAGCCTTGAGAATAAAAGAGTAAAGAATATGATCAAAATAACTCATCTGTTGGCAAGAACGGAAATTCATTATTTACATTTTAGCCTAGACCAGGAACCTGGTCCTAACTCTGTACATCAATACAATCTACTTTCCCAGGAGTTTGAGAAAGTAGACACTCATGGGTCCTCGCCCTTTTCTTTTTCTGACGGTCCCCAAGTGATTTGGAAACAGATCAGTCTGAACTGAAGGCCTGCCTTTTGCGGTTCAGGAGGTCGCTCACATCTGACCAGCAGTGGTTATGTGAATGGTCTGTAAGTCTGTTTAATGAATTTTAACCACCTGGCTGACTGTTTGCACAGCCAGCGTTGGCCAGGCCACATAAATCATGATTGCATTGCTGAGACAAGGAAGTTGTCTTCTGTCCAAATCATGATGGAATCAGGGACGTGGCTGCTGAAACTGGACTCTTGACCACTTAGAAATCATCTCCTAATCAGGGGGAGGGGGAGGGGCAGGTGAGCTGGAAAAGGAAATGTGAAGCCACATCTTTCTCTTAGGATAAAACCGTTCACAGGAAAAATAAGTTTCTCACATCTTGTGTGCAGTATTATTGCCATCAGGCAACCCCTTTGGCTAAAGCCAATGAACAGACTTTCAGGGCTGTAAAATGGGAGGAGTAGGCAAGTGTATCTGAGAGTTTAAACGAAGTAATTTCTCTGGCCTGGGGTATCGCTGGCAAACTCTTATAAAGCCCTGTTGCCAGTGTCATTGTGACTCTTCCGCCCACCCACACATCTTCCGAGTTTTCTTGGTCTTCCCCCCAACCCCGCCCTGAATTGGAAGCCAGCCTACCATAGTTGAGCAGGATATAAGATCTGACTCTTTTAATTGTTATATTCCCGAAGCTGTTCATATATGTAAACACACAACAGGATGTTCCTTACAGCTGCACATAGTAACTTGGGAGCCAGGCATTTACAGAGTGAATCCTGTTAAAACCTTCAGCTATGTTTAGAGCCAAGGCGAACTTATGCATTTTCATTTTAAAAGGACTTGTTAAAGATATTGACAAGTTGAATATTTGTTAACCCTTTCAAGGATTTACTTAAGTGAGGAAAAGAAAAAATCTTGTTTGCTTTTTTTTTTAACCTATTTTACATATACTGATAAGCTCGTGAATTTGAGAGTCATCATACTCAAAGACGAGGATCAGATATGTGAACTTCAAGGTCAGTTGATTTCTTCAGCTTTTGAACTCTAGCATTTAAATGCCACAGTGCTTTACAATGGGCTTCACAGAAAGCTAATGTTTGACATTACACCTGAGTATTTTATTTCTCTTTCATTGCACAAGTTAAGAATTGATAATTAATCATTCCAAAAAGAATAGGATATCGACACCACGTACGGTATTGTGAACATAAAAAAAAATGAACATCAGACCATAGCTGATACCAACTTTGCTGTTGAAAGTTAATTGTGAATTTTATTTTTGCCTCTTCTGGGACCCCTCCCCCCCAGCTCCATCTGTGAGTGCTTATAATGCCTCTTATCTGCCGAAGCTGGTCTGAGTGAAGTTGTGTCTCTCTGGTTTCATTTTACTGAGAGACACGCTTGTTCCGTAAGAGCTGTCTCAAATGACTTTTGACCAAAGTTGGGACCCTGCTACAATGTCTCAGGGTTCTCATTAAGTGTAGTTTGTGGCTTCTGTTTCTGGGTATTCACTCTCCTCATGTTTGGGCTTGACCTGGTGATGCGCTTCTAACGCATAGAATGTGGCAAAAGGGGTGGCATGTCACGTCCGAGGCTAGGGTGCAAAAAGACTCCTTGGACTTGCACTTAAGGTCTTCTGCCCATTTTTCCATTGGGTTGTTTGTTTTTTTGTTGTTGAGTTGTATGAGCTGTTTGTATATTTTGGAGATTAAGCCCTTGTCTGTTGCATCCTTGGACTTGCTCTGAGCAAAGCCGGCTGCCATATTGTAAGCTGCCCTATGGAGAGACGCACATGGCAAAGAACTTAAGGTAGCCAATAGCCCATGAGGAACCAAATCCCGCCAACAGCCCTGTGAGTGAGCTGGGAGCTTTCCCAGGTGAACTTTTAGAGGACTGCACCCTGGGTGACACCTTGACTGTAGCCTTTGAGAGGCCCTGAGCCGTGCCCGAGTTCCTGGGCCACTGAAACTGAGCTAATACTTGTGTTTTAACTGCTAAATTTGGGGGTGTGGGGTTGTTATGTAGCAATCAGTAGCTAATACAAGGAAGAAGATTTAAGGTACAATTAAAATGTCCCCTGCCTTCAGGGAGCTCACCATCTATCTAGTAAGCTCTTCGGTTGCCAAGCACTGTAGGTAAGCCAAGATGCCAAGTCATCATCGTTATTTTTCTGATGAAGGGCTCCAGCGGAAATAGTTTCCAAGCTTCAGTTTTTGTTGCACGTATTGTTTTTCAGTTTAATTACCCTTCAAAAGGTATGAGAGATGTAAAGTGTAAAATAAATCTTCCTGCCCCCTTTTACCCTAGTCCCCCTCCCCCAAGGCAACAGCCATTGTGAGTTTATGGTTAACCTTCTAGAGACAGTCTTTGCATTTACAAATGCGAACATGCATATTTCTTTCCTTCCCCTAACAAATGGCAGTGGGATTTGACTCAACTTCCGCTTGGAATCGGGAGCATGGTTGATACGCAATAGATTGAAACCTTCAATAGTTTCTGCCAACGGATCCTGCTCTTAATAGATAAGACATTAACTTGAGGAAGCAGTTGAAGAACCTTTGAAAGGAAGGTAACATATTGCATAATGATAGGGCAGAATGATAGGACCCAGAGGGGCCAACTGGTCTGTCTTCTTGCCTGTGGGCAGGAGAGTAGTTAAGACATCCAGGGGAGCTGCGCTTGAGAGGCGCCCACAATGAAGCATCATGTTGATCTTTGGGGAAAGGGGTGGTGAAAATAACTGTCCATATCAGAAAATAAATATCAATCAATAAAAATAAATATAAATAAAAGATAAAATAAACAAAATAAAGATCAGAAAAAAAAAATTGGTTGTTCCAGACTTTTCTCCTCTCATCTTCCAGCCAACTTCTCCCTAAGAACCCTTTTTGTTGTGAAAACTTAGATTGTGTGTGTGTGTGTGTGTGTGTGTGTGTGTGTGTGTGTGTGTGACTTGCTTCTGGTCGCCTTAGGGAACTAAGATGACCCTGGGTTAGGTGTGGAATGAGTCCTGAGAACAGATATGAAAGAAAAAGTGACGGGCTTGCTTTATGCCTGTTTCTTTTTATCACCCCCGTGGTGGAGACCCCGGTAGTAGCTGTTGTTAATCGCGTGGATGGTGTCCCAGGACAAGAGTTTGCTCCTTCCCAGCTGGCCCTGAGACCTTTGCCACACATCTTAACCTGTTCATGTCTCCATCAACCTTCTGCAAGGTGAAGGTGATTCAATCATAACTTTCAAGAATGGCAGAAGCCTAATTAACATGGTATTTGAAGACTAATAAATGCCTTAGAAGAAGGGGGCCTTATGAATTGAGGTGGTACTATCATTACAGTCATTACCTTTAAAATTCTAGATGGCCTGCCGAGCAAGTTGCAATGGAGGCGAGAGAACAATTGGGCAGAGTTCAGCTGAACACGGATGGTTCGTTTTGTTTCCTTAATGTGTAGTATTGGCTTTAAATGGAATTAAATCATGAAGTAGGCTGGTTTGTTATGCCGACTCACAAGCTTGGCCAATCCTTTGCAATAATTGTTCAAAGAACCGTAGAAGAAGGTGGCTTACAAATGATGATGATTGTTGTTTGGTGCCTCGCGATCCCTTTCATTGGGATCCAATGTATTGTGTAGTTTTTGTCCTGGCATTTTTACTAGATACTCATTAAAAAAATTTTTTTTTAACATCTTTATTGGAGTATAATTACATTACAATAGTGTGTTAGTTTCTGCTGTATAACAAAGTGAATCAGCTATATGTATACATTTATCCCCATATCCCCTCCCTCTTGCATCTCCCTCCCACCCTCCCTATCCCACCCCTCCAGGTGGTCACAAAGCACCGAGCTGATCTCCCTGTGCCATGCGGCTGCTTCCTACTAGCTATCTATTTCACATTTGGTAGTGTAATTACTCATTTTAAATCAATGCTTAATTATTTCACTGCTCCCTGATAGAATCTCTTTCTATAGGTAGAAGAACCAGTTAATGTTTGTTTTAGGCCCTTCATCTGTGACCCTGATGATATGGAGTGAGAATCCCTCCCTCCCTCCCTCTCTGCCTCTGTTTTCTTCCTTCCTTTCTGTCTTCCTTTCCTTCCTTCCTTTTCTTTCCCTTTCTTTTTCTTTCTTTCTTTCTTTCTTTCTTTCTTTCTTTCTTTCTTTCTTTCTTTCTTTCTTTCTTTCTTTCTTTCTTTCTTTCTTCTCTCTCTCTCTCTCTCTCTCTCTCTCTCTCTCTCTCTTTCTCTCTTTCTCTCTTTCTCTCTTTCTCTTTCTCTCTCTCTCTCTCTCCCTCCCTCCCTCCCCTTCCTTCCTTCCTTCCTTCCTTCTCTCTTTCTCTCTCTCGCTCTTTCTCTCTGTTCTTTCATTCTGTCTCTTTCTCTGTCTTTCACCAAATATTTGAATACCTACTATGTGCAAGCTGCTAGCTAGACGTTCTGGATACCACAGGGAGAAAAATGAGACACAGTCCCCTGGCCTCATGGAGCTTACATTCTTGTGTAGAGAGACCTTGGTCATTAAGGACATTAAGAAGTGGAATGTCATTTATCTGATAAATGCAAAGCAAAAAATAAATTGGCACCAGGAGGGTAAAGAGTAAGGATGAAAGAGGTGAGGGCTATGGTTTTACATAGATGACTGCAGAGGCCTCATTAACAAGGTGACCTTTCATCCAATCAGCAAATATACAAATGCCTCTGACCTGCAAGGCCTTCACAGTCTCACCTGAGTCCCCCTCTCCAGCCATCCCCTCCAACCATCGTCTTCCTACGCCTGCCTTCACTTCAGTAACTAAACCAACCCTGTGTCCTTCCACGCTCTGGAACCTTCGCACCCATGGTTTCCTCTCCTGAAATGTCTTGCTTCTCTTCTCATCTCCCAGCCTGATCACAGACCCACCTGCCCTTCAAGACCCAATTCAATCAACTTCCTTCCTCTCTGTCCTTCCCTGAAGTCCCAGCTCTTCAGGTGTAATTGACTGCTCTTCCTGTGGGTTCCCCTCCTAGCACCTGTCACAGGAAATTATATTACGGTGAGGTGCGTTTTTGTCACTGTTGCTGCGTGGGCTGCAAGCCTATGAGGACGAGGACCGTATTTTATATCTCTCTATACTTTATACACTTAGATATGCTTCATATGCTATGTGTACTTTACATCTTCATATATCTCTCTGTATCTTTATATACTTTATATATAACTAATAATTTCTTGCATTAATTTGGGGTTAACAGAGGAAATGGTGAAATTTTACATTGTGTGAGTGTTGTTCCTTATGATTAATCTTTACTCTTTTTGTAAAGCACTGATGTAGGTAAGGAAATTACAAGTGTGACATTGGAGATGGCAGGAAGGTTCTTTCTGAACTTGGAGGTCTAGGATTTGGTTCATTTGTCTCAAAGCTAAAGGCCTCTTTCCTCGCAGGTAATCACGAATTTCTGGGCCTCGGGCTGTGCTCCCTTCTGAATGTGGTTTTTCTGGTTGTTCCAAGCAAAATACAGAGTGTGCCTCTTGACGTTACTGGAAAACTGATTTATCTTGTTTGATACCACTCAAATCTTTGGAAACTGGATGTATTCTGATCAGCTCATTGGTTTCCATTGTCAGGGATTACAGTAAAATTCAGTCTTGAGGCCAGTACCCCAGGGCACACCCCTCTGTGTGTGGCCTGAGAGACTTTTTTTGTGTGTGTGCGGTACGCAGGCCTCTCACTGTTGTGGCCTCTCCCCTTGCGGAGCACAGGCTCCGGACGCGCAGGCTCAGCGGCCATGGCTCACGGGCCCAGCCGCTCCGCGGCATGTGGGATCTTCCCGGACCGGGGCACGAACCCGTGTCCCCTGCATCGGCAGGCGGACTCTCAACCACTGCGCCACCAGGGAAGCCCCTGAGAGACTCTTGAGGCATTGACAGCTCATCACTTGTTAAAAAGGAAATTCAACATTGGACTTTTAAAGTGCAAATGCCTGTAAAGGACTTCTCAGCCTGATTCTTGGAAGCTTAAGTAAGGAGAACCTGTAATCTCAGATCACTTAGGAATTATGAAGAAGGCAGATTGAAGGGTCAGAGTAAGGCGCAGAAGGGAATTATCTCAAAATATGAGATGTACAGAGTCCACTGCTGGGGGTGGGCTGTATCATGCTCAGTGAAGCCATCTGAGCGTGTGAAGGGTGACTAACATATCCTCTAAAGGAGGGAGTTTTTCGCCAACAGAAATAGCTCTGTTTTGATTTGATGAGGTAGTTGTGAAAAATGTTTTACTATCTTAATTCTCCCATCAGTTGTATCAACACTAAGTCCACATTTCCTTCTGATAAAAATGAAAGTCCATTTCTTAGTAGAGAGGAGATGCTAAATAACCCACGTCTGACTGTCCCCTGTCCCTTTTCTGTCTCTCTTTAACATGTCCAGATGTTGTCCCATGTGGGTATATTGCCATGCACTTGAGGTCTGCTGCAGGAGACAGGCTCCACACACCGGTCCTTCACACATGGTTTGCCCCTCTGGCTGGTTAATCTCAAGTCCCCGTCCCAGCCTCTCCTTCTCCTCTAGCCCCTTCCCACCCCTGAAGCTCTTGTCTCAGTGGTTTGACTCCGAGGGCCCCTTGTTCTCACAGTGGGCTGGCTGGACATAGTGGAAGCGGTATTGTGTCGCACGCAGGTCATGGACCAAGGAAGACGGGGAGTGGAGAGAGGGCCTCTGGCCTTCCAAACTGAACAGAAACATGAATGCGCAAGGTGACCAAGTTCCTTGGTATCATTTTATGTAGAACACAGGCCTCTGGAGGCAAATGTGCATTTTGAGGACTGCTCTGGGAAGATCCCACCTTATTTCCAGACAATAAACTAAAATCTTAGCATGTAGGCAGCACGGGTGGGTAGGGTACTTGGGGAGGACTGCTGGGCTAAGGCAATTCCGCCTGAGAACAAGGGAAAGGAGTTCTCGGCATGATGGTTTTCCGAGCAGGATGCTGGAACCACACTGACTAGATTTGCATCTAGGTTCTACTGTGTATTGGTTGTGAGATCCTGGGTGAGTGTCTTGACCTCAGTGTGTTCATCTGTAAAATGGGGATGACAGGACCAACCTCATTGGGTCTTTGTATGAGCTTTATATGCATGTATGCGTGTGAGTGGTTGGAACGGTACCTGGCACAAAGGTTCAATAAATGCTGGCTAGTGTTATCATTAATACATTATTCAATCAGAATTACAAATAAACAATTCTTGGAGAATATATGCCGTTTGCTGTGCATCTGGAATGCTGTAAGCACAGGGCTCCTTATGAGTTAGTTTTCTTCTCCAACTCCCATCCGGACCGTCTGTTCCGGGATCCTCTCTGGCTTTTTCTTGCCACTTGAGATAATCCACATACTAACTGCCTTTTGCTTTACCCCAGCACCCTCAAGGAGCCTTACACCGTTTCTTGCTGGTTGTTCCTGATTTTAACTAAGCCAGGAATTGGTAAATAAATGGCCTTCCATTCATGGTGGCTTGTTGGAGAAAGTCTCATGGGCATTCCTGGAAGGGCTCTAGAGAAACTGGTTTTAACCTGAGGAAGGATTCTAATCACGGAGTATGGAGGAAGGAGCTGATTAGATCTTCTCCATCTCCCCACAGGGCAGATCCAGGCAGAGACAGAGCACTGAGCGGGAGGGAGTTGCATGCAGGCTGGTGGAAAAGAGGGCTGGGGGTGGGGTTAGGGGTTGGCTGGGCTCTCCTGGGCTATTGAGTGGTTTTGAGCAACGCAGACACCAGCTCCTGTTTCTTTGTGACATGCCTGGTCCCGGAGAATGGGGAACAAAGGGGCTACATGTGGGCTGCCTGGGTACACTCCTCAAAGCCCCCGTCCCTTGGCATCAGGACCAGAACACTCAGGCAACCTGGAAGGACCCAGTTCTTCACTGGGAACTCGCCCACCAGATTCTTCCGGGGGGTTTGGAGAGTGGGAGGTCAGTTACATCCTCATCAGTTTCCCAGCTGAGAAAATAAAAACATCTCCGTTTTTTGTTTTTTTTAATTTCTGTATTTATTTATTTATTTTGGCCGTGCCGGGTCTTAGTTGCAGCATGCGGACTTCTTAGTTGCAGCGTGCAGACTCTTAGTTGTGGTGCGTGCGGGATCTAGTTCCCCACCCAGGGATCAAACCCAGGCCCCCTGCATTGGCAGCGTGGAGTCTTACCCACTGGGCCACCAGGGAAGTCCCATCTCTGTATTATTATTTGCAGAAATTATCACCCACCTCTGGCTTCTTGCGCTTTTTAAGTGGCTAAAACTGATGGCTGTTGTGGTCAGTTCAAGGGTTAAACCTTTCTCCGGGCGTGTGTTTCATTTTACAGCATAACTCATTCCCTCCGTCCATCAATTTCCAGTTCTGTCCTTGGCTTGGGGTTTGTTACCAACTTGGCAGACGATACCGTTTGCCTTTTATTTTTAGAACTTAGAGTGAGGATTAGCAATGTAATATTAAGAATCCTGTGAATCGAATTAGGTAGGTAAAATACACAATAGAGAAGAAGCTGTAAACGCTTGACTGTTTTGGCACCTAAGCAGTAAAAACGGCCTTTTAGAACTTTAATCTAGGGTGTCTTATCCTCCCGCAATTCCCTTGGCCAGTTATTTTGAGGATTTCAAAATGGCTTTGGAGAATAAGTGTGATTTTAGGGTTCTTCTTATCGGCTTGGAAAAAGTATTCCTTGTATCTCCTTATGTAAATGCTATCTAGGGTATTTGTAGCTTGAATACTTATTGTGAAGGGCGACCAGTGGTCTAATTTTTTACTCTGTAATTTAAAAAGTCAATTTAGAACTGTATGTGTGTGTGTCTTCATGAGTGAAGTCTCAAAACAGTTGTGGGCTGGTTTCCTATAATAAAATCAAGATGCCTGGCAAGTTTTAGATCCAGTCCTGCCTAAATCTTCCAGACCAGTGTGTCCAGTAGAGCTTTCTATGAGGATAAAAGTGTCCTGTATCTAGTCACACTAGTCACATCTAGTCTAGACGCACGTGGCTATCCAGCACTTGAAATGTGGCTATAGTGCAACTGACTGAGGAACTGGCTTTCAATTCAATTTGAGTTAATTACATGAAAATAGCCTCACACGGCTGGTGGCTTGCTAGTAGGTAGTCACAGTGGACTTGGACTATTCTCACCTGAAATAGCCTGTAACTCAGGCAGCAGTTGGCCGTCTGAGGAGCTAGAGCTTCAGTGGGGTTGGATGAACTAAGAATCAGAGGGACAGGTGCCACCGCCCCGTCTGCAACCCCTCAGGCAGTGTCTCTGCTGGAAGTAAGCCCTCCCTGGGATGTGATGATCTAACCTTAGTCCTTAGAACTTTAATGCTGAAAGCCCTTCCTAAGGCTCCACATTGCCCTGAGGATAAACTCTAGGCTCCTAATGGCTTTTACTATCTGTCACTTCTCAATTTCTTGCTCCTCACTTTCCCTCTCATCACTTTCCCCATCGTCCTCTGACTTCTCATCGTGTGGACAGACTTGCATTCCAAGATCAGGCTGTGTGCATTCTCACCTCTAGACCTTTGCAAACACTGTGCCCTCTGCCTGGAATGCCCTTTCCCTTCCCTTCACCTGGTTCACTCCTACATGTCCTATGGGTCTCAGACTAGATGTCAATTCCTGTAGCATCTCCTCTGGGGAAAGCTTTGTGCCCCTGCTGCTGTGTATCCTAGGTGTATCCCCATCATAGCACCTACCACACTTGTTTGAAATTGCTTATTTACCTATAAGTCTCTCCCCTTACACTAGAGCTTCACAAAGTGTGGTCCCTGGACCAGCCGTATCTGCATCACCTGGGAGTTGGCTAGAAATGCAAATTCTCAGGTCCCAGCCTAGACCTCCTGAATCAAAAATTCCGAAGGTTGGGCCTAGCAAGCCCTCCACGGGAGTCTGATGCCAGCTAAAGTTTGGGAACCACTGAGCTAAGCCATAAGCTCCATGAAGGTAGGAACCTGCGACTTCCCATTTGACACTGTGTCCCCAGCCTTTAGCGTACCTCATGGCTCAGAGGAGTAGATTCTCAAGAAACACCTCCAAAGATGATACTTTGGTTATGCTTTAGGCAGCTTGTCCTGTCGGAAAATTTTTAGCTGAAACCAATTTTAATCTCTTCTCCTTTCTCCAGAGGAGATAAAGAACCACTGAGTACCTTTTTAAAAATTAGGGTAAAGTATACATAAAATTTGCCATTTTAATAACCATACAGCTCAGCGGCAGTAAGTACCTTCACATGGTTGTACAACCGTCATCACCACCCATCTCCAGAACTTCTCCATCTTCCCAAACTGAAACTCTGTACCCTTTGAACACTAACTCCCCATTTCCCCTCCCCCCAGCCCCTGAAACCACCATTCTCCTTTCTATTCTACTGTCTTTCTCTATGAATTTGACTACTCTAGGTACTTCGTATAAGTGGAACCATAAAGTATTTGTCCTTTTGTGGCTGGGTTATTGCACTTAGCATAATGTCCTTGAGGTTCATCCATGTTGTAGCGTGTATCAGTCTTTCCTTTTAAGGTAGAATAATATTCCATTATATGATATGCCAGAATGTATTCATTCATCCATTGATGGACACTTAGGTTATTTCCACCTTTTGGCTATTATGAATAATGCTGCTATGACATGGGTGTATGTATATCTGCTTGAATCCCTGCTTCAACTCTTGGGTATATACCCAAAAATGGAATTGCTGGATTGTCTGGTAATTCTATGTTTAATTTTTGTTTTGTTTTGTTTTGTTTTGCGGTACGTGGGCCTCTCACTGTTGTGGCCTCTCCCATTGCGGAGCACAGGCTCTGGACGCACAGGCTCAGCGGCCATGGCTCACGGGCCCAGCCGCTCCACGGCATGTGGGATCTTCCCGGACCGGGGCACGAACCCATGTCCCCTGCATCGGCAGGTGGACTCTCAACCACTGCGCCACCAGGGAAGCCCTATGTTTAATTTTTTGAGGAACCACCAGCCATACTTTTTTCCACAGTGGCTGCCTCACTTTGTATTTCCATCAGCAATGCACAAGAGTTCCAACTTGTCCTCACCAACACTTATTTTTAAATTTATTGAAGTATAGTTGATCTGCAATGTTGTGTTAATTTCTACTGTACAGCAGTGTGATTCAGTTATATATATATGTCTATATACATATATATTTTTTTCATATTCTTTTCCATTATGGTTGTTCACAGGATATTGAATGTAGTTCCATGTGCTATACAGTAGGATCTTGTTGTTTATCCATTCCTTATATAAAATAGTTTGCATCTACTAATGCCAAGCTCCCAATCCATCCCTCCCCCATATCAATACTTTTATTTTTTGACACCTGAGTACTTGAAAAAGAAAAGTTAACTTAAGGATAATGTCAGAGAAAGGGCCCTTCCTTAACTTTCTTAAATGTACTTCTTTGATCAATTAAAACCTATACACTGAGTACCTATTGTATGATAAATTGTATTAAAAGAAATAAAATCAGTAGAATTTATTCCAGTTGGTCCTTGAAAATGTTTGTTAGAATTTGGCAGAAAGAAAAAGGCATATGAAACCTTAAATGCCAGCATGTTACTGCTATACATGTAGTAGTGTTCATGTTCTACACGTAGTACTCCAACATGTTCCTCATACAACCTGTAGAAACAGACTCCATCTTTAGAGAAGATTTTTTTTTTTTAACAACTATTCTATCCTTAGAATCTATCCTAAGGAAATCACTGGATAACGGTTCTATGACTCTATAGAGAACGTAAGAGAATATGGAGGGATTCTCTGCATTTAAGGCCTGGAAATTATTAGCGTAATGGTATCGATCCCTTCTGCCCACTCTTCAAACAGTTAAAAGTTAGAAAGTCCCTCTGGGAGCTTGCCTGTGTAAACAGGGGAGGCCATGCAGCTGACCAGGGAGGGAGCCCGGCCAGGGATCCATAGACAGTGAAGAAATCAATCATTAAACACTCAAATAATCAAGGATTAACTTGATGAAGCAGTTGATGTGAAATTGCCTAAACCATAGGAAATGTTATCAAGGTTTTTTTATTTTGGTAGGAAAAAAATGAGAAGAATCGGTCTGTGTTCTAATTTTTCCCTTCCCAAAAGTTGACATGGTTATATAATGCATGAGTTTTACTATTGAAATAGGATGCTGTCATAGGAACAGTTTAATAAACCAATTCCAGTGGGAGTGTAATATGTGAATATAAGAATACATTCAGCTTGGGGTTCTCCAATGTACGATTACACATTGTTGATAAACAACCTGGGACTATTTTGGGCTGCCTGGTATAGTGTGTCTCTTGCTGGCAAGAGACACACTGTGCATGGTGGCAGAGGTGTCAGATGTAAAGACAGTTTCTGTGTCTGAAAACAACACTTTCTCATTCTGAAAAATCCTACTTTTATTCATTATGCAAAGATACGGACCAAAAGAAGTGTGGTCTAGATTATATTTTGCATTCCAGAGTTTGGGTTTTGTGACATGTTTTTCCTTTACTCAGGAGAGTTGAAAAAGCTGGTAATGGATACACCCCAGTCTGCTTTGTTGTGAGCAGCTGGGAGAGTAAAATATTTAATGTCTCCCTCACTACTAGGGTGACATTTTCCTGCGGCCCGAGCATGGCAGGTTACGAGCTAGGTATTCCCCTCCCTATGAATAATTCAACAAATGAAGGTAAATTTGAGCCCTGCATGGGCTGTAGTAATTTCTTAGCTGTTCCTGAAGCGTTTCTTTGGTCACACGTTTCTTCTAGTGTTTACTCCTCTCACGGTAAGAATTAGGATGGCTAGTATTTACTGCACCCTCCCTTTGGGCCTGGCTGTATTCCAGGAACTTTCTATATATGCGCTCATTTCATCCTCACAGCAACCCTAAGAGGCAGGCACTATTATCGTACCCATTTGACAGATAAGAAAACTGAGGAACAGCAGTGTGACTTAATGAGCTTTCCTGAGGTCTCACAGCTGGCGGGAAGTGTGGCTCTGGAGCCCATGCTCTTCACCAGTGCTGCACTAGGAAGAGCTGTGGGCATGTTAAGCATGCTGCTGGGTCATGACACAGGGACATAGCCTTGGCAACTGGAGAATTTGGACTTGGTTCCGGTTTCAGCCCTGTGGCAACCAGCTGTGGGCCTTGAGCACTCCCTGTAACTTTTCTCAGCCTCGGTTTGTGCATCCTTGAAATGCAGATAATTATATTTTACTCACATGTAGAGGAGAAGAAAACTAAGGATGGGACAGTATTTGAGTTAAAAGTGATTCTTAAAAAAAAGTTATTATGTTGGGGGTGGGGAGGGAGGGAGGGATAAATTGGGAGACTGGGATTGACAAATACACACTACTCTATATAAAATAGATACCGAATAAGGACCTACTGTAGAGCACAGGGGACTCTTCTCAAAACTCTGTAATGACCTATGTGGGAAAAGAATCTAAAAAAGAGTGGATATATGTATGTGTATAACTGATACACTTTGCTGTACAGCAGAAACTAACACAACATTGTAAATCAACTCTACTCCAATAAAACTTTTCTTTTTGAAAGTTGTAATGCACAAAAGCAAGATAAATACTAAATGTTCTTAGTGATCCAGAGCACATATGCCTCCTCAGGTATCATACAAATGGGGCAGCCCCAAACCTAGAAAATGCTGCAGTTTTCTGTGACATTTCACTTTATGAAATATTCAGTGAAATCTACTTTTCACTTTAGAAAATATGAAATATTCAGTTTCACTTAACAATACTCTCCTTTTGACCATGAGAAGACTTATTTCATGTGAGTTATTTAATATGAGTTCACAAGATGGGCTAATGACCGCACAAAGCATGTGGTCCCTTCGGAGCCTGTGTTATGAATTAGGACATATACGCTGCATATGATGCTGACCCAATGGTAATACATGAATTTTAAGGCTCGTTGTTTGTTTCTTTGCTTCTAATTGAGGAAGATTTCAGACACATATAAAAATAGAAATAATCATATAATCAAGCCCCCTTGTTCATGGCCATGGCCAACAGTCTTTCATCTATACCTCTATTTCTTCCCTCCCCCGTATTATTTCAAAGCAGACTCAGCCAGTGATCTTTCCGTCAAACCCGGTTTTGAAAGTTGTTTGTTTCACTTTTTTCATTCCATGATTGTTTGCTATGCAGACTTGAGGACAGCAAAAATATGCATTTAAGTAGTTAGATTACTAACTATAACTGTTTCCTAGCTGTACAAGAGTGATAGTTTTGTTTGTTTAATTTGGGTCCACTTTTAGGAGGTCTTGGAGTTATCCTCTAGAAAGTATATAGTGCCTTAAATGATCAAAGTTCTCTGGAACCTTACCCCAGTGGCCAGAGACAAGGTGATGAGGGAAAAGGATGCAGGATTTGTATTCAGATGATAAGATCTGGTTCTGGTCCCCTGCTTGTTATGAGCTCTGAGAATGTGGATACAACAGTGACCTCTGAGCTTGATTCTTTATCTATAAAGTTCATTCATTTGGTAGTTCTTTATTCAAAGGTCAGCTGTTTGTCAGCCACTGTTCTGAGCCATGGAGATATCCCAGAGAATAAAACAAAAATAATTTACTTTTCAATGACATTGTATAGCTCAAGTGCATTAATGGCATGTGAAAACTGTTTGCAAACTCTCAAGTAAAATACAAAGGTTCCTATTACCTTTATTTTCTTACTCTGCTTTTCACTTGAAAACTTCAGCTCACAAGTATTCTAGGCTTATAATAGTTTATAAGAAACTATTTAAGTTTTATTGAGAAGTATATTATTCATCGTCTCAGAGCTGTGCTGTCTTGCTGAATTTCTGATGAAGTGGTTCACTCCGTGGATACTTGGGTCCCAGGTGCTGTGCACCCTGCTAGGGGTTTTACCTGAGACCAAGATTGAGCTTCACAAGGATCTGTAAGATAGGCATTACCTTCATTTTACAAATGAGGAGACTTAGTGAGGCTATCTTCCCCAAGGTCCCATGAGGGGTAAAAGGTAGAGCTGGGATTTTAGCCCTGTCTCTTTGTCTTCAGACTGAAGCCCTTAACCATCCCTTCATCCTGCCTCAGTTGGGAAATAAGAGGAATAGGGCTTGGTCCTGAGCTTTAGAATTTACTTCTTTTTAAGAAACAAAAGCAACCCTAGTACAAGGCAGAATACAAAGAACGGGTCAGGCAGACAGTAAGTTGTTCGCAAATGAAAAAGCCAGTGCATCAGGATTTGAGGATCTGGAAAAGGGATGAAAGTGACTTGCTGCCTTTGTGAGTGTGTCCCTGTGTGTGGGCAGGAGGTGGCTGGAGTGGGGCGGTGAGCGGGGCCAGAGCTGAGAGCCATAGCCTTTCTAATGCTAACGCAGATGTAAAACTAATCATTTCCCTAATGGAACAGACAGAAACCATCTGTCTGTAGCTTTTGAAGACAACCTGAATAATCTCCCAGATTTCCACATCTGACCTAGGACAGCCTAGGTCATTGATTCCGTTTTCAGAATGTGTTGAATGTTAGTTGTATTTTGTATTTGGTCTTAATGGCAAAATTTAAATCTCTTTTGAATGATTCCTCTCTTACTGATAGCGTGTCTAAACCGTGACAAGTGTGACAAGCGTTCGTAAAGATAAATCCTCATGTGATATGCACAAACACGCACGGAATTAGCAGCATCAGGGTTGGGCGATGTTGTTTTCTCTGCATGGCATTTAGACTTTGGAAAGCTAAGACGCGAAGTCACCATCGCCAGATTTCTGAGGTGAAAAAGCAAAGGAGAGGGTGTGGCCTCTGAGTCTGGGTTGAGTGTAGGCAGCCCTGAGCCCAGGGGCTGACCTGCTAGGCAGGTCTGGCTGACGAGTGTTCGGAGGTGGCCTGTTTTGTGGCCAAAACACCAACTTTAGGTCTTGAGTGTAGCTTGGCTTTTCACTGACTATAGGATGACGGAGTATGTGTGTCACAACTCAGATATCGAGGAATGGCCCATCGTAAATCCAGAGCATGGTCTTTTCAGAGTGCTTTCAAAATGGGCTTTAAAAAGATTTTAATTTGTTCCAGATATCTACTGTTCAAATCCATGTAGTAGTTAAAGGCTTTTAAGTAGTTTTTTCTTGGATTGTGTACCGTGTGCACATATTCATTCCTGGCCTGGCTATGAAGATTGAATGATTATTTAAGCCCCTCATTTATTGATCAACTTATTGATGCTCTTCTCTTTATCCTTACACTACCTTTTTTTCCTTTTTTTTTTTGGAAAGAGCTCTGGGCAGTCAGGAGGATTATTGTGTTGAGATATTAAGTTCAGGACAGTGAGATTTGCTACTTGTTGGGAGTTTATCCCTGGCATTGATTGATGATGGACAGTTGAGAGTTCGCTCTGGAGAGTAGAGGTGGGGTGGAAGGTGTTGGGGAGAGTCCTCTGAACACCTCCCCCGGGGCCTGCTTCCTCCCCAGCCCATCTTCCCAACTCAACTCAGAGTTCCACAGCATGCCTGCACCTAAACCAGGTGAGGTCACACGTTAACTATTACAAAAGTTTATTAGCCTTAGTAACGGTATGATAAAAGTTATGAATAGTATGATGATAACAATTGGGCTGAGGAAGTAATTTTCCTGTGTCCATAGAGCAAGTGCTTGCAGGAGGTGAGGGCTGAAGTCTGGGTCTTTGGAGAAGGTTGGCATGTGAAAGAGCAAAAAATACTCAAATGTATTTTGGTTGGTGGTTTTACATTTTATTTCACTTCAGCCTTTAAACAAAATGTTCTCTCGGTATTACATGCCTTTGTGTTCAGGGTGGAGTAGATGTGGGAGAGGGGTAGGTATTGCTAAATCCAACGCAGGCCTCCCCACCATGTGCTAGTGCTCCCAGAAAGGTACACGGAGATTGTAAAGGGAAGCAAATATTGACCAAGGGGAGAAGAAAGTTTAGAATGAATTGGCATTTTTTCCTGGGGCCATGTTTTGTTTTTTTTTTTTTTTGCGGTACGCGGGCCTCTCACTGTTGTGGCCTCTCCCGTTGCGGAGCACAGGCTCCGGACGCGCAGGCTCAGCGGCCATGGCTCACGGGCCCAGCCGCTCCGCGACATGTGGGATCTTCCCGGACCGGGGCACGAACCCGTGTCCCCTGCATCGGCAGGCGGACTCTCAACCACTGCGCCACCAGGGAAGCCCTGGGGCCATGTTTTTTAAGAGATGGAATAAAAAGCTTTTTTAATTGGCATTTTTTAAAAGCTCAAAACATTTTGCAGCTGTTTTAATAAATGTTGGACACCTCTATAGGTTTTATGTTTTCTCTTAAAATGCACATCAGAATAGATGTTTGTAGGAGGCCTTCATCAGTCGTTCCTGTTTGAGCAGCCTACCCTTATTTGCATTAAATACCAGTTGTTTCTTCCCGTTGTTCACTTCAAATAACTTGTAACCTAGTTAAGTGGCAAAAAAGTAGCATGTCTTATCTTTGGGTAATTAGGAGAGAGAAAACAGAACATGGTCATTTACATCTTAAGTGTATAATTTGTTATGAAAGCTAGCCACCTCTTTCCCTTTTAGGTTCACAGTCATGTGGGAGGTGAATTCTGAATTTGTAGACACACAATAAGCAGTATCTAACTGTAACATCTTCTGTTCCTAGGAATTAAGGAACTTAAAAATTTAAAACCACACATTGAAACAATGTATGTATTTACTATGGCTACTGTAACAAAGTACCATAAACTGAGAGGCTTAAACAATGGAAATCTGTCGTCTCCCAGTTCTAGAGGCCATAGAAGTCCAAGATCAAGGCCATGCTCCCTCTGAAGGTACTAGGGAAGGGTCTGTTTCTGGTTTCTTTCCCAGCTTCTGCTAGTTCCTTGTGGCAGCGTAACTCCGATCTTCACATGGCAGTCTCTCTGTGTGTGTCTGTCTCTGTGTCCAAATGTCCAGATTTTATAATGACACCATTCATACTGGATTGGGGCTCATCCTCATGACCTCACCTTAACTAATTACATCTGCAACGACCTTATTTCGAAATAAGGTCACATTCTGAGGTACTGGAGTGTTAGGACTTCAACATATGAATTTGGGGTGACATTCGTAGCGGACAGCATGATATGGGGAACAGAGCTAAAGCCCAGGAGTTGGAGACCAGCCAGCCGTGGTGTACCCCAAGTATTTGACATGCAATGCAGATGATTTTTTGAAACCTCCTTCTCTATAGGACAAAATTATTTTCAGTTAGCAATCAGGAAATGAAATGAATAATTTTCATTTCTGGAAAAGAAACCTAGGCAGTGATGTTTTCTTTTATTAATCTAGAATTCATTTTCAATTTTTGGAGATAAGTCAGAACTCACTGTATGTTTCACTGTTTTAAATTTTGAATGCAAATATAAACTCCAAGTGGCTACAGAGGGTGTTGGAATTGAAGGAAGCATTCTGTTTTGTGATTGGTTGTTTTAAATTTCATGTCACTCTTCTGTCTCTTGTCTCACATCTGCTGCAGAAGCTCAGGCATATGTAATACCAGAGGCTGGAAGACACTTACTGCTGGAAGCCAGCCTCAAAGCTCCTGTTGCAACAACACATGCACCTGAACTTCGGTGTGACGGGTGGGCTGTGTAACCAGGAGTTCTCAGAATTAGCTTCCGTAGACTCCCACATTTATTGTAGCTAAGTAGTATTTTTTTTTAAGTTTACCTATATATTATTGAAATTGAGCAGGAACTACAACAAAAAGATTTTTGAGAGGAGGAGTGTTTTATCACTGACATCCATTCATGGCGATAATAATGTAAGAAAAACTATGACTTTTTAGTTGGTTTTGCTACTGTTTTTGAATCTTCTACAGGGAATGCACTTCCTCGTTACCTGCAAGCTGGGCTAACCAAACTCCCTACTCCTTGTAGGTCCCTGCAGTGGCAGCCTGACCCTGACTAGCTGTGGGAACTTGGATGAGTCACATTAAACGATTCTGCACCCAGTTCTAATGTGTGTGTGCTTTCCCCACACCCCTAAGGAATTCTCTAACACCAGCTGGCTGTCCTACAATTCGACATAATTCTGACACTATCCATCGTACCTGAAGATAACCTCAGACCCCACAGGTTAAGGGCTCAGTCCTACAAGACTGCTCTCCCCCCAACTTCAGACACCAGTGGCATGTCCAGGTTGTCACCTGTGCTTCTGACCTACCAGCTATAGATGGGAGGTTCCAATGACCCCCTTTTGGGGTTCAATTAATTTGCTAAAGCAGCTCACAGAACTGAAATATTTTGCTTGTTCTAGATCACTGGTTTATCATAAAAGACTATAACTCAGGAATAGGCAGATGGAAGAGGTGCATTGTACAAGGTATGGGGAAAGGTTCACCCTCTTCCCAAATCTCTGCCTGTTTGCCAACCCAGAAGCTCTTCAGACCTCTCCTTTAGGGCTTTAATGGGACTTCATTGCATCGATGTGATGGGTTAAATCATTGCTATTGGTGACTGATTCAACCTGTAGCCCATTTCCCAATCCCTAGGTGCTTTCCTAAAGTCACCTCATTAAATAGCAGAAGACACTTTTGTAACTCTCACCACTTAGGAGAATCCAAGTTTTTAGATCTGTCCCAGGAACAGGACAAACACCAAATACGTATTTCTTACTATAAATCATGATATCACACACATCTCTCATTCTTAGTTCCTGGGAGAATGGGCCAAGGCAGTGGTCATTTTATCTTTTTTTTGAAAGCCATAGTTCTTCAAATAAAAATTGTACAGTACACCATAGATTTAAAAGAGATGGCTGGCTTCCCTGGTGGTGCAGTGGTTGAGAATCCACCTGCCAGTGCAGAGGACATGGATTCGAGCCCTGGTCCAGGAAGACCCCCACATGCCGCGGAGCAGCTAAGCCCTTGCACCACAACTACTGAGCCTGTGCACCACAACTACTGAAGCTCGCACCCCTAGAACCTGTGCTCCACAACAAGAGAAGCCACTGCAGTGAGAAGCCCGTGCACCGCAACAAAGAGTAGCCCTGCTTGCTGCAACGAGAGAAAGCCCGCGTGCAGCAACAAAGACTCAGTGCATACAAAAATAAAATAAATAAATTTATTTTTTTAAAAAAAGAGACGGCGGCTGAACTACTGAGCCCCTCTGCCCCAGGGGCTCTTCTAAGGACACTGCCAAGGGGCACCTTTGGGACACCACATGACCTGTCAGCGTAGGGGGCTGGATGGGGTAGAGGGCAGGAGCCAGGCAGCTCCAAGGACCTTCTTCCTCCCAGGTAAACAGAGGGCAAAAGGCATTTCATATAAAGTCAGAGACCCGGATTCTAGGTGACAGCGAGGAATTCTCTTGTAAGGGTGAACCCACGCTTACCAGTAGTGACCTCCATTTTATGCCCCTCCCCCTTGCTCAGTTTCCTCAGAGGTCACCTTGAGTGGAGACATCCGAGGACGTCGAGGGCATCCTGGCTGGGCACACACCCATACTAGCTCCAACACAAAGTTAACTGTGTGTCTCTTAGTTATACGTCTCCTCAGCTATAAATTGGATTAATTATCTCTTCTCCAACTTACCCCATGGTGATGCTCTTAGGTACAATTAAGGCACTGAGTGTTGCGACTAAGCATAGACTTTCAATAAGGAATTTTATCCCATGTACCTCCTATATGCCCTTGGGCAGAGAACTTAACCTCTCAATGTCAGTTTCCTCATCTGTAAAATGGGGATAACAGTTTGACCCTCAGCAAATGAAATAAAATAGTACATGCCAAGCTCTCAGCTCAGTGACTGATACACAGAATGTGAAGTCAGCTACCTTTAAACACTTACCACCATCATCCCAGGAAAACACTGGAAGCTTTGGAAGCTCTATAAGTATTCTCATAAATCCTTAAACCTATCAGATCTGTAGAAACTTAGACACTTCTGTTAATTGACCTGTCCAAAAATCTGAAAGCCAGAACAGATAGTTAGAATCACTGGCCATCTGTAGGAAACCCTGGAGATCGTTCAAACCAAACGTGTTTCCAAGGGACATATAAAATATTAACCATGTGTTTGCAGTATGATCTTGGTGCAAAACTTTGGGTGTGAAGTCAGCTGTCTGGGAAGAGTTTGTAATCTAAGTTGTGTCCTCTAAGCTGACTTTAAATACAGCAGGGGAGACAGTAATGAAATATCAGCTGTGCCCTTCATCCCTTCAATTTCTGGGACCCAGAATTTGTGAAGATGTTAATGTTCAAATGGACCGAGAAGTAAGACTCTGTGACCAGGCATAGACATTCATGAAACCATGACAGTGTCTTTTTTTTTTTTTTTTTGGCTGCTTTGGGTATTTGTTGCTGCACTTGGGCTTTCTCTAGTTGTGGCGAGCAGGGGCTACGCTTCGTTGCCATGTGCGGGCTTCTCATTGCGGTGGCTTCTCTTGTTGCAGAGCACGGGCTCTAGGCACGCGGGCTTCAGTACTTGTGGCTCGTGGGGTCTAGAGCGCAGCCTCAATAGTTGCGGTGCACGGGCTTAGCTGCTCCGCAGCATGTGGGATCTTCCTGGACCAGGGGTCGAACCCGTGTCCTCTGCATTGGCAGGCAGATTCTTAACCAAGTCCCCATGACAGTGTCTTGAAAAGATACCAAGTAGGTGCCCTGATCATCCTTGATGTATCAGTCATACATACTGTCTATTTAAACCTTGAAACGTATTTACAGATGAATATTTGGAAAATATAAAACATTTTTACATATAAAAAGGTACCACAAGGGAGTTTGTATTTTCAGTTGAGGCCACAGACCTTTCGGATGTCTATTATGATGGGATGAGGAACAACTAACATTTTAAATCATTTTGTCACTGGACCTCTGTCCAGGGCTCTTGAGGTCTGTTGTTTTTATTGCGTGAAGCCCGGAAGTTTAGTGAAGGTCGATAGTTTGGGGTCTCCATTGGCACAGGGGGCTGTAAGGGAAAAAATGGGCCCAGACTAGATTTCATGGCATTTCATGATCCTTAGGAGAAAATTGGGATCTTATATTGACTAATGCACCGGGAAGGTGTGTTGATACGAAGGATAAAAAGGTAGGTTTCATCTCTCCTGCCTTGACATGCAAACCATCCCTTTTCAGGGCTCAGACCACCTCGGGATGAAAGCAACCTGCTTTCGCTCTTGCTTTTGGTTTTGTAATCATTTGCAAAGAGATAGGATTGATAGTAAGAGAGCTTGGGTGGGCATGGTCCTGATACCCTGACACATCTTTTCTCTCCCTTTAAACAGCTCTGTGACAAATCTTAAGAGATTTGGGGGCAAACACACCTGGTTGAAATCTCATTCTGTGACCCTGGAGGAGTCACCTAACCTCTATAAAGCCTGCAAAATGAGGATAATACCTGCTTTTTAGGTATGTTGTGAGGATTTCATGAAATGAGCCCAGCACATAAGTGACTGCTGAACAGTCTTCAGATATAAGGGGTGGGTAGGTATTATCAATTGTTGATTACTTTAGAAGAAAAACATACAGTGGGTTTCTTCTTCCAGAGCAAAAATCCTTTTCCAAAATACACATGTATGTGTTATTTACAAAGCTGCAGTAATAGGACACAATTATGATTTCTGTGTTTCCCCCAATTTAATGTTGTATTTAAAGCATTTCCTATGTTTCTAGTACTGTCATTTTTAATGGATCCTCTAAGATAATAATTTATAAAACCATTATCCTGATGGACTTTCAGATGGTTTCTATTCCTGCTTTATATAGCTGACGACAACAATCCAGAATTTTTCTGTGAATAGAGTTCTTTTACTTGTTGAATTGTTTCTGTTGGAAATGTTTCTATAAATGAGATTATTGGGTCACATGTTATAAATATCTTTAGTGTTATTGGGACATAAAGTGTTGCTATATTGTTTTCCATTGGAATGTACCAATTTCAATGTCAGCAGCAGGAGGCCTGTGTGTGTGTGTGTGAGTGTGTGTGTGTGTGTGTGTGTGTGTGTGTGAGAGAGAGAGAGAGAGAGGGAATTCACTCAGCTTTACAACTGCCCAGCACTAGATGTAGTCATTGAATATTGTTAACTTAATAGGCATAAAATGGTGTCTTACGTTTTCATCAGTTTGCCCCTCTTTGATTGCTAGCAAGAGTAATCTTTTCCTGTGTGTTTGTTCCCATTTACTTGTTACATCAGACCTTTTTCTATCCTTTTATTCAAACAAGCAGTTCCTATTGAATCTGAATGGGGAATACACATTGTCTCTTTGTAGAATGAAAAGTTTAAGATTTATATTCAGTTCTGCAAGATTCTGCTGATTCCTATACCCTGTAGTGTAACCTTTCTGTTAATTGCATCCATCCATCAATAGGCCGGTGACTCTTCAAACATTAAAATGAATTCAACTCGACAGACTAACTTTTTATTTCCCTTGGAGGTTTGGCTTCCAGGCAACTGTCAAATATAAAGCCCCAATGATTTTATATTATTTAAGCACGAATAGAAGTGAAAAACCTAATCACAGAGGCAATAGTAATGAGGTAAAATGGGACCTTTGTCCCTAACAAGTAAGGATGACGCCTGAATGTAAAAATAACAATGTTTTTCTCCTGGTAACTTGCAGTATTTATGATCAAAACACACGGTGGATTGAAGCTCTGCTCCAAAGTCAACCTGTGGGGAATTCTGGCATTATTATCCTACAGGAATCCATTCTAGTCTTCTGTTTATTTTTCTTAGTTTTCCAGACAAAAGAATGGCAGCCCCACCCAATCTTAATTTGAAACACATTTTTCTAGCTGCCACCACCCTGTTTCGGGCCTGTGTTCCTTCTGGCAGCGGCTACGTTCACACGCTGAGCGCTGTTGCTGAATGTGGCCACAAAGGTAATAGGGCCGAACTGCTTGGCTTTACCGGTGACAGGCATGCCTGGGAGATTCTCAGTGTCCACTGTGACCCCTGGATGGTCTCCCTGCCTGGCTCTCACCTTCCTGGCCACCCACACTCCCTCCGCTATCAGATTCATCCTGCTGCAGCAGCGGGCAGATCGGATGTCTCTCCTTGCAGATACGTTCAGTGCTCTGTCCACTGCCTGGAATAAAGCCTTGTCAGGTCCTCGTAGGCGGGGGAAGATGACTCCAACCAGCCTCTCATGAGCTCTGCCCCAATCCCCCCTAAATCTTTCAGCCGGGCAGGTGCCTTATATTTACTTTCCTGCCGCTGTTTTCACTCTACCTGTTCCTCATTCCTGAAAATGTCTCTCCCATCCATGCAGAGTTCTTGCTCCCCTCTGTGATTCCCACACACATTGCCCAGCTCCTAACAGCTAGGAAATGATTATTAATTTCCATACACTCTAATGTGACATAAAGGGAGAAGCTTTTTTTTTTTTTTTTGCGATACGCGGGCCTCTCACTGTTGTGGCCTCTTCCGTTGCGGAGCACAGGCTCCGGACGCACAGGCTCAGCGGCCATGGCTCACGGGACCAGCCGCTCCGCGGCATGTGGGATCCTCCCGGACCGGGACACGAACCCGTGTCCCCTGCATCGGCAGGCAGACTCTCAACCACTGCGCCACCAGGGAAGCCCAAGGGAGAAGCTTTTAAAATTTTACAACTCATCCGTGAAGGAGAGACCTGTCTGTAGACCCCAGAGTTGGCTTTAGTTTGTCACGTTCTCCATTTCCTTTGCTTACGTTTTTCTTGTGACCTAGGAGGCTCTAAGTTGGTCTGTAGACAAGGACAGCACTTGCCACTTGCAGTCGGGGAGTGAGCTCTGATGCTTCCTGGGTGGAGCCTGAATCCACTCTGAAGCCCCAGTGCGTGTACTGCACCACACCTAGCACAGAGCCGGGGATGCGGTAAGGGGGCCTGCATCCAATCTATGTTACCGCTTAGGAGCTAAATAACCTTGGGAGGGTTCCTTAACCACCTTAGTTTTCTCATTGGTAAATGGCAATGATAGCACCTGGCCACCTGTCTCAGAATAATTCCACGACAATTGTGAGAGAGGATGTATGTGAAAATACTTAGGAGTGAACGGTAAGGGGCAACCTCGTGGTAACAGGAAGCAGTCATCATTACTAGGATATGCTGGGGAGCCCATGACAGAGTTGGGATGACAGTATCACGAAGAAATCCTTTAAGTTTTATCAGGAGAATGAAAAAAACCGCCCTTCTCGAGAGGTCAAAGTTTTGAGGTTTCCCCTGCACCTTTTTAAATGGTAGCCGTCAGAGGTGTGTGATGTGAACTGGAGGTCGGTCTTCCTTTGTGGCAAAGGGCTCTGGGTGGACTTTCAGAGGAACAGAGGATAAAGCTGTGGACCCAGAGAAGGCTTTTCTATCATGAGTAAAGGCCCTGGCTGAATTGTCCCTACAACGGTGATATTAATGGTCCCTCAGTTTTGTGTTAATTATCCCAGGCTTCTAGGTTTTCTAGGCTTCAGTTTGGGAGGAAATAAAAATTAGAACCCCATTTGTCCTAGGAACAGTAATTGTATTGTTTCTAGAACAGTATGAAGTTTGAATTTAATCTAGATCTTAGGTAGGTTTTTTTTTTTTACATCTTTATTGGAGTATAATTGCTTTACAATGGTGTGTTAGTTTCTGCTTTATAACAAAGTGAATCAGTTATACTCCCTTCCCATATCTCTTCCCTCTTGCGTCTCCCTCCCTCCCACCCTCCCTATCCCACCCTTCTAGGTGGTCACAAAGCACCGAGCTGATCTCCCTGTGCTATGCGGCTGCTTTAGGTAGGTTTTATTACTGTTGGTTCATGAGTTTTTTTGGTCTAATTACAACGGTTGTCCAGCTTATCAGATTTTACTCTCAAGAGTATTGAGCAACTAACACAACATTGTAAATCAACTATACTCCAATAAAAAAATTAATTAAAAAAAAAAGAGTGTTGAGCAGATTCCAAACAGTGTGTGGCGTGTGTCTGGACTGACTAGGATAATAGAGATGTCTGCTGCCTCTTGGATGGGACTCTTCTTTGGAATTACTTGGAAATAATACCAGCCATATTAGGTGCCTTACCATAGAATTCTTATTATTTGTGATTAATGATACGTGTATTAGTTATTTATTGCTGCACAACAAATTACTCCAAAACGTAGAACAACACGTATGTTGTCTTACAGTTTCTGTGGATCAGGAATCTGACCACTGCCTAACTGATTCCTCTGCTTCAGGGTCTCTCACAAGCCTGCAGTTAAGGTGTCAGCACAGGCTGGGGTCTCATCTGAAGGCTGGACTGAGAAAGGATCCACTTCCCGGTTCCTGTGGTTGTTGCCAAAATTCCTTTCCTTTTTTTTTAAATTCAAAAAATGTGCTTATTTGTTCTGGTTTTTTGAGATATAATTGACCTATAACATTGCATTAGTTTAAGGTATACAACGGAATGATTTGATGTATGTATATATTGTGAAATGATTACTACAGTAAGTTTAGTTAATATCCATCATCTCACATGGTTACAGTTTTTTTTTCATGTGATAAGAGCTTCTAAGATCTACTCTCTTAGCAACTTTCAACTATACAATACAGTATTGTTAGCTATAGTCACGATGCTGTACGTGTACAAAATTCATTTCCTTAAGGGTTGTTGGACTGAGGACCCCAGTTGCTTGCTGGCTATTGGCCAGATGCGCACTCAGTTTCTTTCCATATGAGCCTCTCCGTAGGATAGCTGCTTCATCAAAGCCAGGAAGGGGTGAGGGGACGAGAGCTGGCTGGCAACAAGGAAGTCACAGCCTCTTATAATCCAATCACGCACAAGACACCCCATTCTGTTGGTTAAAAGCAAGGCATTATATATGTATAGCTGATTCACTTTGTTATAAAGCAGAAAGTAGCACACCATTGTAAAGCAATTATACTCCAATAAAGATGTTTAAAAAAAAAAAAAAGCAAGGCATTATGTCCAGTCCATTCTCACAAGGAGGGGATTATACAAGAGCATGAACACCAGGTGGTGGGATCATTGGAGGCATCTTAGATTCTGCCTGCCAGAGTTGTAATTTATTTATTTATCTATTTTTATTTTTTGGCTGTGCTGGGTCTTTGTCACGGCACTCAGGCTTCTCTGTAGTTGTGGCACGTGGGCTTCTCTAATTGTGGTGTGTGGGCTCCAGAGTGCATGGGCTCAGTAGTTGCAGCATGGGGGCTCTCTAGTTGTGGCACGCGGGCTTCGTTGCCCTGCGGCATGTGGGATCTTAGTTCCCCAACCAGGGATTGAACCTGCATCCCCTGTATTGGAAGGCAGGTTCTTACCCACTGGACCACTAGGGAAGTCCCTCAGAGTTGTAATTTATTATATTTAGTATGAAACATATAACTAAAACATGCATAGATAGCATAGAGCATATAGAAATATAATACACAAATTTATTATATCGTGAGATATGTTAAATACTTTGTATTATCTATAATAATAATAAAAATAGGCAAATGAAATGAGGAAAATTCCATTTCAGAAATACCCTTTCTTGCTGAGGACTTTAAAGAGCCATAAAAAAGATGATGAAGAATGAACACAAATGAATATTGTGAATCTTACTTCCTGCTTAGGCTGGAGTCATCCCGGACATGAATCAGTTTATACCCCAGGGATATCATTGATCGGGGACTCTTGGCCTTCCCCAGCCTCTGAGTTGTGTTATGTGTACAGATCAGACCCTAGCAGTGGCAGAACTCAACTGTTTTCGTTCCTCCTTTCCCTTCATTTGAATCTAGCAACCTTGTGATAGCAACAAAAGTTTGTGCTTTCATTACTTCTGACTTCAGAGTTTTCTTGCAAAGGCAGAAAGGTATTTCTTTGTGCCTGGGTTTCCCTCTCTCTCCTTCAGACCCCCTACTCCACAAAGGGAACAGAGAATTTCATGAATTCATTCACTTCACAAGCATTTCAGAGCCAATTATCTAAAGATGGCAAGTGATAGACGTTAGCGGTTCAGATTTGGAAATCCTGCCGTTTACCCCTCCTGTCTTCTGTGGTTTATGACCAAGAGGGCTGAATACTGCAGAAGGCAGGATGGGAAATAAGGCATCTTCCTCCTCCGCCCTTTTTTTTAACAGATGAGTAAAATGAGCTTCCAAAATGGTAATAAAGTGGTGAACGGTAGAGCCGTGGTTTGAATCCAGACCTATGTTCTTTCCAATTAATCACGCTGCTTTTCAGCCTGACCAGGAGCTGAGGGCATTTTCCTAAGATCATGTGACCAGAAGAATCCTTGAATGCTAAATCACATGGATGACTTTTTAAAAATCCTGATAAATCTTTTGCTTCCTTGCTCTAATATTTATTCACATTTATATCCAATGTCGAGATTATAAGCACATGGATTAATGATGAAATACTGCATTGAACTGGATATTGGCAGGTGCGTGACCACAGCTTCCTCACAGGAAACGGGTGTGTTGTTACCTCAGGCGTTTGGAATTGCGTGTCTTTTCTAGTTAAACAGCTATGCAGCAGTTGAAATAGTACCATTCCCAATCAATAGGGCAACTGTACGATTTAGGGCCATTTCCCCACCACTACACCTGGTGGTTTATTTCACATTCCCAAAGCATGCATGATTTATCCGGGTCAATGATGATTTTATGTGACCATGGGCATTTGATATTGACCACTTCTTTTGTTGCTGTCTCTTATTATCTTTTCTTTTAGTTCAGGGGTCAACAGACTTTTTTTCTGTGAAGGGCCAGATGGTAAATATTTTAGCCTCTGAAGCCATCCGGTGTCTATCACAGCTATTCAACTCTTCTGTTGTGCAAAATCAGCCATAAACAGTACATAAAGGAAAGAGCAAGGATGTGTCCTAATAAAACTTTAGTTACAAAAACAGACGGTTGGCCAAATCTGGCCCTCAGGCTGCAATTTGCTGACTCCTGTCTAGACTGTAAGTCTCCAAAGGACAGAGTCCAAAGTGCCTCCTGTGTGGTTTCTGGAGAGGCCTCTCTCCTTGGCCGCCATCTTGCAGCATCCGCATATGGCCTTTCCTCTGTGCACGTGCAGAAAGAGAGAGCTCCTGGGTGGTTTATCCTCTTCTTATAAGGACGTGAGACCCGTCGGATTGGGACCCCACCCGTATAACATTATTTAACCTCAGTCACCTCTTGAAAGGCCCTATCTTCAAACACAGTCACGTTGAGGGTTAGGGCTTCAATCTTTGAATTTTAGGGGGAGGCAGTTCAGTCCATAACCCATAGGAAGGGTCTAAGCAGGAGAGTGGCATGACTCTGGTGGCCGGGTGGAAGTGGACGGTGGGAAGTCCTGTTAGACTCCACCTGCAGCATTTCAGGAGAGAGATGGTGGTGCCTGCATTAGGGTGGTGGCCGTGGAGACGGTGAGGAAGACATGGGTTGGAGGAATGTGTCTGGGGAGAAATGACAGGCCTTGCTGTGTCCTGGGGCTGTCACACATAATTTACTTACCTGTATCCCTCAATAACTTGGACGATGGTTTGGTTCCCAGTGCCTCCGGTAGCAGTCTGCACCGAGCAGGTGCTCAGTGGAGGTTGAATAAATGCACAGGTGTCTGTGACGTGCTGGAGTGATGGGAAGAGACATTACAAAGTTTCCAAATCCATGTGTGTAGTGCCTGCTTTACAGAGATCATGGTTTAGACCTGGAAAACTGCTTTATGTCACCTAGGGCTTCCAAGAAATGATTTCTAGCTAACTTTTCTTTGGTAGCCTAAGATGGCAGAGCTAAACTATTCCATGAGTGTCTGCATTACACTCACGTACCTACAGCAAAGAACTTCCTGCTCAGCTTAGAGGTCCCCACCCAGCCTTCCAAGTCAGCCGCCCAGATCTGGCCTGTGGCAGGTGTTCGGCTGGTGAGTTGCTTGGTTGTGCAGTGGTTTGCTTTCTTTGAATCCCATGCTTGTGGTTGTAAATCTCTTCCTTTTTGTTTGTCTCCTCCTTCAACCTCGAAGGACTGGATTCGGACTGGATTCCATCTTTAATCTTTTATTTGTTTGTTTGTTTGTTTTGGCCGCACCATGTGGCTTGTGGGATTTTAGTTCCCTGACCAGAGATTGAACCCAGGCCCTCCGCAGTGAGAGCATGGAGTCCTAACCACTGGACCACCAGGGAATTCCCTGGATCCAATTTTTTAAATTTTTATTTATTTATTTTTGGGTGCATTGGGTCTTCGTTGCTGCATGTGGGCTTTCTCTAGCTGCAGTGAGCAGGGGCTACTCTTCGTTGTGGTGTGCGGGCTTCTCATTGCGGTGGCTTCTCTTGTTGCGGAGCACGGGCTCTAGGTGCGTGGGCTCAGTAGTTGTGGCTCACGGGCTCTAGAGCGCAGGCTCAGTAGTTGTGGCGCATGGGCTTAGTTGCTCCACGGTATGTGGGATCTTCCCGGACCAGGGCTCGAACCCATGTCCCCTGCATTGGCAGGTGGATTCTTAACCACTGCCACCAGAGAAGTCCCCCTGTGTCCAACTTTAACATGGGAAATAAGCACGGAGACGCTTGGCAATAATGATAACAAAATGATCATAATGCCACTGACCTGGATACTTAAAAATGGTTAAAATGGTAAATTTAGTTGTGTATATGTACTACAATAAAGAAACTTTCTCTATGATGCTTTCAGACTTTTCAATATTTTCTATGCCCCTGTAATGAAGAGATTAGATACTAACTGTGCCACTTACTAGCTGAGCCGCAGTCTCCTTATCTGAAAGATGGGTAGATAACATCTCCCTCACAGGGTTTTCCTGCTTGACAGATAGTTGGTGCTCAATAAATGGTCACCACTTTTATTATGTTTGTTCTGAAAAATTTCTGGTGAAAGTCTGCCTTTGAGAGTTTGGGAATTTTTTAAGGATTATATTAAAATATTAGCTAAAGCATAAAACCACAAGTAGGGCCAATTAAACACATGTAAAATCCCAAGAAATAGTCATTTACTAACCCGCAGAAAATTGGGAGAGAGGAAAAATGTTTTACTTGGCAACTAAAGGTTTTAACTGTGAATACGCCTGTGCTTAAGTATAACCATGTTTTGTAATAGTCTAATATTTTACTTCCCAGTGAGGGGCAGATGCATTTTAGAAGTGATTTTTGGAGATGGAAAAGGCAACAGGGATGGATTCCCCACACTGTTCCATTTGTTATTATAAAACACAGTTTTTCTAATTACGGAAATAATTGTTAACAATAACAGCGACTGACGTTTGAGTACTTTCTAGGCTAAATACCAAATCGAGCCCTTTCCATGCATCATCTCACTGAGAGTCACGCACGGCAGTTGTTGAAATCTGGGGAAATGAATAAATGTCTGCGAAGAACTGGGACTATTCTGTACATGTGGATTGTTAACTTGCCTTTCTACTAAATGTGTTTGGGTTTTTGCAGTGTCATTAAAAACTTGTCCCACCGTGATCTAAATTGTTTTGCGCTGTCCCATTGTGTGAAGATGCCACAATTTATTTACACAGTTGCTAATCACTGGATATCTACGTTGCTTCTGGGTTTTGTTTTAAATAATATTGGACAAATTCCTCACATAAGTATTTGAACATTTCCTGGATGTACACCTATGGTTATAAAAATTTAGATGTTCATGATGCTAGATTGGGTATAAAGCATGCAGCCAGTGAAATGGTTCCACTCAAGGCAACTAACACTTGATGAAAATATCTAACGAACTGTAACATAAACGTAGAATATAAAAGATGTCTCCTTGGAAAGCAATTGCTCTTGCTTCAAAATTTCAGTAATTATCGTACAAGTTATCCAGCGTTGCAAAGGTTTGGTTTTCTCCTCTATAGAGTACAAATAACAATACCACCTTCACTAGGGTGGTATAGGGCATTTGAAGGAGCCAATGTTTATAAAGCATTTCATGCGGAGCCCCGCACACAGTTAACACTAAATAAATGTGAGCTGCCTTTATTAATGATAATGAGTACATGTCGGTATGAAGCTTATGTAAATAATGCCAGGCTGTATGTCTGTCCTCACAAAGCCTGGGGTATTAGTGTAAATATTTTCCTAATATAAATATAACTGAGGTTGTACTTGGCACTTATAAAGTGTCACTTTATACAGTGGTGTATACACAAACAACAAATTTTAAATATAGGGAGTGGGTGGTGGCAGTTAGGCAGGAGGCTAGGATGTGCTTTCAAGAAGTCATTAGTAAAGTTTGAGGACCTAAGCTTGTATTTAAATGCATCACAGAGGAAAAGCTCAGAATATTAGCATTAGCAGAAACCAGATATCTTAGGACAGTGGTTTTCAAACTTTGCCAGCAATCCACAATTTCCAAAAGAAATTCATTTCCATTAAGACCCACAATGCAAATAAATGTATATGTGTGTCTGTTTTGTAAAACTGTCCCCCAAACAGTACTAACTCTTTTTATGCGTGCTGTACTCTGATATTTTAAAATCTGTTTCACTTTATTTTAATGTTGGTTGTGAACCAATTAAATTAATTTTGCTGGGTAGAGACCCACGATTTGAAACACAACCTTAAAGCCTGTATACCCTTAAAAAAAGAAAGTTTGCAGCTACATTACAGTTGTAAATTCTCACCCAAGCATTTAATCAATAATGAATGGTTTTGTTGTTATTTGCATGATAATTTGAACTTTGGGATCATTATTCAGGCATATTTCCATGTTAGTAAGTCAGGTTCTGTTAAAAGCGTTGTAACCGGGGCTTCCCTGGTGGCACAGTGGTTGAGAGTCCGCCTGCCGATGCAGGGGACACAGGTTCGTGTCCCGGTCCGGGAGGATCCCACGTGCTGCGGAGCGGCTGGGCCCGTGAGCCATGCCGCTGAGCCTGCGTGTCCGGAGCCTGTGGTCCGCAACGGGAGAGGCCACGACACTGAGAGGCCCGCATACCGCAAAAAAAAAAAAAAAAAAAAAAGCGTTGTAACCGAATGCAGGCAGAATTCAACCAAAAACTGGGTATGAGCCATGTTTCACTCTGGTTTCCCTTTCTTTTAAACCAGGTAGTTCCAATTTGCCAGCAGAATGAATACAGAAAGAGACTCAGAAACGACATTTGAGGAGGATTCTCAGCCTAATGACGAAGTGGTCCCTTACAGTGATGATGAAACAGAAGATGAACTTGAAGACCAGGGGCCTGCGGTGGAACCAGAGCAGAATCGAGTTAACAGAGAAGCAGAGGAAAACCGGGAGCCATTCAAAAAAGGTAACACGCCGGGACCTGGCAATGAGGTACTTGTCCGTCCTCACAAGGGCAGTGGCAACAGGTGCAAAGGACAGATGGTCCAGGAGGCATCTTCCTTCTCTTAGCTTCAGATGAAACTTGAAGCGCTTGGAAAAGTACACATTGTCCTCGGGGTGGTAGGGCTGGTGGACCGTAGCTGACAAGTTCTGCAGAGAAAATAGAAGGTCTTGCTTCGTGCCTATACATTTAGAAGGAAGCTGAGTGTGGAAGAATTTGCTTGTTACCACACCCAAGAACCTTGGAGTCACCATACCTTTGGTTCAGTCATTTGTGAATATAAAAGGGTTTTGACTCTCCAGTTAAAAAAAAAAAAATATGGGTCTCCGCTCGCCACAAGTAGCCTGTGATGCAGCAGACTGTGCTCCCTGCCTAGAATCAGGGCAGCTTCAAGGCAGGTTCTAGACCACGGATTGGCAAACGTTTTCTGTCAGGGGCCAGGTAGTAAATATTTCAGGCTTCGTGAGTCATACAGTCTCTGTCAAAACTACTCAGCATTACTGATGTTTCTTGAAAATGGCCATAGACAGTCTGTCATTTAGGGTAATAGAACGTAGCTGACTTGCATGATTTTCCTTTTTCCCTTGTGGCTTTTCTGTTTCATTCCCTGCTGGTTCTCCCACCCCGGCAAACATGGGTGTTCTTTTTTCCTTTGCTCCATGAGGAAGCTGATCCTTTTCTCCTTAGACCCCAGATCTGCTTCAGATTTCAGGTTGAAAATGTTTTCCTCCACGGTCCCTTGCATTCCAGCTAAATAACTTCAGTTTCCCATTCACAGAAATCTCCAGGAAATTGTTCTATTTCTGACTCTCCACATACACCTCTCCCCAGCCTCAATCAGAATAACCTCTGGTTTTATCTGGTTTCCCCAGAGCCTCTGTCATTGCCGATCTGCCCTTCCAGGCCTGCCAGAAGCCTGCTTTCCTTATGTCACTCCCTGCCCGTCTCTCCCTCCAGGATTCTGCTGCCTGTTAAGCTGGTTTTTTTTTCCCCCAACAGGTTTCACCTGTAGAAAAAGTGACAAAGCACGAAATCCTACTTATGTAATGATTCTTCCTGCTCTCTGGTCAGATGGTGCCTGTCTTCTGCTCTTCTGTGTGGCGACGTGCATGTACCACAAGGGCCCCCTGCCACCGCAGGCTTCAAAACCTGGGAAGGCCACTGTCTCAAGTCTATTGTTTTCCCATCCTCAGCTTTCCATATCAAACATTTAGAATTATCAGATCTTACTGTGGATTTCTGGCTGTAATTTTCAGCTATTGAGTATAAGTGCTTTCTGCCTTGACGCAGAAGGCACTACAGTCACGATAATGGAGCTACCGTGCAATGGCATCACTGCCAATCTGAACAGGAATGTGGCGTCTGTCATAACATGTCCAGACTGGATATTGTTCAGGCTGAAGTAGCCTGATGAGTTAGCACGGGGAGTTCTAGCTGATCGCCGAAATAGTAATAATGTGTTTCTTCCTCATTCCTTCTCCCACCGTGCTTCTGAGTTTCATATCTCTACCACGTGTGGGTATCTGATGAGCTGACACTGCAGTTCTCTAGGGGTGAACTTTGCTGTTGGTGCTTGCGTCCATGTTATCAGATGTGTGGTCCGGGACAAGGCCAAGGGATGGGGTTGGATGCCTTCAGAAATGTCAGAGGGGCACGTAGTGGGCGGGAACTCTCACCTCTGTTTTTTTCCACCTCTGCCTTCACATGCTGCTGCCCTGGGCACTTTCTGATTGTTCAGTTCACAGGTCATGTTTCTTGTAGATTTCTACCCCCAGAGCACAGGCATTGAGGGAGCTCGGACTTCTTCAGTCTTTTCCAGTGGTGGTTTATATTTCTAGGGGAATTTGGTGGTTTTCAAAAACCCTTGTCAAGTGACTTTGCCTGTGACTTTAAAAAACATTATTATCGGGCTTCCCTGGTGGCACAGCGGTTGAGAGTCCGCTTGCCAATGCAGGGGACACGGGTTCGTGCCCCAGTCCGGGAAGATCCCACGTGCCGCGGAGCGGCTGGGCCCGTGAGCCATGGCCACTGAGCCTGCGCATCCAGAGCCTGTGCTCCGCAACGAGAGAGGCCACGACAGTGAGAGGCCCGCGTACTGGAAAAAAAAAAAAATTATTATCATTATTATTAACTTCTTTTTGGCCTTGCTGCGCGGCTTGCGGAATCTTAGTTCTCCGGCCAGGAATTGAACCCAGGCCCCAGCAGTGAAAGTGCCGAGTCGTAACCCCTGGATTGCCCGGGAATTCCAAAAACATATTATTGTTCTAACACCTCTGTGTGCCCTTTCCAAACACAGAGGGGGCATTTATTAAGTGCTAGTCCTCTTTACTTCCGTTCCCTCGTCTGCCCTGTGTCCCTTACGGCCGCTCTGCTTCCTCTCCCCCCCTCACCCCTTCCTCCCTTCTTTCTCTGCATCCGTCTTCCCCTCTTTTAATTTTTCTCCCATATTCTAACTTGGGCATTTTCCCAGTGAAGGTCAGTGTCACTCTGACTTTCCTTTTTAACTATAATCTGTCTGTCTTGACATTTTACGTGAAGGACAGTTTTCTTCAAAGAATTCACTTCTTTAGAGCACTGGAGCGTGAGTCACTCTGCGAAGTACCATCCAGTTGAGTGACACTGGGGACCCAGGCCTATTACAGCAGAGCAATGTCTAAAAATGTGTGAACCATGTTCATTTTTTTAGCCGTATCTTTTTTTTTTGGCGGGGGGCGCTGCATTGGGTCTTCGTTACAGTGCACGGACTTCTCATTGCGGTGGCTTCTCTTGTTGCGGAGCATGGGCTCTAGGCGCCCGGGCTTCAGTAGTTGCGGCGCGCAGGCTTAGTTGCTCCACGGCATGTGGTATCTCCCCAGACCAGGGCTCGAACCCGCATCTTCTACATTGGCAAGCCGATTCTTAACCACTGCACCACCAGGGAAGTCCTTTAACCATATCTTAGTGCAGAAAATTGGTTTTCTTTTTTTTTAAAGATGATTTAGCCCCACTGAGCTTTAGTAAGCCAGTGTTTTGAGAGACCATTGCAAGTGCTTTTCAGTGGAAGGACGTTTCTTGTGTGCTGTGAGAATCGAGAGCGGGTGTAAGCCTGCTGTTAGAATGTGCCGTGAAGGAAGAAAGAAGCCCACAGATTTTACTAAAGTCCCTTTACCCTTGGTTTCCTTTGAGCAACTGGTGACAAAAACGAGTGGGGATGTTTCCATCTGATGGAATGAACATTCTCATTTCCTGAACACACAAGAACGGTATATCCCAGAATGTGTTCTGAGAAACAGTAGTTCTGCCAGACGTTCCCAGACACAAAGGTTCTGTGGTCCCTGAGACCAGAAACTCAGAATTCTTGATCCTTTAATTGGAGTTTAAGGTTGTCCATTAGCAGAAAATGATGCAAGGAAGTTTAGGCTTTAAAGAAGCCAGTTTAATTTTATTTAGCCACAGGTTCCTAAAACTCCTTGACTCTAGAATTCCTTGACTCTAGGTGCTTTTCTGGTTTGTTTGTGCAGCTTAGCCCTCCACCGTCCTGGTGTCCCCGGGTCAACTCCCTGGGTAGTTCTGTGCCAGTCGGGAACCAGCTTAGAGACGAAGTCCCTGGGAGTCAATAAGTGCTCTGCGTTAGTGCGCCCTGGCTCGCTCTTGGGAGCCTGCGGATGGAATGAGAAAGCTGTGTCCTACCTTGTTGGCAGCGTTGCTCTGTCAGTTAACTCTCCCCTCTTTCCGCGCTGGCTGGTTTACAAATACACTCACCGCTTGTCCTACAGCAAACTCTTACCTGAATCCTGCTTTCTGCCTCTGGCTGCTGTCCTGTCTCCTGTTCTCATGCCCAAGCTTCTGAAAACCCATTTCTCTACCATCACATCCACCCGTTCCCCCGGTCCTTCCCCTCTGTGGGCTGCCCCACCTCCCTGTGGGACACATTGTCTTAAAGATCACCAAGAACCCCAGTGCCAAGTCCAGTGAGCTTTTTGTCAACCATTCTCTTCCTACCTCTGTTTGCTCTGAAGCGCTTGACCTTTTTGAAAGTCTCTCCTTCAGTATACGCTGGCCTCCCTGGCAGGTGATGACACCTTCTCGTCTCAGTACTCCTCCTGTTTCTCCTTCCTCTGGCTACTCTTCCTTCCACCCTTAAAATGTTCCCATTCCAGGTCATCCTTTGTTCTCTGTCTACAGGCCTGCCTTTGGCAAGCGAATCCCCTTTACTCCACTTCATGTACCGCATCTCTGTACATGACCCCGAGAGGCAGTGTGCACGGTGGTGAAGAGGGAGGATGCTGGGCACGGGCTGTGTGGATTTCAGCCTTGGCGTCACCACTTTCTAGCTGTGTAACCTTGAGGAAAGGACTTCCTCTCTCTCTACCTCAGTGTCCCCATCTGTAAAATGGACATGATATGAGTACCTACTTCATTGGGTGGTTGTGAGGATTAAGTCAGAAAACAAATGTAAAGGAATGAGAACAGTTTCAGGCATGCAGTAAATACTCTATAAATATTAGCTGTTATCACCCCCACCCGTCATCTCCTCTCTCATCTTTGCATCGTCAAATCTTCTTCTTGACCCTTCCACTTCCTTTTGGGATATTCAGATTCCCCTGGACCACCTCCCAGGCTGAAGCTGCTGAGTCACTCATTTTGTTGGATCCTTCCATCCCCACATCTACGCAGAGTGAATGGGTGGATGGATGGAGAGGAGAGATGGATGGGCTGAAGAACAGTTAATTTCCCAGCAATGAGTTTGCCCACATATTTAAGGAGAGTTCTGGTGATTCAGTGTCATCCCTGCCTCTGCCGTCTTATAAACCTTTCCTGTTAGTACAGGCTTCTCCAGCCTTCTCTTTTTTTTTGCAAATCTGTGGGCAGTTATGCTGACCCCACCCTCAGGCTTTCCTAGGCTCCAGTGGGTTCTCAGATAAAACCTTAGACTGGGTCTCCGATAGTTCAGCACACCTGCGGGGGGGCGGGGGCAAGGCATAAGAGTCTTCATACAGAGAAGACAGAGAGCTGTAGTTATGGAAAAGTCCACCCACGCACACACAGAGCGACAGGAACAAAGCTAAAGTTTGCAAAAAATGTCTCGCTCATGCAGTGACTTGGTCTTTTAATGGATTGACCTGTGGTTCAGCTCCAAGAGCTGTGACGAAAGAGTCTGCCCTGGATGGGGGTCAGGGAAAGCTTCCTTGTGGAAAGGCATGCCCATGCTGTCAAGTGACAGATGAAGAAGAGTTAATTAGGGGCGGGGAGAGGAAGGAGCCTCTCGAGTAGGGGACCGCATCCAGAGGCTCTGTGGCAGGAGGGAGGGTGGCATGCCTGTGGCACGGGGAGGAGCTGGACTGCAGCCTGGGGGAACGAAGATGTTCTGAGCAGAGGACTAGTAATCTCACTCCCGTCCATTTCAGCACCCATCACATTGTAACTTAGAAACGACTGGTTTCTATTTTATGCTGATTGTACATTACCCATCTTCCAGCTAAAGCTGTAAGTGCTCCAAGGACCCAAGGTCCAATCTGTCTTATTCTGAGCTGGTGTCAGGGCAGCAGGCGTGGGGGGCATTTGTCATAGAGGCTTGGCGGGCGTTGGTGACTGACAGCATCGGAGGCTTCAACAGAGATATGAATAGGGAACCAGGTGAGCGCTTCAGAGGCCTTCCCTGGTCAAGGAAGGCTTCCTGGAGGTGAGGACACCTGCGCTGAGTCCTGAATAAGTGTGAGAGGCAAATTGGTCCCTGTGGTCTCAGGGGCAGGGCCTACCAGGCCGACGCAGCATGAAGGAAAGCTCCAAGGGGCTGAGAGTTCAGGGAACTTCGAGTGATTCTTGGAGCTCAGTGATGGAGTGGGGCAGTGGCCGTGCTGAAGAGTTTGGCCTCTTTCCTGAGGGCCTCAGGGAGCCATGCCAGCAGTTCAGGCTGAAAGGAACACAGCTGAGAGTGTAGCAGCGGTCTCCTCCCACCACAGCTGCTCCGTAGCTGTGTTTCCTCCTCTCAGTCCGATCTCCATGGTGGCAAAATACGGCACTGCACTGGGATCTGATTCCATCTCCTTTCCTTGGCGGCTCAGGCCCATGTGATTGGGCCCCATCTTCCTCTCCCGGCCGAGCTAGCTGGCTGGCTGCCTGCAACTTGCAGGCTTATTCACACGTCCCATTCACCCTGTTCTACGCTCAGTCCCTGGTTCAAGCAAGTCTTTGCCTCCTCCACGACTTTCCATCCACTCTTCCCCACGACCAGAGCAGCCCCCTTCTCTGTGGCCATCTCCTTCTCACCCTTCAGGGCTTGATATAGGCATCACTTCCTTAAAGAAGCCTTCTCTGACCCCCAGCCTGGAGCAGACCCCTGTTGTCTGGTCTCAGAGCCCCTTGCACTTTCCTTCACACCCTGCGGGCATTAATGATTATGTCCTTGGATGACTGTGTGAAGTAGGGATGAAGCTTCCCCAGTAGACGGTTGGCTTCATGAGAATTGAGGCCATATCTGTTCCATCAGAGCACGTAATAGACACTCAATAAATATACACTGGGTACATACATTTGTTTAGAAATCCTACATTGGCAGCAGTGGGGAGAAGGGAGTAGATAATAATCTAAGTGAGGATCAAAACCAAGATGGCCAGGATGCAGAGAAGGGAACAGATCATGACATATGTTAGGGATTTGACATTCACAAATCCCATTAGATGGGAGGGTCAAGGGCAAAGGATGCCTGAGGAATAATTTCTGGCTTAGCTGCCCACCACCCCGCCCTACACCCAGTGGATATTCCAGTTATCTATTGCTACATAAAACACAATCTCAACTTACTGGCATAAAATGACCATTTCACAATGTTCACAGATTCTGTGAGTCAGGAATTCAGATAGGACACAGCAGAGACGACTTGTTTCTGCTCTAAGATATCTGGGCCCTCAGCTATGGAGATGAACAGCTGAGGTGACTGGGGCCTGGAATCATCTGGAAGCTTCTTTACTCCTATGTCTGGCATCTGAGCTGGTAACTCAAAGGCTCAACTGGGTCTTTCAGTGGGAGCACCTCCACGTGCCTGGGCTTCTCCCAGCATAACGCTGGGCTACCATGGGAGCATTCTAGAGGGACCATCTGGAGAACCAGTGTCCCAAGACATCAGAGTAGAAGCTGGTCACAGAATTCATGCAGCATCCCTTGTGCTACCTGCTCTTGGTTACGGAAGAGTCACTGAGGCCAGCCTTGATTCAAGAAAGGAAATGAGACACGTCTTCTTGATGGAGGGGTAACAAGGTCACGTTGCAGGATTGGAGATACTGTTGCAGCTGCCTTTAGAAGGTGCCTTCTGCCTCAGTGAATAACAGAGCTGTTTGTGGGGATAAGTAGTGGTGGGGGGAGCCCCTTGTAGGTCAAGGAGAGGGTGGTTGTTTTGAACTTGACCAGTTTTGGATATTTGTAGGAATTCCACTTGTGTTGCTGGGTAGCTGGCAGCTTAGAAATATAGGATGAAGTAAGAAATGACCAAGAATGGTGCAGCATCGTCCCTGGGAACCGTTAGAATTTTAAATTCCTAAGCGTGCGGTAATAGCGCTGAACTTTAGTTCCCAGACTGGTTATTCTTAGGGAGAGGTGAGTTCAGTTTTAGGAGAGGAGCCCCTCCATAAGCATACAGGCACCCCCCGCCCCCGACCCTGGGCTCCTGGAGTACACATTTGCCCAGTTTGCATACCGTCTGTGCTTGTGAAGTTAGCAAAGACATGCGACTGATGTCCAGGAGAACTGAATAATTCTGATTCTACAGCTTTGGAATTGGAGATGATTCAGACAGAGGCTTTAGTGTCATTTATCTTTTTGTTTTTTGTTGAAAGCCAAATAATACTGTGAGGAAGATTGTGCAGGAGATGCTGAACCACTTGCAGGACCACTTCTAGGCACCTCTGAAGCACATGCCTGCAAGCAGCTGGCAGGCTAGGCACGCACCTCTCTCTCCTTGAGAGCCCACCCGCAAAGACCTGTCTTCTTGACGGGGTTGGGTGGCTCTCTGTGCTTGAAAATATAAAACTGCATTTGTTTAAAAAATCTTCTCCAACTCAGAGTTTCATTGATCAAAATCCTGTTCAGGGGCGAAATGATCATTGGTCGACAGTATTTAAGGTGGAATGTTTAATCGTTAAGGCTTAAAGATATCACCACAAGAGCATCAGAACACAGAGAGGAGGTTCTCTCTTAGAGCATACATTCGGACCAGATGTGGCATCAACAAAACAAGGGCAGCTAGATCGCTGGTGCAAGTGATATCTTCAGATAAAAATACAGAATTAAGGGTGTTGATCTTTAGAGCATCCGTGAATTTTTATCTGGAATCAAAAAACAGATTAAGCTAGTCCATTAAAATACGGAAATCCTAGGGAATCCAGGAAACATGCTGAGGAGCTCTGTTTTCCACTTAATTTGACGCATTTGGAATTTTTGACCCACACCCCATGTGGAGATTCTACCTTGGCTGCTTATTTTCTTTCTCTAATCAGCCATAAACTTCCTTCCACTACAGCAGCCTTAAGAACACCACAGGAACTGGTGGCTTGTAAACGAAAGGCTGTGTGGGGTGTTCCTGGCTGAGTGATTTGTAATGACGGAGCGGGTGTTGAGACTGCGTTGTCTCACTTCATAGAACTTGCTTTGAGCAATGTCATTTATGACTGAACCTCAAGTGAGAAGCTCTTTTGCTCATGGACACCCAACTCAGCTATTGCTTTCCTGGTGCCACTTTGGAACCTGAGTCTCTAAAGTAGGTGTTTAATGATAGAAGTCACCTTAGGAGGACACTAACTAGGGTTTTTTAAAACATATATATAAATTTATTTATTATTTTTGGCTGCGTTGGGTCTTCGTTGCTACGCATGGGCTTTCTCTAGTTGTGGCGAGTGGGGGCTCCTCTTTGTTGCGGTGCGCGGGCTTCTCATTGCGGTGGCTTCTCTTGTTGCGGAGCACGGGCTCTAGGCACGCGGGCTTCAGTAGTTGTGGCACGTGGGCTCAGTAGTTGTGGCTCGCGGGCTCTAGAGCACAGGCTCAGTAACTGTGGCACACGGGCTTAGTTGCTCCGCGTCATGTGGGATCTTCCCGGACCAGGGATTGAACCCACGTCCCCTGCATTGGCAGGCGGATTCTTAACCACTGTGCCACCAGGGAAGTCCCTAACTCTAGGGGGTTTTAATCCTGCTGATGCATTAGAATCACATGGGGAGCTTTTAAAACTCCATAGGTGCCTGGACCCAGCCCCTGGAGGCGCTGATACAGTAGGTCTGGAGTGAGGCAAGGGGAGAATTCCACCAGGTTCAACCTCACATTACAGAATAGTCCATCTAATCCACTAGTGCACCTGCTCTTCAAGCAAGGTCTACCAGTTGGCCTCACGAGGGTTCTGATTAAATGTAGAACCTTGGGCTCTTCCCAGATCAGCCAATCAGAATCTATTAACAAAGACCCCAGGTGATTAGTAGGCACATTCAAGTTTGGAAAGCACCATGAGAATAAAGATTTCAATGAGGAGAGGGGCATTTATTTTAAAATCTAAAGTCCTACCTTGCTCATACCCTGCAGTGTATTGCTTCAGTGACAAGGTGTGCTGTAAGGAGGGTTTGTCACCCTCAGATGGACGTGATGGAGGCAGGAGAAAGGCTGGGAAGTGCTGCTCTTGAACAGTGGATAGCAGCCTTGCCTGCAGATTAGGGTCACCTGAGACCTTTGCTGGGTTCACCCCAGGCTAATGCAAAAATCCCTGGGGGTGGAGCCCTGAGCATCTGGATAAAAGCCCGGATTCCAGTAGAATCAAGAGCAGCTCATCCCATTTCAAGGTGCATAGGAATTCATTGGGGATCTTGTGAAAATGCCCTTCTGGTGCCAGGTCTGGAGCATGGCCTGAAATTGTGCATTTCTAACTGGATGTCAGGTGATACACCTGGTCCACACCTTGAGTAGCAAGTGTGAACAAGAGTGAAGTTGTGTGTTTTTTCTTTTCTTTCCACAAGCAAACAGCAGCATTTGGCCTTTTGCTTTGCCTTCAGTCTATCAGTTTTTGAGTTTCTTTTTTTCTTTTACTTGGTGGTGGGAATGGGGAGCAACAGAGCTGAATGCTACAAACACCACACAGTCAAGCAGATAAACTCGATAAAATCTCGACTCTAGCCTCTTACCTGCCCATACTTCGTGCCTTTCCCATTTTCTCAAAAGCTTTTCAAACTGTCACCGCTCTCCGGAGGGTGCTTCGTAAGTCAAGAAACTCAAAGCTGTTCAAACCCTCGCTTATCCTTCTCTGCCCCTCACCTTGAAGCCATCCCGCCTGCTCTATGCTCCCCTACCATCAGCCATCCCCTCTCTTCCTGTTTCCTAACGCCCTCTCTCCTGGCCCCTTCAGTCTCCCCCTCCTAAAAAACACCTCCTGATGAGCCCAACTCCCCTTTAGTCTCTCATCCAGAAGAAATGTATTTCAGTCAGGTCACCAGTGTGGTTTTGTGATCACCAAATCATTGGGCATCTATGCCCTTTCTTACCGGGCAGCTCGCCACTTGCCCCTCCTGTTCTGCCTCCATACTCCCTTCCTGTGTAATCCATTCACTCTCATGATTTCAACTAACGTCTGAGTGTTGAGGACCTTCAAATCTGTGTCTTTGACCTGAACCTCAGCCTGGAGTTCCAGCTTGGTTTCTACAGCTCCTGGATGGACGTTTCCACCCTTGTGTCCTATGGGGGTCTTCAGTTCACCAGATCTGAAAATGCATTGTCTCCCCAACTAGATGGATACCTCTTAAGTTCTCTAGCTCATCTGTGGCACCTCTGTTCATCCAGTCACCCAAAGTAGGATCCTGGGGTCACTTTTTTCTTATTTTTTTTTTAATTTATATATATTTTTATTGAAGTATATAGTTGATCTACAGTGTTTCAGCCATACAGCAAAGTGATTCCGATATATATGTATACATATTATTTTTCAGATTCTTTTCCATTATAAGTTATTATAATACAAGGTATTGAATATGGTTCCCTGTGCTATACAGTTGGTCCTTGTTGGTTATCTATTTTATATATAGTAGTGTGTATCTGCTAATCCCAAATTCCCAATTTATCCCTCCCTCACATTTCCCCTTTGATAACCACAGGTTTGTCTCTATGTCTATGAGTCTACTTCTGTCTAGTAAATAAGTTCATTTGTATCATTTTTTTAGATTCCACATTGAAGTGATATCATATGCTGTTTGTCTTTCTCCTGATTTCATTTTTATTCCCCGTTCTTTCTTGCCCCCATTCAGTCAGCTGTCCTATAGCTCTTGAATCTGTCTTCTCCCCATTTCTGTCCCCTTAGCCCTGGGTCAGGCTCTCATCAACTCTCCCTTCCATGACTGAAGTTGTCTTCTGCCTTTAGACTTCTTCCCTTCAAAGGTATCCTGTGCACTGCTCCTACTGTGACCCGGGCAAACCACGGTCTGGCCGTGCCACTCCCATCCTGAAGCCCCCGGTGGATGTCCCCTGCCCTCTGCTTGCCATACCAGGCCCACTCAATCCACTGGCTCTCAGCTCATCTCCTGTCCTTCCTGTGGTCCCCTGACACCAGCTCTTCACATATGAACCCAGGCCCGGCTGTTTTCTGCCTTTGTGCTTTGGCCACTGCGGTTGTATTTATGCCTGGAATGCCCTTCGCCCCTCTCCTCTCGCTGTACAGGCATGATTTGGGGGTAGCTTTTAAGAGTCCACTCAAGAGGTACCTCTTCCAAAAAGGTACCTCTTGACGCTACCATAGCCTGGCCGGATTCACTGCTGCTGCTTAGAATTCCTGTCCTGCCAAGGGCTTCCTCTTTCCTTACATTTTCTTCCACATTATACATTGTCTTCACTCCTGTATGTGTTTAGGTATCTCTCCCGCCTACCATGGAGAGACAGTGGGCTCCTCAAGGTAGGGATTGTGTCTGATGGAGAGATGGTTTCCATTGAAATGAGCTCTAGTTCTACCTTATTTTGCTTTTTCTTTTTTTTTTAATTGAAGTATAGTTGATTTACAGTGTTGTGTTAATTTCTGCTGTACAACAGTGACTCGGTTACACATACATACGTGTGTGTATGTGTGTGTGTGTATGTATATATATACTTTTTTGTATTCTTTTCCATGATGGCTTATCTCAGGATACTGAATATAGTTCCCTGTGCTATACAGTAGGACCCTGTTGTTTATCCCTTCTATATGTAATAGTTTGCATCTGCTCACCCCTAGTTCTACCTTATTTTAAATTAGTGGTTCTCAAACTTGAGTGTGTGTGCGGATCACCGGGGGAGGCTTGTGAAAACACTTTGTTGGGCCCATGCCTGGAAGTTCTGATATGACAGTTCTGCGGTAGTGCCTGAGAACTGGCATTTTTCACAAGTTCTCAGGTGATGCTGCTGCCACTGGTCTGGAACCCTCACTCTGTGAACCACTGCTACAAGTCATGGTTACAGCTGACCTGTGTTTTCTCCATCTCTATGTTCTAGAGACTGTGAGTGTACATAGCGGTAGAGCCTAATCTAGGAAGACCAGAATCCCAAGAGACCAGGGGGAGGAACTTTACTTTCCCAGGCAGGGTTGATCTCATGATTTGTTAAATCTCACCTTCTGTTCTACCCCTTGTGGCCTGTTGATGGTTCTGGACCCAGTTTAGAATGGAAGGACCCAGCGCATATATAGCTCAGTGACCGATATGCATTCGTGACCTGAGAGAGGTAGAGCCCCTCCTGGCAGCAGGGCTGGGTGTGGACAGGACACACTTTTCTCAATACCATCTGCTTCCACCTCCAACTTGACTCCCTCCAGGTCATGTCCAACCAGAGCCCCCAGGAGAACTTGGCCTGGCTCGCTGTTGGGTCATTGTTCCTCTCATTCACCTGTTCTCAGTTCTGGCCGTTGTCAGCATCCTGGGCTAGTTCCCTTCTGTCACTACTTTTTTTTTTTTTTTTTGCGGTACGCGGGCCTCTCACTGTTGTGGCCTCTCCCGTTGTGGAGCACAGGCTCCAGATGCGCAGGCTCAGCGGCCATGGCTCACGGGCCCAGCCGCTCCGCGGCACGGGGGATCCTCCCGGACCGGGGCACGAACCCGTGTCCCCTGCATCGGCAGGCGAACTCCCAACCACTGCGCCACCAGGGAAGCCCTGTTACTACTTTTATTCTTGCCTCTTTTTTGATCTACTTTTCCTGTATTTTGAAATACTGAAAAGTGCATAGAAAACAAATACATAGTTTAACAGATCATTATTAAGTGAGCACATGTGTAAGTACCACCCAGGTCCAGCACAGGAACTTGCTGGGGCCCCTGAAGCCCCACCCGAGTCTGTCCTGCCCACCCCTTCCTGCTCCCTCCTCAGAGGTAACCTCCATCCTCATTTTTATCGTAATAACTCCCTTGATTTCCTTTATGGTTTTACCACCTACATATATATCCCTAAACACTGCAGTTTAGTTTTACATGTTTTCAAACTTTGTGTATAAATGGAATCAGACACTTGGAATGATTTGGAATGGAATACAGTATGTATTTGTGTGTGTGTGTGTGTGTGTGTGTGTGTGGCTTTATTCTGAGATATTTTTAATATTTACTCATTGTTGAATGTAGATGTGGTTTTTACCTGTGACTGCATAGGTTTCCTTCTTTTCCTGTCTTCTCTTGATTTATTCCCACCCACCATCCCACTGCCTTTAGAATAATATTTTTTAAAAATATTAAACATAATGGCATAATGACCATAAGAAAGTCAAGCAACTTACGTATTTGATTTATATGTAAACCTATAAAGGGAGGGAATTGAACTGCAAACCTATTTTTTTCCAAAGGTAACACATGCACATAGAGCTGATGATAAAAGGGTACAGGATGAAAATGAAGTCTCCCTCCCTGCCTCTTCTGTGTCTCAGCCGTGCAGTTTCCTTTCCCAGAAAGAAGCTGCTGTTACCAATTCCTCGTATGTCCTTCCGGAGATAAACACACACTCCTTGCGCAAAGAACACTTACAAACATAAGCCCTTATATACCCACAGATACGCATACACGTGATCACATGTGTGCAAGTGTGTGTGCATGCATGCGTTCCTAGTGTGCCTTCATCCTGTATGTCACATCACTCAAAGCATGGTAGATACTCCCTGCTTTTATCACTTAGTGTAATTTGAAGATATCAGTACACATCAAGGTACCTCATTCTTTTTTGCAGACCACGTAGGCTGTCACTGTGTGGGGGTTTAGCCAGCTGCTCTTGGTGGTATTTAGGTTGTTTCTAATCTTTCTGATAAACCGGGATGCATTGAATAGCCCTGAGATATGTTGTTTCTTTATCCAAGAGTGTATATACACTCACTCAGTGCGTGTGTCTGTGTTAAAGTTTGATAGATATGGCCAAATTGCTCTCCGCAGAGACCACCTAAGAGGGCCTGTTTATTTTGCCATTATAGGATAAAAATGGGCACGTAACTGAAGAATTGTACTTCTTTTTTGATGAACTTGAGTATCTTTTCATGTATTTAAGAGCCATTGAATTTCCCTGTGTATGAATGGTCTATTTGTCCCTTACCCATTTCTCACTTGGGTTGTTTGTCTTTTTCTTTTCTGACACTAAACTTTTGATTGTTTAACTCTGCTAGTTTGCTGCAGCTTGTACCAACCAATGCAACTTTTTGGTTGCAGAGTTGTCTATAAATCAAGAGTTCAGAATCAGCTGTGAGAGGATGAGAGGCCAGGCGAAGCTGACTTTCTTTGCTGGATGGTGATGATCAAAGGACTTGGTGACCCTGGGAGCACCCAACATCATGTAGCCATATTTGCATACATTAAATACACGTTTACCAGATGATTTTTGAGCCACAGCTGGCTGATGGTAAATGCAACATGCATTGATGATTTTATCAGGCACAACCTTTGTTAGCTGATTTCTCTCTATCTTTTAACCAAAGGGTCATATGGTGAAGGTGAATTTTTTGCTGGTTAGTGTATTACTTCTTCTCTTTTCTTGGTCAATATTTCCATTCTAGAAAATGGGTCAAGGTTCCTACTTTTTCTATAAATTAGCCTTGTGGTCCAAGTGTCCGGTAAGGTTCTCTGTTTTAATTGGGTACCTAGTAAATGTTTGATCAAAACCACAGATTTCCAAGTGTCATTTTGCTACCTTTCCTAAAGGCATGTGCTTTAGCACAGCATTTCTCAATCCATATTAATAGGCGTTCTGTGATGTTAAAAATGTGCCTGTGGTCACATTAATTTTGAAAAGCTTAAATTAAATAAAATTAAATGTTTCTTTACTACAGGACTTCTCAGAGCCTTTAATACACCAGTGGGTCTATTGCATATCCAAGGGAGGGATGTAGGCTGCTGTGTTTTGCTGTGTAGGCTGCTGTGTATTTGACCACAGAACACGTTTCACTTACTTTATGGTCTCTGATTGAAATATTCCTCAAGCAATTAGCGTCAAACTCAGGAAATTATCAGGAAAAGGAACCAATTTCTTTGCCTGCTGATTTGTCTGAATTAGGCCAAACAAGGAACCTTGTTAGAAATAGGGTTATTGATTACTTGACTGCAATCAGGTTTCTGAAATTAACTACAAATGCTTCTGTGGTTAAGCTCAGTATATTGTAGACAAAGACACTAGTTACTTTCTCCAAGCTCCCCAACGTGTTATTCAAACTGTAAAATTAAGAGACCAAGGTCATTTCTAGCAGACCCTTCACTGCCCCTACTTGAGGTCAGATACTACCCTCTATCTGAGGCATCCAATTCAAACTGGGCTGGGGAATGAGGGGGTTGTGCTGAGACAGGAACCACTGGCTGGAGGACTTAATTATGAAGCAAATTTAAAGGGCCACAAGGGGGACGAAGAATCCAACTCATTAACAGGCAGCTTATTCTTTCCTCTTGAGTATTTCTGAGATTGATTTTTATCCCTTCTCATTGGTCTTTTCTCCCTTCTCGAGGAATCTTGTCTGTTTTTCTTCTCAACCTTCCTGAATTTTTGAACGGCAGTTCTCAGAGGTATTCTAGAACACTCGTGACCAGGGATGTGTTACAAGTCATCTGGGAGCCAAATTAAACCTTTAAAAATTTGCAAGTTACCATAAAATAGAATGGATTCAAGATTACCCTATAAAATATCTTTTTTTAACCTACTTTCATTTCGATCTCCTTTTTCAGTCGAAAAGAAATGTTCTGATTGCACACATTCTAACAGCCCTCAGGAGCTGTCGTGTAGTTCCATTTAAATTTTCCCTTTTGATAATATCGCATGTAAGCTAAAAAGATGCTTAGAACATTTCCATTTGTCATGACATAACAGTTATGATTACCCAATGAATGGCAGTCCAAATGATGCAAGAGAAATTTTCAATAATGGTATAGTGGTTTTTAAAAAGTCATAAGGTTAATTATTTGCTTTCTTCAGTAGTCCGCAATTGTTCCTTTTGCAGTATTATACGTACTTTCTTGGAAGTAAAAGTCTAGAAAGTGAATCATTAAAAAATGAAATATGGGGCTTCCCTGGTGGTGCAGTGGTTGAGAGTCTGCCTGCCGATTCAGGGGACGCAGGTTCGTGCCCCAGTCCGGGAGGATCCCACGTGCTGCGGAACGACTGGGCCTGTGAGCCATGGCCACTGAGCCTGCGCGTCCGGAGCCTGTGCTCCGCAGCGGGAGAGGCCACAACAGTGAGAGGCCCGTGTACTGCAAAAAAAAAAAAAAAAAAAAAAGAAATACGTTTTTTTCTAAAGCATATTTAAGTTTTTATAATTGTATTCATAAGATTGATAATCTTATAATCCTTTACTTGTAAATGTTCTTTAATATAATCCCATCTCCAAAAAGAGTGTCTCACGAGTTGTTGATCCCCCTTCTGTGTCAGTTTGCAGAAGAAGGAGCTCATCAAGACCTGGTTCATGGAGGCCCTGGTGGCCTAGTGGTTAGGATTTGGCGCTTTCACTGCGGAGGCCTGGGTTCGCCCCCTGGTCCGGCAACCATCCCACGTGCCACACAGTGTGGCCAAAATACAAAAAAAAATTTTTTTAATTAAAAAAAGAGTAATGTGGGGAAAATAAAAAAAACCACCTGGTTCACCCACTCTCGTGTGTGTCACACAAGGGAAGTTCATCTCATGTGCATGTTCAAACACACAGTCAGTGGGGGACCTTATGCCAAAAAGGTGCTTCCTGAACTTTTCTTCCTAAGTTATAATATCCTTGTCTTGAGCTTTCATAGCGGTGACAACTCATGCCTTCCTGTTAGGAGAAGAAGCACAGCCTGATATTAGGTAACAGTGGAAAGGTTGGCCCTATACTGATAAGTGACCGCCCCCCCCGCCAGGTCTGCTCACTAACAAGGCAGTTCTCATGGTGGTTTGTAGCATAAATCACAAAAGAAAGTCCAGTCAGTAGAGCAAGGTGGATGCAGAGGTTGGCTTGGGGGTCAGACTGCCAGACTTTGAATTCTGATTCTCCCCCTGAATCCTGTCTCTGCCTCCGTTTCCTCAGCTGTAAAACTGACATATTAACTAACTACTTGGCATGATGCCTGGCACCTACTAAGCACTGAACAAATGTTCCCTTTAGAGCCATATATCATGCAACAGTAGAAGTCAAGAGCGGATGGGCAAAGACAGAACAGGTGGGTGGAAATTTCTTCCCTACAACTGTAGCCTGACTGCCAGGCTACTCAGCTCTAGGTTGAAGGTCCCTTTGGCTGAAATTTCCATTAGGAGCTGGACTCCACCATTGAGATGGAAAGGAATCAGGCTAGAGATAAACTGTAGCTCACTGTTTGTGAACTTTACCTTTCCTGTCCATTCAGAAGGTCGGCAAGCATGTCCTCGGAGGGTCCTCCCAGCCTGTCAGAGGTTTTATGGGAACCTATTGCCTGAGAGTTGTTCCCTTTAGCAACAGAGAAGCCGAGGGCTTTCTAAATTTCCCTGGAATTTAGAACTGGCGTTTGAGTGGTAGGTGTGACATTAAGTGCATGGAATGAACTTAGAAAGACAGCAGCAGATGCTGGCCATCAGGATAAAGCCATGCACAGCCCCGATCTATGATCACGACTCAAAAGTGTTGAATTCGTCGGCGATACCCTTTTTCTTTGATTTATTCATTCACTAAGTATGTAATGGGTTATACATTTTACAGACCAAGTAAATGAGTTTGAAGTAATAATTTAGCTGTCACTTTGTAGAGCTCTGGGATTTTTGTTTGGGCCATGTTTAAATGAGGATTTCTCTTTTAGAATTGAATGTTCTATGGACAGTGGGTCAAGTTACAACATGGTCATTGGTTTGCTCAGGCTGCCCTAACAAAGTACCATAAACTGGGTGGCTTGAACAGCAGATATTTTTTGTCTCACAGTTCTGGAGGCTAGAAGTCTGTGATCAAAGTGTTGTGGTGTTGATTCCTTTTGAGGGCTGTGAGGGAAGGATCTGTTCCAGGCCTCTTTCTCCTTGGCTTGTAAGTGGCTGTCTTCTCCCTGTGGCTTCACACTGTCTTCCCTCTATGGGTATCTCTGTCCCAATTTTCTTTTGTCCTAAAGTCCTATTGGATTAGGGTCCACTCTAATGACCCCACTTTAACTTAATTGTATCTGCAGTGACTATTTCCAAATAAGGTTGTATTCTGAGGTACAGGATGGGGGTTAGGGCTTCAATGTGTGAATCTAGGAAGGACATAATTCAACCCATAGCAACCTATGAATTTTCTACTTGATGGACTTTTTTTCTCTTTCTTTTTTAAAGATTGTACATGGCAAGTCAAAGCAAATGATCGAAGCTTCCATGAACAACCTCATTTTATGAACACAAAGTTCTTTTGTATTAAGGAGAGCAAGTATGCGGTAAGTTGATTTTAACTTCCTAAATTAATTTTAGTAAAAGCCAGTTTTCCCCAGTAGCCATCATGCTTACTGGCTTTGTGTGGTACCTGCCTTCCAGGTAACCCCTGGCCTGGGGCTACTGATAATCATCATTAGTTCTCTAGAATGTCATTTTTGAAATTGAAGTCTAGTTGATTTACAATGTTGCGTTAATTTCTGCTGAACAGCGAAGTGATTCAGTTTATATATATATATATATATATATATATATATATATATATATATATATACAGACACACACACATTCTTTTAAAAGTTCTTTTCCATTGTGGTTTATCACAGGATATTGACTATAGTTCCCTGTGCTGTACAGTAGGACCTTGTTGTTTATCCATCCTATATACAATAGTTTGAATCTGCTAACCCCAAACTCTCACTCCATTCCCCTTGGCAACCACAAGTCTGTTCTCTAGGTCTGTGAGTCTGTTTCTGTTTCATAGACAGGTTCATTTGTATCATATTTTAGATTCCTAGAATGTCATTTTTATTCATCCCACTAAGATTAACTACCTTAAGGATGTGTGGGAGTGGGTTAAAACAAAACAAAATTGTGTAGATTGAAATTTCCCCTCTGTGTGTACAAAGCTCTTTTAAAAATATTTTATAAAAGAATCTACAGTAATATCACAGAAGCCTTGTTTTTGACAGTAATAAGAATTTGAAAGGAATCTTAGTAACTTATTTCCCCCTCCTCTGCCTGTGATGGATTTAGAGACTTTGAAGATATTTTCACCTCAAAAATGCTTATTGTCATTGAAATATAAAGAACCCCCACTACGTCTGGGCTGAAATGTTTGTCTGTTAGATCCCTAGGACTGCTCTAATGAAGTGCTACCACTCGGGTGGTTTAAGTCAACAGAAATTTATTCTCTTACGATTCAAGGGGCCAGGAGTCTAACATCAAGGTGTCAGCAAGGTTGGTTCCTTCTGGAGCATCTGAGGGAGAATCTGTTCCAAACGTCTCCTGTGGCTTCTGGCTGACACTCCGTGGTGTTCCTTGGCCTGTAGACGCAGCACTGCAATCTTTCTGCCTCTGTCTCCACAGGGCCTCCCTGTGTGTTTCTGTGTCTTTGCCCAATTTTTCTCTACTAAGGCCAGCAGTCATTGGATTAGGGCCACCTTAATCCAGCATGACTTCACTGTAACCTGATTACATCTGCAAACACTATATTTCCAAATAAGATGACCATCGCAGGTATCGGGGTGAGGACTTGAGCATATCTTTTGGGGCACACAACTCAGCCACACCCGTCTCTTTTTCTCACACAGCCTCCATCCCTCTTACTCACACAGCCTCCATCCCTCTTAAGTAAAAGAACGTTCCTTTTCCCCCCATGTTGATGTCTCCTATTTTCTTCCCATCTTTGCCCCATTTTCAAGGAGGCTTCTAAGGGGTCAAGGGACCCAACAGCAGGATCCATTTGGTCACAGCCAGATTTGCCACAGAGACCTTTGAGGTGAAATGTCTGCATCTTGTTACTGTCTCTGACATAAGCCTCCAAGGGGTCATTCTGAGACCCAGTTAGAAGTAAAAGCTTAAAGGAAATCTCAGTATCTTTCTGACGACTTACGTCCTTGGTCCCTGTAGGCCACAGGGCTTAGTGATTTTTGCAGGTGTATATACATTGTGACGCTGTGATAAGTGTGTGGCATTGTTTAGAATGACTTTCTCATTTTTTCCAACAGACTAATGCAATTAAAACATACAAGTATAATGTGTTTACCTTTCTACCAATGAATTTGTTTGAGCAGTTTAAGAGAGCAGCCAATTTCTATTTCCTGGTCCTTCTTATCTTACAGGTAATGCCCTTTGATATCTTAAATCTGTTTTGAATTATGGTGACTTAATAACATTCAGGTTGTTATTGTTTAAGTTGCATATAAAATGTGAATAATCTTGAAAGTTTTCTATATGGACATCTGCGTTCTGCACGTAAGGGAAAGTGCCTTATAGACAACGAGCTCAACAGTGTTAAATGAACAGGGAATGGGAGTAAATGGAAATGTTATTTTAATTCTGTATTTTAAAAAATTCAATTTCCTACTGATGTCAGTGGTAAAACTGGTTTCCCTGAAGTGAGTAAAGTTAAAATCTTCACTTTGTAAAATAATCGTACCTTAAAATTAAATCCATTTTTTCATGGTTGGCCTTTATTTTTTTATTTAGATGCCAAAATATTGATTTTTATTAGTATTTTGGTCATAATTCTCAAATTATTTTTGTGAACTAGTTTTACACTACTGGAAAGGCCTAATTTTTTCCTGAGGTTTTTTGTTGTTGTTGTTTTTTATCTTAATCGTGGCAAGGAATTCACGTATCTGGATAGCAAAGTGCTACCTTCCCTTTACTTCCTTCTAGATGGAAAAGGGGAGTTCCGCCTATTGACAATAATGTGGGAAATGAGCTTTCTCTCTTCTAACCATCCCCTAATTATCTTTTCTGAAGGTACGGTGATCCAGATTAGGGAACTAGTAATAGCCCTAGACAGCCCTTTCCTCGCACTGTTTCTTCACTTAATTCTTGTGCTCGTTAAGTACTATCATAACCTTCAATTTGCAGAGAACTGAAGGCTGGTGAGGTAGAGGAACTTGCTTCAGGTCCTATCACCCTACGTGGCGAGGCTGGGTAGGACTTGGATCCAGGAGTTTGACTCCAAAGCTTGTCATTTTAACCACTACATGATATGGCCTGACGATCAATAGGATGGTTGCAAGAGGTCTTTACTTGCTTCCCAATCTTTTATTCCAACTTGATGGCCATCTTGATGGATGCGAGGCTTCCTGCAAGGCCACCCTCTTTCTTGGCTAGACCGATAGCAAGGACCATGAAGGAAGCACTTTCTTCTAATGGTCCCATAGATGCCCCACCCAATCCAGAGCCAGCCACTATCTACTGCCGTTTTTGCCTCCATCATGGGACCCTCAGAGACCACTGCTGAACAACCAGCAGCGTAGAGCCTGCTGTATGCAGTCCCTAAAAGTTAAGGGACTGCTTCTCCCTGGGACCCTACAGTGCCTGCCCGTAGTTAATTATGACCTTCACAAAAGGTTTGGAGCATTTCTCTCTTAGATATCATGTTACAAAGCTTCCTTGGTGTCCAGTGAAAGCCATAATGAGACCAGGAGCCACTGTCCTCTGGGCTGTGTCCCAGGAGACCAGAAGTGAGAGAGAGACAGAGAGAGAGAGAGAGAGAGAGAGAGAGAGAGAGGCACGAGAAAGGGTAGCTGGATGCTTCAGCACCTTTTCATGCCTGCTTGGCAGGATGCAGACCTGCATGATAATGGAGATTAGCCTTAGAATCAACAAGCTTAGAGTTAGCAGTTGCCTGTAGGTTAGCTGTGCCTTCCTGGGCACACACGTACGCCTTCTTTTTTATCTCTTTCAGGCAATCCCTCAAATCACGACCCTGGCGTGGTATACCACCCTGGTGCCCTTGCTGGTGGTGCTGGGCATCACGGCCATCAAAGACCTCGTGGACGATGTGGTAAGGATTTTTTCCTCAGCTTCCTCCTCACTGCTGCAAGCGTATTTTCAAGTGGCATTAATACTTGGCATTTTGAGATTATTAAAATAACCTTTCCCATCCCTCCTCTCAAGGCTCGCCATAAAATGGACAACGAAATCAACAATAGGACGTGTGAAGTCATTAAGGATGGCAGGTACCATGCTTTTCTCAATGTGTGACTTTCTTCCAAGGATGTGTTGTACAAATACATCTGGAAACATCCTTAGAGATAACTATTTGAACTTGAAAGTCTATCAGTGCATGAACCTTTTCCTTATAAAGGCCTCTCTTCACTTCCTAAGACAAAGCTATACCCAAGTTGGGGTCCAGGCGGTTGCCCGATGGGGCTCTGTGTCCTCGGCACTCCTGTGTTTACACTCATCCTGGAGTGTGCCGCTTCATCTCTGCTCTTCCCAAACTTATGATGCCCAGGGCTTTGCCCAGATGACCTGACACCCTTCCTGACTCCCCAGCTACAGTGATTTCTTCCTTCACTGTTTTTTTTTTAATAAATTTATTTATTTAGATATTTATTTATTTCGTTGCTGCGCATGGGCTTTCTCTAGTTGAGGTGAGCGGGGGCTACTCTTCGTTGCGGTGCACAGGCTTCTCATTGCGTTGGCTTGTCTTTGTTGCGGAGCACGGGCTCTAGGTGCGCGGGCTTCAGTAGTTGTGGCACGCGGGCTCAATAGTTGTGGCACGCGGGCTCAGTAGTTGTTACTCACGGGCTCTAGAGTGCAGGCTCAGTAGTTGTGGCACACGGGCATAGTTGCTCCGCAGCATGTGGGATCTTCCCGGACCAGGGCTCGAACCTGTGTCCCCTGCATTGGCAGGCGGATTCTTAACCACTGCGCCACCGGGGAAGTCCCTCACTGTGTTTTCGGAGCGTTTTGTAGTCATCTTTCTTATTATGATCTGAATTACATTAGAATTATTTGTGTGGAAGTCTCATCTCTCTGGGACTCTGAGTTTCTTGGGGAGACTGCACCTGGTGGTATTTGTTTTTGTGTCCGCCTGAGCATCTAGCGCACAGAACGTGCTCCTCAGTGTTTGCTAAAGTAATGTAGTCAGTGGTGACCGACGTGCCAACTCAGGGACCAGTGGTGAGTCGTTTTCTGAGCAAGAGCTTCCAGGCAGAACTACAAATTCAAGTGCTAAAAATAGCGACTAAGGCCCAATTCAAAGGCGTTTCGTGTGTCAACACTGAGGAAAATAACCCGAGTTATAGCCACACTTCAGTGGTGTCTACTTTGAATATAGACGATTTTAATCTATAAATATGTTTAGATGCTTTTTTGCCCTTCCAAATAAATAGATTCTGTTCCAAAGGTTACCTTTCAAGTCAGTTAGAATCACTGTCGTGGATGGTGGTGAGATTCATAGCCAGACCCCCATGTAGCCCACAGCCCGGCCGACTACACTGGTAAAGAGTAGCTCTGAGTAGCCTTGAACTGGGGTTAGGACTGCATATAGGCATGACTGTGGCCCCGACAGCCCATGTATGGGGACTTGGGCATCCGTGGGGCAAAATGACAGGGGCCTCCCAAGGGGAAACTGGACATCACAGTGGAAGAGTCAAACGGAATTGCTTCTAATACCCCTGAAGAGCCGTGGCAAGAAGGTGCTTAACTTATTCATTTATAATTGAGACCCACACGCAAATTGCTAATTGACCATTTCAGAAATATTAAAATATAAACTAACTACCATTCCTCTTAGTGAAAGATAAGCCAGGTTAAGAAAAATCTTGAGATTAAAAATTGTGTATTAAATTCTTGTAAAACTGGGGAGACTGAGGTATAAGCGTATATTTTAAATGTACCTTAAATCTCCAGGTCTCTTTTATCCATAAATTAACGGGAGGACCAACATAGTAATTGGATTTCTGTCTCCAAAACAATTAAGGATATTAGTTGTGGTAGGTTCATAATATCTGTTAGGGATATCTTTTCTATAATGAAAACCTTTAAAACAGACAACAGGCAGACCTTACTTTATTGCATTTTGCATTATTGCGCTTCACAAATACTGCATTTTTTTAACAAATTGAAGGTGTGTGGCAACCCTGCATCAAGCAAGCTGCCGTATTTCCAACAGCATTTGCTCATTTCGTGTCTCTGTCACATTTTGGTAATTCTTGAAATATTTCAAACTTAATCATTATTATTTTTTTTGTTATGGTGATCTGTGATCAGTGATCTTTGATGTTGCTTTTGCAAAAAGATTGCAACTCACTGAAGGCTCAGATGACAGAGTTTTTTAGCAATAGAGTATTTTTAAAGAATGTACATTTTTTTTAGATATAATGCTATTGCACACCTAATAGACTACAGTATAGTGTAAACATAACATTTATATGCACTGGAAACCAAAAATTTCATATGACTCGCTTTATTGCAATATTTGCTTTGTTGTGGTGGTCTAGAACTGAACCTGCAGTATCTCCAAGGTCTGCCTATACTATATTTTAAAACTTTTAAAAAATGTTGACTTGTTAAGCATTTAAATGGGTGTTTCCAGTAGAATTTAATACTGAAGGAAGCAATCTTTTTATTTTATCAATATCCTTAGGAGATTCATTAGGAAAGTGGCACACACTCATCAAAGAGATAACTTTAAACAGTAGAGAGGAGGCCAGCACTAGAGCTCCATGATGATTCCAGGTGGCCCATGTGGGAGCCATAGTGCATCCCTGTCCTGGGACCAGCAGGTGATGGATAACTGAGAGGAAAGGAAGGAGAAGGGCTGGGAGTACGGGACATGAGCAGAAACAGAGGGGTGGCATGTGTCTCCTTCCCACACATTTAAGGAGCCCCCATTGACCTCAGTTATACAACATAGAATGGGAAGGACACATCGAAGTCAGCACCGCCATTGTTCCTTCCTTCAGAGGAGATGACGGTCCTGTGACCCCTTAATCATCACATGGCTGAACTTTTGACACACCTTTTCCCTGTGATGTATATGTTTTCCCAGAATCTTTGGCTTCCAGACAGAATAATTCCAAATCCCTTGCCAGTAACTTTAAAAAGCCACTAGACTATCATTTTTTTTTTTTTAATATTTAGGTTCAAAATTGCCAAGTGGAAAGAGATTCAAGTCGGAGATGTCATTCGTCTGAAAAAAAATGATTTCATCCCAGTAAGTGGACAAGCTCTGCTGTCTCATTCCTTGCCCTCACATCTGACCTGGTGCTCAGTTTTGCCTGGGGGGTCGGGGTCTCTCTGTGTTATCGGTGTGTTTTGTTTCAAACAGGCTGACATCCTGCTGCTGTCCAGCTCTGAACCTAACAGCCTCTGCTACGTGGAAACGGCTGAACTGGATGGGTGAGTGGGTCTTAGCTGGGCCTGTTGGAAAGCTAACCTTTGGAAGGCTAACCTTTGTTACATTGAAAGCTGTGCACTTGGATGAGAAGCCCTGAGGTCTGGCCTTACCTCTACCCCCTGCTGGCTGCCCAGCAACCTCTGTAGGAGACCAGCCTCTCTTTGTCTTTGCCTCGTTAGTACCTAGAAGGACCAACAGTAAGACAACAGTGGTCTGACTCCCTAGTATACCAGCTTCTCTTTGCCTATTCCATCGCCATATTTGAAAGTCCATTTTCAGGGAAAGTAGAAGGTTTGATGACACAATGTATGCCTGAGCCCTTTGTAAGCTGCTGATCAGTGCTCAGACACAGATGAATGACTATTAGTATCTGTTTTGGATAAAAAGAATAGATTTCTAAAGTCTTTGCCAGTGGACTATTTTCCCCCTTTGTAGGTTTTGGTTATTATGCTACCACTTGAAAAGATAAACTGCCATTTTTGACCATTTTGACCAGTTTTCAGTATATTTATGGAGTGCCGACTAGATTGCATTAGTTTTGTGTAGTAGCTCATTTAATCTTTTCAACAACCCTATGAGGCAATATTATTATTACCTCGAAGTTACCCATGAGGAAACTGAGGCACTGGAGGGAGGCCGCCTGCCCAAGGTCACACAGTGGGTGGCAGAGTTGGAGTGCTACTCCCCTGTGCTCGCTCCCAAGGCCAGTGCCTGTGCTTTCCATTCTGGCATGAACCCCTTTCCCCACACCCTAGATGTGTGTAAGCTTCGTTATGGAGAGCTGAGATCATCTGAGTAAAAACGAGGGCTTTCTTTGCTCTATACATCAGTCTGTTGATTGTTCAACCTTAACTGTACAACAGCTCTTATTCCCGTGAGTGAGAGATTCTAAAGTTTTACAAAGATATAAAATGCTAGCATGCTCTGTCAGAGCAAACAGAATGGAAGGTTGAGAACCACTGGTCCACTTCTTTGTGCATGGAAATCCCCAGTCAGTATTTGTGGAACTTGAAAAAAGTCATTCATCGTAGTAAGAAAGGCTTGCTTTCCAGAGCATGTGTGCGCAGCCTGGCCCCGCGTGTCCTCTTGCATGTGCCTAGCCTTCCACTGCGGTGGGAACATGCCAAGTATTGGGGGTAAGGTGACCATGTCCTTTTTTAGATAGAATTAATCTTTCAAAGACATAGGATCCAGTTATCACTCTAGAAAATATTAAATTGATAGAGTCTTGACCCTTTCAAACACAAATGTGTTTTGTAGAATTATCTTAGTGTGATTAAGTATTAGAAGCTAAGTTTTTAAACAGCAGTTTGATAGTTCAGGTTGGTGGTAAGAATTAAGTTAGTAAGAAGTGGGAAAGGAAGCTTCTGGGTACCTCTGTCCAACCCAGATTGCCTCACTGTAACAAACAGCAAAGGGGGCCAACATTTCCCGGGTCAGGGATTTTAATCTAGTTCAGGGGATAACTTCATCCAAACCTGAAGTTCCGAAGTGAACAGAGAGTTTGAAAATAGAAAAAAACTAATTATTTACCTTTCACTTCCAGGTATGCCTAATGTTACTTTGTACAATTTTCTTTAACTTCCTGTTCGAACTCTGACATTTGTTCATTTAATTTTTTTTTCTCTTCCTTTAGAGAAACCAATTTAAAGTTCAAAATGGCACTTGAAATCACACACCAGCATCTCCAGAAAGAAAATTCATTGGCAACATTTGATGGTTTGTGCAAACATGTCTTCCTTTGTTTCAAATTTTCATTGCTTGATTCAGTCCGTATTCATTAAAACCAGAAAATCTTTCATATGTGAGTACTTATGTAGATCATATCTCCTTTAAAAGGTTTTATTGAATGTGAGGAACCGAATAACCGACTAGATAAGTTTACAGGAACACTGTTTTGGAGAAATACAAGTTTTCCTTTGGATGCTGATAAAATTTTGTTACGCGGCTGTGTAATCAGGAACACTGATTTCTGCCATGGATTGGTCATTTTTGCAGGTACTTTCTGAGTCTCTTGGGAAATTGATCTGTAGGCTCATTAAAAATTTAAAGGAGGAAATTGATTTTATGTCCTTTCTCCGTTGAAACCAAAGAAAGAGTTATTTTATTGACATGCCAGTGAATTGATTTTCCCCATTGTTGATCATATTGAATTTTCCATTTTTAGGTGCTGACACTAAAATAATGAAGAATAGTGGGAAAACCAGATTTAAAAGAACTAAAATTGATTACTTGATGAACTACATGGTGTATACGGTATTTATTTTCTGTTTTGGTAGATTGCTGTCTTTTGGTCTAGATTTGTTGACACAGAGAAGTCTTATCTCTGTAGGCCAAGTAGGAAAGTTCACAAGGTGCACCAGAGTTGGGAGGGGGTGGGTGGGAGAGGAGGTTCCCTCACCTTTTCTCAGAAATGCTACATTTCTAATTGGAGAATCTCCCTGGGAATGTAAATTTCAGTTGTTGGGTATCCTGAGTTGATGAGTGAAGTGATCAGTTGGGAAACCAGGGAGCCTTAGATAAGTTAGTGGGACTGGACTCCTAAAGTCAATGTAGGGTTGATTTTACTGCTGTTAGTTTCCCATAGGGATAGTTCTCTTAAAAGCCAACCTTTTTTTTTTGCCCCCCAACATGTACTGTATGAGTCCAGATATAAGGCAAATTTAGGTATAAGTTCTCTCAAGGGTCCCCAGGACCACCCCCAGTTTTGATGATTCACTAGGAGGACTTATAGAATTCAGTGTATAGTTGTCCTTATAGTTAGAATTTATTATGATAATTCTTGCTTATTACAAAGCAAGATCAGCAAAGGGAGAAGGCTCATGGGGCAAAGTTCAGAGGAAACCAGGCGCAAGCTTCCAAGAGTCCTCTCCCAGTGGGGTCATACACACCCAGTGGGGTCATACACACCAGACACACTTAATCCTCCCCAGTGACAACTTGTGTCAGCCCATGTGAAATGTTGGTTATACCAGAGAAGCTCATTAGAGACTCAGTGCCTGGGTTTTATTGGGGTCTGGTCGTGTAGGCACTTATCTGCCTGGCATGTACCAAAATTTCAGACTCCCTAAAGGAATGTGGGTATTCAGCATAAAACATATTATTTTACACAAATAGTTAGGCACAGTGAGCCGTTCTTGTCAGAGAATAAGAAATAAGGAATCAGGAAACCCTTCCAAAATCTTAAGTTCCCAGAAGCCAGCCAACAGTCAACCTTGCAAACAGGCCTTCTAAGGATAGCAGTCTCAGGACTGCTGTGTTAACTGTTCTGCATGTAGGGTGGCCCTAAATATCAGGCAGTCCTCCAGTTTGCCAATGAGAAGTTTTTTCAGGTATTTAGTTTAGTTTGGTATGTTCACAGGGGAGGTGAATTCCAGGTCCTTCTAGTCCACCATTTTGATCAATCTGATCTAGTTTAATTTGAATACGTAAACTTTTAGAGACTTATGATACTTACAGTACTTCAATTGCATATACATATTCAAAATTACATAGAAGTAATATATTAATTTAAGGACAATTCGTTTTTCCCTGCTCTCGCATTTCATGAAAACTTCATTTGAACTTTTCTGATGCATCTTCCATGTCATTGTCTTGGTTATGGCGTGAGTCTTCACAAGAGGCTCATCATCTCTCCTCTGTGCCAAGTTCTTTTGAAATAGAGCACTTTCGGAATCTGTGTCCAGAAAATTAAATTTGCCCCTGGAAATTTTATTCTTACCCACAAATAACCAACTAGCACTAGGGCTGTTGACTTTTTTATTCATCCCTTAAGTATATGCTCAGTTTCCACAACAGAATACTTACTATATGACTTCTTAAAGGATCGTAAACGTTAAGTGGTCATTAAAGCTTCAGGAATAATTACCCAAATCTGGGTAAAATTTTCTTGCCTTCTTCTTTAAAAAAAAATCATTTCCTTCCAACATCTTCTATACGTATCCCAATTTAGCATTCTTTGAAATTGTTTCATGCTAAGGTAAGGTGTCTTTCCCAAACAGCGTGCTATTGTTCAAAGGAAAAGTAATTGAGAGGATGTCCAATAATATGAGAATATTTAAAGATTTGAATGTAAGATACCACCTTCTCTTCTGAAAGATAATTTTGGGAACAAAACCTCACCTTATATGTGGTATGTAGGATAAATCAATCAACCATGGAAATAAATAGACTTTCAAAGCATTCTTAGGACACTGTTTCTATTTTAAGTGTGTTGTTTTCACAGACTACTAAATTATCATACATAAGGAAAGTATTGATAAGATAAACTAGCATCTATAAAATGCGTGGGGTCGATAATGCATCTTTCGAATAAACTTAACTGTTGAATGTCTTTTAGATCTTTGTTGTTCTTATCTTGCTTTCTGCGGGTCTTGCCATCGGCCATGCTTACTGGGAAGCTCAAGTTGGCAATTATTCTTGGTACCTCTATGATGGAGAAGACACTACACCCTCCTACCGTGGATTCCTAAATTTCTGGGGCTACATCATTGTTCTGAATACCCTGGTGCCCATCTCTCTCTACGTCAGGTAAGGCTGTCTTCTCTTTGGCCTTTTGCTTTAATGGAAGAACACAGTACATCTTCCCAACGTAACACCTTCAGCTCTAGCAATTCTTGTTTCAAAGGTCATAAGGAACAAGTAAGAAAATAGCTTTCATTTCAGATTTGAGGGTGATACGGGGAAAGGAAATTAACGTTGGTGTGTCTGCTCTGTGCCAGACACAGCATCTTTTATCTCGACCTCTTGACAGATACGGCTACCAGATTCAGAGATCAAACTCTACTCCTTAGTCACTTGCTTGGCAAGATTCCTTCTTGGTGGGCTCCAAAGCCCAAGTATCAGAAAGAGCTGTGTGAAGAGTTACAACGTCGTGGAATAACTTGGTTGTTTTCCTTTTCAGGAGCCTTCCTAACCTCTTTTCTGTGTCTTCCTTATTACCACCTGCTATACCTATTGCTTGGAAAACTCACTGGGTTTCCTGAATGCTGCCTTCTAATGGGAATACCACTCTCCCTGCCCACCGTCAACCTCTCAAAATGTTCTGTGTTTCTCATCTCAACCTCAACCGCGATAAGAGTCAGGATCGTATCTCTGGCAAATGGTCATCACCTTGTTTTGTGATATTTTGGACTTTTTTTTACTTTTTCGTTTTTTAATATCAAAGTTCACTATCCCTGGTCAATTGAACTTCAGACCGTTGGGAGAGAAATGGTGCCTTGAGATATTCCCAGCATTCAGAGCTTCTCTTAGTTCCGAGAAGTAATAGCCCAGAGGCATATAGGGCCACATGCACACCTGTAATTAGAAGCATTTATTTTATTTTAATTTTATTACATGTGCATTTGTTTTATTTTTAATTTTATTACAGGTAGTTACTATTGTTCTTTTAACATGAAGTAAAGCCCTGGGGAGCCATGTGTTTGCAGTTATTTAAAAAAAAAAACTGAGATGAGTTTTACCTTTGTTAGGGGAACTATTATACAGATGATTTTGTCTCTATCTATAAATGTATGTTATGAAATAAACCGTATATGTACTTTTAGGTTTAAAAAGCCACATCATGTGACTAATATGATTTTCTTTGTTTCTCTTGGAAGTAAAGGTCCTTTCAAACTACAAATCGATCAGGTCATTTCAGATAGTATCTCTGCTTTGTTTTTAACCCTACAGTCTATTCATTCAGAAAAGACTCACTGAAGCCACACTATACCCACAAGGCCCATGTGATCTGCTGCTCTGCCCTCCACACCCAACCATAACCTCCAGCATCTCTACCCACTCCCTGGACTCCCTCATCTCTAGCCTCCTTGAATTCCTCAGCCATACCAGTGCCTGCCACAGGGCCTTTGCACCTGCTCTGACCTCCACCTGTAACATGCTTTTCCCCTCCGTATCTACATGGTTGCTCTTTCATTTCCTTCAGATCTCTGCTCAAAAGTCACCTTATCCCCCTGGCTTTTCCTGACCCTCTCTTTCTTAAACATCACTTCCTCTGCCTGTCGGTCTCCAGCTCCCCTCACCCTGCCTTGATTTTCTGCAGAGAATTTTCATCACCTGATATACTGTGTGTTTACCAGTTTATTTATTTGTCCATCTCCATTAGAAGGTAACCTCCTTGAGAGCAGGGTTTTTGTCTCTTTTGTTTACTGATGTGTCCCCTGTACCTAGGATGGTGTCTGGTACACAGTAGGCACTCAGGAAATACAGAAGGGAGGAGAGAAGGAGGGAGTTACTTTTCCATTTGTTTAGCTTATTATGGACACATCCTTTGCCCACTGAACAGTTAGTTGCTGGATGTGTAAGCACCTTTCTTACATAGTTGAGATAGATTTAATCAGTTATAGTTTTTAAATGGAAATTATCCTTTTAGAATATCGTATTTTGGACATTCTGTAACCTTATAAGAATTTAGGACTGTACACAAAATGGATAAATGACAAGGACCTACTGTTTAGCACAGGGAACTATATTCAGTATCTTGTAATAACCTATAATGGAAAAGAATCTGAAAAAGAATATGTAAATATAGGTACACATTCCTCAAAAAATATATATATATCACTGAATCACTTCGCTGTATACCTGAAACTAACACAATATACTTCAATTAAAAAATGGTTAAAAAAACAATTTAGGAAAAAAACATGCTTTAGGGGTTATTTGCCAAAAGCCCTTTGTCCCACTTGAGAGTACACACGGGTGTATAACCTAGTGGACCCTCACTCCCTTTGTCCTCCAGTTGAGGGCAAAGGTGAACATGCCTTTCCAGTTGTCTCTGAGTGCGATGGGGAATGAGAGAAAAGAGTAGAAGCTGTCACATCGTGGGGTGCCCCCTGCAGTGTTACCATGTCACCCGTGTGGGTGGCGTGTTCTGAATGTGGGGTGCCGTGGCCAGATGTGCTCAGGAGTGAGTAGGAAATCACACTGAGAGGACACTTTGACCCTGAAGCTGGAGAAAGATGTGTTTGGTCAGGAGAACCCAGAGACTGGGCACATGGGTCACCGCAGGGCTTGTCTCTTTGTATCAATAGATAAGCAGCTCGCTCCTGGCGCAAAGTTAGGACAAGATCCACTGCCTGCCACTCATATCTGAGAGCTCGGTCAAAAGTAATCTTTTGTCTTCCTAGCGTGGAAGTGATTCGTCTTGGACAGAGTTACTTCATCAACTGGGACCTGCAGATGTACTATCCTGAGAAAGACACGCCCGCGAAGGCAAGAACCACCACGCTGAATGAGCAGCTCGGGCAGATCCATTACATCTTCTCTGACAAGACAGGGACGCTCACACAGAACATCATGACCTTTAAAAAATGCTGCATCAACGGGCAAATTTACGGTGAGTGGAAGCTGTGACTCAGTCCCTGGGCATGTGTGACCAGAGGCTGCCTTCCCAGAGTGGCTCGGGGAGGTCAGGAGTCAGAAATAGGTACACATTCCGCAAAAATGTAACTTGTCATGTGACCCAGCAATTCTGCTCCTGGGTGCACACCCCAAATGAACGGAAAGCAGGGACTCGAGCAATATGTGCACACCCATGTTCGTAGCAGCATTATTCACAGTGGTGAAGGTTTAGAAGGAACCTGAGTGTCCATCAGTGGATGAATGGGTAAGGAAAATGTGGTATATACACACAATGGGATTTTCTTCAGCCTTAAAAATGAAGGCGATTCTGAAACTTGCTACGACATGGATGAACCTTGAGGTCATTCTGCTAAGTGAAATAAGCCAGGCACAGAAGGACACATATTGTATGATTCCACTTATTTGAGGTACGTGGAGGAGTCAAATTCATAGAGACAGAGAGTAGAATGGTGGTTGCCAGGGGCTGAGGAGTTAGTGTGTAATGAGCACAGAGTTTCAATTTTACCAGACGAAAGAGCCGTGGACATGGATGGTGTTGATGGCTGCACAGCTGTGTGATTGGACTTAGTGCGGCTGAACTGTTCACTCAAAAATAGTTGAGATGGGGCTTCCCTGGTGGTGCAGTGGTTGAGAGTCCGCCTGCCTATGCAGGGGACGCGGGTTTGTGCCCCGGTCTGGGAGGATCCCACATGCCGCGGAGCGGCTGGGCCCGTGAGCCATGGCCGCTGAGCCTGCGCGTCCGGAGCCTGTGCTCCGCAACGGGAGAGGCCACAGCAGTGAGAGGCCCGCGTACCACCAAATAAAAAAAAATAGTTGAGATGGTAAATTGTATATTAACGTGTATTTCACTACAATTATATTTTAAAAATTGATTTCCATTTGATATTCTGAAATGTGCTATAGATTCAAGGCTAATGCTGTATTCAAATAGGGTGCTCTAACTTTTAAAGAAAAACGATATAATTCTTTTAAAAGCTGTAAGCATAACATCACATGCTTTCCACTTGGAGGAAACTTTGTGCTGTGTATGGTACTTTCCCAGAACATCAGTGAGGAAGGTGGGATGCTGAGGGCTTGAGGAAGGGGTTCTCCTCTGCGTGGGTGGTGGTTCCTTCTGAGCTGAGGGAGGGCGGCAGTAAAGCACTTCATAGGACGTGATTCTGGCCCCAGAGGAGATGGCAGTGTAGACGGACACAATTTGCCAGTATTTGAACCTCTAGACCAGAAACCAGCACACTTTTTCTGTAAAGAGCCAGATAGGAAATATTTTAGCCTTTGCCGGCCACATATGGTCGGTATCAAATATCTTCTTTGTTATGCTTTGTTTGTTTTTTAAAACTCTTGAAAAACCATTCTTAACTCGAGGGCTGTCCAGAAACAGGCTTTGAGACCCGTTGACTCAATTTGTTTTGTCCTGTTTGTTCACAGGAGACCATCGGGATGCTTCTCAGAACAGTCATAGCAAAATAGAGGTGAGTCCTTTCACTTAGGAAATCTCTTGGGTTGTGTATGAGTTTCCTGGGCTGTAACAAACCACCATAAAATGGGTGGCTTAGAGCAACAATAACGTATTCCCTCACAGCTCTGGAGGCTAAAAGTTTGAAATTAAGGTGTCAGCAGGGCCACGCTCCCTCTGGAGGCTCTAGGGCAGAATCCTTGCTTGGCTTTTCCTAGGTTCTGGTGGTTGCCTGCAATCCTTGACATTCCTTGGCTTGTGGACTCAGCACTCAGAAGTCTGCCTGTGTCGTCACATGGCCTTCTGCCTGTGTGTCTGTGTCCAGATTTCCCTCCTTTTATAAAGATACCAGTCATTGGATTAGGGCCCCCCCCAATCCAGTATACCCTAATTTTGATTACCTCGACCAAGACCTTATATCCAAAGAAGGTCCTATTCCCAGGTACCAGGGGTTAGGACAGCATATCTTTTTGAGTGGACACAATTCAACTCACAACAGGCTGTGTTAAGACAGATGTGAGCCTCTTGACACTTCAGAACGTGTTAAAATCCTAAGGTGATGCTTGCATGAAGACACGGCTTCAGAGAAAAGTTCCTGTCATTTGTGAAGCCCAAGTTGTTTCTTTTAAATCACACTGACTTTTCCTCCTCTGCTTCTTTCAGCCAGTGGATTTTAGCTGGAATACGTATTCCGATGGGAAGCTTGTATTTTATGACCATTATCTCGTCGAGCAAATCCAGTCGGGGAAGGAGCCGGAAGTGCGACAGTTCTTCTTCCTGCTGGCGGTGTGCCACACGGTCATGGTGGACAGGCTCGACGGTGAGTGTGGCTCTCGCATCTCGGACACTGGGGACCAGTTTTTTTAGTTTACGGGGAACTCGTGCTTGGGACTCGAATGCACATATAAAGAGTTGTATGAACTAGAGGTGTTTCAGTTAGGTTTCAATTATGATATTTTATACCCCAGAGAAGTGCATGGCTTACATGGCATACTCCAGGGAGCCTTGCCTTCTAGATCCTGGGTTCTATTTCCCATAGGTAATTCTTTGCCAGAGATATCCTGCAAAAGGCGTTTCTGATATAAGCTTTCTTCTTCCTAAAAAATGTGATCGGTCTGTTTACCCAGAGGGGCAGCTGACAACACAGTTAGACCAGGTCGCCTGAGTCCTTTTTTTTTTTTTTACCCCCTCTGGGGAAAAGAAGTGAATGGATAGCAGTGCAACTGTCTTAAAGTCCTTCTCCCAGGGATCCTGTCACATATTTCAGAGAACCCAAATACCCTCAAAGTAAATGACTTCTGAAAATTCCCATCTCAACCTGGTGAGATTTAAACTTTAGAATCACAGGATCGTATGAATTATGATGGTATCTATCATGTCAAGTTTCAAATGATTGCAGTCTGAATCCACATAGCGTATTGCAAATCATCACTAAATTGATTCAAAGTACAAATATAACAAGGTGTATACATATTTCCTATAATAACACATATTACTGTCCAAAGGAAAAATAAAAAAAGAGTTGTGTGCGTGACAAGTTTGTCGAATCTCCACCCAAACGATGACTGTCTGTGGGCCCCTTCCACTAGATGGTATACGAGGCAGCAACCCATGAAACAGGCTCCTGGCCTCCGGAAATATACATCTCCTTCACAGTTCTAGCGCCAGCTGTGTTTATCACTTTGGAATTGAAATCTTATCAGTAAGAAAAATGATCGACTCTTGCATTATAACAGAAGAATCAAAATCTTCTCACTATCTGAATACTTAATATTTATGAAGAGTCACACCTTATCTGGATGATAAGGGGACTTTAAACTTGGACAGTCTTTACTACAAAATAATTTCAGAGAGAACTTATTTTTTACATTCAGATATGTTTGGGGTTTGAAATAGTAGCAGCCAAAAGCCTAGGCCTCCTGAAGGTGCCTTTTTCTTTTGAAGGAACATAATTCATGTGTATTTGCATGGGAACAAGCAAGTTGACTTGTAGATTCCTCTGAAGAATTCTATTTTTTTTTAATTAACCTTTTTTAAAAAAATTGAAGTATAGTTGATTTACAGTGTTGTGTTAATTTCTGCTGTACAGCAAAGTGATTCAGTTATACATGTAGGTACATTCTTTTTTGTATTATTTTCCATTATGGTTTATCATAGGATATTAAATACAGTTTCCTATGCTATACAGTAGGACCTTGTTGTTTATCCATTCTATACAGTAGTTTGCATCTGCTAATCCCAAACTCCCACTGCATTCCTCCCCCACCCTCCCTCTCCCTCGGCAACCACAAGTCTGTTCTCTCTGTTTGTGGGTCAGTTTCTGTTTAAGTTCATTTATGTCATATTTTAGATTCCACAGATAAGTGATATCATACGATATTTGTCTTTCTCTTTCTGACTTCACTCAGTATGACAATCTCTGGGTCCATCCATGTTGCTGCAAATGGCATTATTTCATTGTTTTTTTATGGCTGAGTAATATTCCATTGTGTATCTATACCACATCTTCTATTCATCTGTCGATGGACATTAAGGTTGTTTCCAAGTCTGCAGCATTCTTAAATGCAGCTTGTGCTAGCTTTGTTAGAGCAAATTTGTCGAGTATTAATGAAAGCTAGGTATCTTGTCACCTATGGACACAATGATACATTATATAGATACACATGTGCATTCTGGAGAGAGCAAAAGGTGCCCTTTTGTCATATGCATTCTCCACTTTAATCAGCCCAGCATACAAACGAATGTCCTTTTCTGTTTCCTGATGCTGAGGCTTCACAGGTAGTGGATGAAATCTCCAGAGGAGAAATAGACATAAAAACTAAATGTGTAGAAGCTATTGGAGGTAAAAGAAAAAATGATTTTGGCTTTGATACATAAAAGCACCTTGAAAGGGTCCATTAGAAGGGACCTTGGGAGTAACTCCTCCAAATGTTATAGATGAGGAAATTCAGACCAGAAGCCCCAAGACCTGCCTGATCTCAGACAGCATGTTAGGACCCATTTTAGCTGAGTCCTTCCACTCCACCATGCTGGTGTGCCTCTGCTCTTGCACTCTCACTTTCCCTCTTTTACAAGAAGAGTAGAGATTGGCTCATCTTTTATTATGCATAACATCAAGAGTGAGAGGTGAGAATCTTGTCACGCATGCTCAGCAGAAGGTTTGTGTGGCCCAAGTGTTGAGTACATGTAGGGCACATGGAGGCTGAGTGTGGAGGAGCTGCATTGGTTTTCTGTTGCTCTGTAGTGGATCACCCCAAGTCAGTGGCTTAAATCACCCATTCATCAGCTCACAGTTCTTTAGGTCAGAAGTCTGGGCACACGGCGTGACTGGGTTCTCTGCTAAGAATCTCCCTAGAATCAAGGTCAGGCCACGTTGTCAACTGGAGATCAGCATCCTCTTGCAAGCTGAGAGCAGGATTCAGTTCTCTGTGGTTGTAGGACTGAGGTCTCCATTTCCTTGCTGGCTGTCAGCTGGGGCTGCTTTCTGCTCCCAGGGCCTCCCTCCTTCCTTGCCACATGGTTTCCCCTGTCTTCAAACCAGCAGTGGAGAATCTCCCTTCCATCAAACCCCTTTCATGCTTCAAATCTCTCTCTCCAGGAAGAGCCCCGTCCCTTTTGAGGACTGACCCAGTTAGGTTGGGAACACCCAGATAATCTCCTTATCTTAAGGTCAACCCCGATCTGGACCTGAATTATATCAATAAAATCCCTTCCCAGCAGTACCTTGGTTAGAGTTTGCTTGAGTCACTGGGAGAAAGTGTATGTGTACACAGGGTGGGGAGACACACCTTGGGGCCATGTAGCCTCCTGCCTCCTGCAGAGGCCATGGGAGAGAAGAGTTCGAAAGGCTTGGAGGCAATTTTTTTGCCTGAAGCCCTTTAAGTTGGGATGAACCATGAGATTATGATTAGAGAGCTGAGTTTTAGGAGTTTGGAGCCAGGACACACGAGATGGGTGAGGAAACTGAGGACCTGGGTTAGCGTGGAGTCTTTGGGAAGGATGAGAAAGTAACAAATGGTGGGGGTGGGGGGATAGTCAATCTGAGACGTAACTTGTTTCAAGACTGGTGACTAGAAGATTATCAGCCAGAGGAAGCTATGGAATCAGGATAATGAGAGGTGGGGTTTGTTGTTTCAGCATCTATTTTATTTGCATCAGTTCTGTGATCCACAAATTAGTCTGTAAAAGAAAAGAAAGTCTCTTTGGTTGTGTCTGAGCGTGTGGTAAATAAAGAGTTTTCTTCAGAAGAGGTTTCAGGAGGTTAATTTTTAGTCCAGGTTTCCTCCTGCAAACATAAAGTTGGAGTTTGGACCAGGTCTCTGAAGTTCCTCCTGTCTCTATTAGTCTGCAATTCTGTGATTCCATTACTAGAACAAAATGGAAGGATTTTCTTTTAATGATAAAAATATCAGTGTTCTCTCCAGATATGATTGTCTTACTCATGGGAACTTTACCACCTTTTATCATTTTGTTCCTTTTCTTTCTGTTGGAAATAAGTTTGCCTTCAGTATGATGCAATATATCCCTGCCAGCGAAACTTGCTGAAGGGAGGGGACTGTGTTCTCACTGCTGCTTGTTTAGCTGTGGTTAAATATTTTACCCTCTGGCATGTGTGTGTGTTTGTAGAATGGCTGGATTTAGCAAGTGCATTCATAACTTCTGGTGTATGACTTTCTGGGTGAACAGATGGAGAGAGACCAACCTAACTGTCATCTTTAATTACTATTTGGGAGTGATTAATATTGACTTAGAGTGAACCACCTGCGCATGTATGTGAAGGGAGTAGGGTAGGGACGGGGCGTTGAGCTCTACCTACAGCTGTGCACCCTGGGGCATCCGCCCCCTCCCCATAGACGGATGGGGTAAAGAACTGCCCATCCATCTATGGGTGCATCCTGATCATACCATGGTGGAAATCGAAATGCCTTTTCCTGTGGAGATTCATCTGACTATAGAAATACTTTTCATTCTACTTTGAGATGGAAGAACTCAGAGTAGAAAAATAGAAACTCTTGGATAGGCGGAGCTTTTTTTTTCTTTTAATTTTTTACTGAGGTACAACATGTATACAGAGACAAGCATAGAGCTCGTTTTCACAGGTTGAATACTCCCTTGTCGTGAGTACACAGATTTTTACAAACAGAACATGTTCCATCCCCTAGACATCCCTTTTATGTTCCCTTTCAGTCACTGCCCCTCCAGGGGTGACCACTGTCCTGACTTCGAACAGTGTGGGTAGGCTTTGTCTGTTTTGCAGTTTGTGTAAATGGAATTATGTGGTATGTACTTGGTGTCTGGCTTCTCCACTCAACATTGTGAGATTTACTCCTATTGTTGCAATTTAGTTGTGAAATAAAGGCAGTTTCCCATTATATAACTTTCAAATATCAAGATATTGAACAGATTGATACATTTTGAGACTTTTTAAAATTATGAGAATATAGCTAAGTTGAAGAAAGCACACTCTTCTAGAGGGAAGATAACCTGGTACAACCCTTTTAGAAAAGAAGTGAGTAAAATATATGCCAACAGGTTTAAAAATTACCAATATTCTTTACCCCAGTATTTTCATGACTAGGAAGCTATCCTGAGAAAATAGAGTCAGCAAAACCTTTATACACATACAAAATGCTTATTACAGTGTTTTTAAATTATTTTTTAAACTTTTTTTTAGTGGTTTGAAAGAAGGCAATTTTGTTTGTTTGTTTATTTATGGCTGTGTTGAGTCTTGGTTGCTGCACGCGGGCTTTCTCTAGTTGTGGTGAGCGGCGGTCACTCCTCGCAGCAGTGCACGGGCTTCTCATTGCGGTGGTTTCTCTTGTTGCGGAGCACGGGCTCTAGGTGCGCGGGCTTCAGCAGTTGTGGCACGCAGACTCAGTAGTTGTGGCACGCGGGCTTAGTTGCTCCGTGACATGTGGGATCTTCCCGGACCAGAGATCGAACCCATGTCCCCTGCATTGGCAGGCAGATTCCCAACCACTGCACCACCAGGGAAGTTCACAATGTTATTTTTTAGAGTAAAAAAATTGGGGGAAGGAACTAAGTGCCTGTAATAGGAAAATGGTCACATGTTACATTCACAGGTTACATTCCTTTAAAATAACACATAGAAAGACTTTTTTAAAGCTATGATAACATGCTCAAAATACAATGTTAAAATAATCAGGATGTAAATGTATATTTAGCATGATGGAAACTATTACAGAAATAGGCATTTCCAAAAGGACTGGAAGAAATGATAACAGAATGTCAATAGTGTTGTTTTTCCTCTAGATGGTGGGATTATGAGATTTTTTTCCCCCTATTCTTGGCTAGATTTTTCTTTTTTTTTTTTTTTACTTCTAGCTTATATCACTGTTTATGATTAGAAATAAAAGTTTACCTTTTAAAAACTTTAAAATTAATGTTGGCATACTCCTTAAAAATCAGTGACTTGTTTTCCTGAGGCTGATTTGGGCTTTGCAATACAGTTGGTCCTCTGTGCTTGCAGATGCGGAACACCAGCTGTATCTGCGGTAGTCTGCCATTTTATAAGGGACTAGAGCATCCATACAATTTGCCTGGGGGTGCTCCTGGAATCAGTCCCCTGCGGGTACCGAGGGGTAACCATACATCCTCACCCAGCACGTGAACTGCACTGGTGAACCCTTGGTGGTGAGCTCAGCTTTTCTCGTTTTCTCTCCTGCCTCGCTTGCTAGGTCAGCTCAACTACCAGGCGGCCTCTCCTGACGAAGGTGCTCTGGTAAGCGCCGCCAGGAACTTCGGTTTTGTCTTCCTCACCAGGACCCAGAACACGATCACCATCAGTGAGTTGGGCACTGAGAGGACCTACAGTGTTCTCGCCATTTTAGACTTCAACAGTGACCGGAAGCGAATGTCTATAATTGGTAGGTCTCCCCTCAGGGTATGTCTGTGAACGGCTCATTGAGATGCTGCCTTTCACACATTTTATTTAGCGACACCAGGATAAAATAGGCAGTGAATGAACCCCTTGGCTCCCGGAGGATTTCCGCAGGCTTGTCCAAACTAGTGTTTTCTTTCTTCATTCTACACCATGTCCATCACTCGAAGGGACAAATGCAGTAGATCTGAATCTTGCAGATGTTGGTGTATCTTCAAAGATGTGGGCTGCCAGCTGTGGAATCTGGGTGGCAGCACCGTGGGTGGTAGACCCACATGAGCTTTTATATCGTGAGTCACTCTGAGGACTTCTGCTGGAGGCTTGAGGGACACCAGGGAAGGGAGAGTGTAGCAGGAGAGGAGCTCTGAGAAAAGCGAGGCTGTGCTTAGGAATCAAAATCATACCTCTAGCCCAGGCAGCCAAGTGGAGACAGTGATCACTTCATAATACTGAAATAATTTCAAACTTACAGAAAAATTGCAAGAACACTTGAAAGAACTCCTGTATTTTCTTCCACATCCACCATTGTTAGCACTGGTCACAAAGTCTTTGTCATTATCATTTACAAGTTCTTGTTTTCTCAGCCATTTGAAAGTCAGTTGCAGATCTCATGCCCCTTTCCCCCAAATACTTAAGTAGGTATTCCCTAAGATCGGGAACCTTCACCTATTTTTATATACAGTACACTGATCAGACTCAGAAAATTTAACATTACAGTATTATTATCTGTACAGAACGTTTTCGAATTTTACCAGGAATTCTCTTTCTGATTCAGGACCCCACCTAATATTCCACATTGCGTTCGGTGATTGTTACTCTAGTCTCCTTTATTCTAGAAGAGTTCCACAACCTGTTTTTGATCTTTCACATGCTGACATTTTTGAAAAGCCCAGGCCTGTTATTTTGTCGAGGGTCCCTCAGTTTGGGTTTGTCTAATGTTCCCTCATAATTAGATTCAGATGACGCACTGTTGGCAGGAAGGGTACGTAGATCGGTGCCGTGTCTTTCCCAGCATATCACATCAGAAGGCGTGTGACTGCTGGTCACATCAGCTTGGATCACTGGGTTAAGTGATATCTATAAGCTTTTCCACCATGAGATTGACTTTTTAACCAAAAAGATATATAGGTTTAACTGCCTCCTGAACTCGGATTAGGCTCATTTTACTGAGTGCTTTCTGTGTACCCAGCACTGATCTGGGCTGATATCATGCCTGGCATCTACCTTAGAGAACTTAAAATCTAGTTACTGATGAGACACGTAATACAATTAAATTACTGCAGAGATCAAAAAAGCCAAGAAAATGGTCACAAGGAGCGTGTTTTGGTCCCAGTATTAAAGGCAGTTAAGTGTTGTGGGTTTATAGGTAAGAAAGATTCCCACTGGCTGGCATGGACAAAAAAGGGTCTATGGAAGAAGCTAGCACATAGTAGGGAGTCAGTGAATATTTGCTGAAAGAATAAGCAAGGCTATGGAAAACTGAGCTGACTGAAGGAATCTTTTCATATTTATTTCACTATTACATTCTATGTAGACAGTGGCTTACCAACGTTGTTGAGAGCAACATTTTTCTCAGTACATTGCTGATTTTAAACTAATTATGAATGTTTAGCGCTGTAACACTTCAAATTAACTTTATGAATGTACTTTTCTTTTAAGAAATCAAACATTAACTTTTTTATTTGCTTTTCCTTCCCTTGCTACTAGTAAGAACCCTAGAAGGCAATATCAGGCTTTATTGTAAAGGTGCTGACACTGTAATTTATGAACGGTTACATCGAATGAATCCTACGAAACAAGAGACACAGGATGCCCTGGATGTAAGTCTCACTTCCACTCTTTATGCCACAGATTCCAAACTTATTTTCTGGTACTATCCCTTAAGCTGGAATGAAAGCTCTGTGTTAACCGTTGACCTTTCTATTGTCTTGGTGTAGTTGAGTGGAAAGAGCACCAAAGTAGGAATATGTTCTGTCCCTGACGCTGACTTCCTAGGAAATGACCTTGCCACCTCTTCCCAGCATCCAGGTCAGCAGTATCTACAGGACTGATCCAGGAGAAAGACTGGTCTTTCTTCTGGTGAACTCGAGCAAGCTACATAACCATGCTGTGCCGTAGTCTCCAAGAATTCCAACGTCCTAGTGTACAGTGAAGGAAAGAAAGCATTCATGTATGATAGGGCATGACAAAGCAGTGCACTGGATAATCAAGTTCTGATATCTTTGTTAGAGAATCACTTTGGTCTTCATTACTTCAAACTTGCTATTTTAGGGGACTATGTACTTGGTCCAGTGATACTGCAATTATTCAGAATGCTTCTGGAAATCTCTCTTTTAGAATCGCCTACCAACCCTTATATTGTTTTGCTTATATAATGATGGCAATGAAGTATGGAGCATATCTGTCAGATCTGGTGTCCCAGTTCTGCCCCTTTACTTGTTTTGTGCCCTCTGGGGGGAAATGGTTGATGTCTCAGATGAATCATTAATTGCCTGTGTGGAAGAGGAAGGGGATAATTCCTACCATGGAGGGTTGGTGCAAAGCCTCTTGGATGAAAACCATCTTGCACAGCCCCTAGCACTTAGTAGGTGCTTAATAAAGGGTTTTTTCCTTCCCTTCACTTGACGGGTCAGAGTTTGGGGGCCAAAGGTCCTTCAGAAAGAAGCCTGATGAATATGATGTTTAGTAAGTGGGGTCACATTTTAAGGTTATATATGTTACTGAAGCAGTTACACTGGATAATTTCTCATGAGGAGATGAACAAGGGCAGTCTAATCAAATACATGCAGAACCTTGCAGAGTCTTTGACAACAGACCCTCAGTTGGGTGAAGCAGTTCTGCCATTTTGGGCTAGACAAGATGTGATTGTGAAGTAATGGAACATTTTTACTGGTTCATATTTAAGCTATTTAAATTGGCTTAAATCTGTTCACCATGATTAAATCTTCCAGACTCTTTCATTAAAATGTTTTATCTCAGCTTTAACAGTGACTCATGTATTTCAGAATTGGTTTGAGGGAATAATGCTTGGTTGAGAGTTCATAGTTGATTGGACTTGTAACAGTTTGTAGAAACAAATTATAAAGGTGTCAGGTCTGGTTTACAAAATCATTATACCCCAAGGCAGCTTCCTTGGTCTGTTATTTTCTTGGTTAAGAGAAAAAGGGTTTTTTTTAAATTCTCATGACTTGATTTAGAAGAAAGATATGCTTTTCCCTTGAACTAATTTCGGAACGATGAATATATTCCTAAGATATTGAGAATACTTAGAAAAATAAAGTATTTGTTTAATCTCCTCTATGGAATGTATGTGTACAGAATCCATCTTTCACAGTCTTTTAAAATTCTCTTATTGTATTATTTCAAAGTAAGATTTCAAACTTGATCTTGAATTACATAAAATTAACTATTCTTTGGGTGAATGGATTGTCTTTTAAATTAAACAGATCTTTGCAGGTGAGACTCTTAGAACCCTGTGCCTTTGCTATAAGGAAATTGAAGAAAAAGAATTTGAGGAATGGAATAAAAAGTTTATGGCTGCAAGTATAGCCTCAACCAACCGGGATGAAGCTCTGGATAAAGTATATGAGGAGATTGAAAAAGACTTAATTGTGAGTTTTAACCTTTGTAACTTTCTCCTTGATATTCCAAACAGAATTGGGAATTTTATTAAGTTTTATTACAGTTTTGATCTCATGCTTGAAAGAGAATTCCAACTTCAGTATTTGAAATTGGTGCAGTGGATCTAGGTCACCTGAATTTCTTTTGTTCAGCAAGCAAAATAGGAGTTGCCATTAGGAGAAACCAAATGACAGAAAACACGATGAGATTCTGATTCTGTTATTTTTATATCACTTACTAAATTCACTGTGATTTGTATGCAGTAACAAGCCCGCATATACTTATTACATTGTGAGAATTACTGAGATGATTTATATTTTGCAAAATCTTGAAATGAGAAAATATACCATTCGTTAAAGAGACTTTTTAAAGTTTAAGACTTACTGCTTTTAGTGTTTATATTAAAAGGAAATGTTCAGTGAATAGTTAGTATTGACTTTTAGCAAGAGAAATTGGCTTGTGTCCGTGTAAAGTAGTATACACACAATGAAAGTATATTTTTATTGTCTTTGATTTGTACTTATATTTTTGTCTTGGTGAATTACTTTAAGAAAAACTTTTTGGCTGTTTAGTTTTTGATGAGTATGACACACGACAGCCTTCCCAGTTAATGCTGGCCACTGGCCCCAATAGAGCACCAACTGGGGTGTATTTAGTCCTTTTTACAGTTTGGCAAACTGCAATTAAGAACATTTTTGGCTTATTTGCTAATTCCTTTCTTTTAATGTACATTTCAGCTATTGGGAGCAACAGCTATTGAAGACAAGCTACAAGATGGAGTCCCAGAAACCATTTCAAAACTTGCAAAAGCTGACATTAAGATCTGGGTGCTTACTGGTGACAAAAAGGGTAATTTAGTTTGCACGGAAGCATATCTGTCAATTCACAAATATTCATAGCTCCTGTTTCCCTTGCTCAAGGTGACCTCAAACTTTCCATCCTCTACAAACACTGTCTGTTTCTTTGGGACAGAGACTCTTTCCCTAAGAAATCCTTCTGTTATTCCAGCCCATCCTGACCGCATCCTTCCCGAAGCTCCCTCAGTAGCAGAGTTTACTCCTTAAAATTGAGCTCTTTGTCGTGTCTTCCTGATTGTGTTTAGTCTTCTCTCTCCCACCAGATGTGGGCTGCTATACTGGGCTGCTATACTCTGGTCCCTTCTGTCCTTCCCAGCACTTTGCCACCTGTTGGGCACAGAGTAGAACAGTACAAAATACTGAACTTTTGTTTTCTTGCCCCTTTTACTGCTTGAAAATTATAATGAAAATTTTATACCCAAGGGAAGATTTTCATTTTTAAATTTAGAGCTCAACAAGTTGTTTGTATTGATTCTTTACTTCAGAAGCCTCCCATGGGAAACTAGATCACTTCTCTTACTCTGATTGACATAGTTGATGGGTTACACACTTTGATAAGCTAAGGGATTAAGTCCTGACCTTAAACAAATAATGGTGGTGGAAGAGGGGGAAAAAACCTCCAGTAGGAACCCCATGTGAGGGCTTATGGAAATGGTTATCCTTCTCCCCCATAACAGAATGATTAAACCACATGAACTAAATGTGTTCAGTATTTCAATCAACATTGATTTATTAAATAACCGGTTTATGTATTTGATATATAGCACATTTTATTATTGAAAACATCTCAACCAGACTTTGACTTATTACATTTACTTTATTACAGAGAAAGGGATTTTTTTTATGTGATTTCTAGACATTGCTACAGAAAAACAACATATCTGATTGAATCTGGCTCATTAATTGAAAAAATATCATTACTAAAGTCCATTATTAAATTCATCAGTAGGAATGACATTTGACTTAACTTTTTTCTGTTGCAGAAACTGCTGAAAATATAGGATTTGCCTGTGAACTTCTTACTGAAGATACCACTATCTGCTATGGGGAAGATATCAGGTGGGTAAAGGGCCTGCAGTATGAGAATGTCTCGTCTCATTTTTATAAAAGCAAGACTAGACCCAGTAGACACAGCAGATAACAGAGAAATGGGAGCTAGAACGTGTCAGTTGGCACAGTTTCCTCAAGTTTAAATGAAGCAAGGAAACAACAGGCAGCTCCAATTCACCATGTTTCGACCTTATGTTGTAGGAAAACCTGGGGCCTCGTTTGCCTTTTCAGGGGCCGTTTTTCTGTATTCCTTGGAAGCACTCAGTGCTTGTCTGCTGAAAAAGGAAGTGGGCTTGAGACACCACTATTTAGTATGAATTATATACATATTTTTTCTCTTCCAGCCTTTAGTGACTTGTCTTGATCACTCCTTATTTTCAACTTGAAAATGAGAATTAATGTGGAAAGTGAATAATAAATACCTAATCTTCTAGTGCAGTGGTTTTCAACTGGGGTAGGGGAGGTGGGGACTTTGCCTTCTGGGGAACATTTGGCAATGTCTGGAGACATCTTTGACTGTCACGGTGGGGAAGGAGGGGGGTGCTCCTGGCTTCCAGGGGGTAGAGGCCAGGGATGCTGCTGAACACCCTACAGTACAATAGACAGCCACACGCAACACGGAATTAAGTGGCCCAAGACGTCAGTAGTGCCAAGGTTGAGAAACCTGTTCTTAAAGGTGAAGAATAAAGGCTCTATGTGTGTAACGAGGAAAACTCTGGCTGAGATTTCGGAGTCCTGAGTCCTCATTGCAGTTTTCCCATCAACTTGCTGCAGGCAAATCACGTTCTCTCTCTCGGGCTTGATTTCCTTATTTGTAACATGAAGAAATTGGATATTTACAGTCCCTTTTACTCCAAAATTCCACGACTCATTTTTCTATCCCATGAGTGAGTCCGTATGTGGTCTTCTCAATAATTTGTTGATATAAAGCACTGAGAACATCTCAAAAGCAGACATAACTTTGTGTGGAAATAAGTTTTTTTCTGCCCAACAGTGGTCACTGTTAGTAATACACTACGGTTCACCCCTGTGTATTATAATTCAGATCAAGATTGCCCTCCTTCTGTTGCTTGTGAACACATTTTCAACTGTATCTTCCTTTAGCTGCCTTTGGCAAATAATGAAGTACCGTGAACATGGTGCCTCCGTGGTGGAGGAATCAAGACTTAGTAAGATTATATGCCACTTAATTAAAAAATGGCCAAAGGACTTGAATAGACATTTCTCCAAAGAGGACATACAAATGGTCAATAAACATATGAAATAATGCTCGACATCACTTAGCATTAGAGAAATACAAATTAAAACCACAATTTCACCTCACACGGATGGCTACTATTTAAAAAACACAGAAAGTAACAAGCCTGGGCCAGTATGTGGAAAAATTTGAACCCTGTGCACTGTTGGTGGGAATATAAAATGGTGCAGCCACTATGGAAAACAGTATGGTGGTACCTCAAAAAAATTAAAAATAGAATTACCATATGATCCAGCAATCCCACTTCTGGATATATACCCAAAAGAATTAAAAGCAGGGACTTGAATAGATATTTGTCCACCCATGTCCACAGCGGCATTATTCACAATAGCCAAGAAGTGGAAGCAACCTAAGTGTCCACTGACAGATGAATGGATAAACAAAAATGTGGTATATCCATACAATGGAATATTATTCACCCTTAAAAAGGAATAAAATTCTGACATATGCTACATGAATAAACCTTGAGAACAGTGAAATAAGATAGTATTAAGTGAAATAAGCCAATCACAAAAAGACACATACGATTCCATTATATGAAGCAGAGTGGTGATTACCAGGAGCAGGGGGGAGGGGAGAAGTGGGGAGTTGTTATTTAATAGGTATAGAGTTTCATTTTAAAAGATGAAAAAGTTCTGGAGATTGGTGATATGAATATACTTAATACAACTGAACTGTATACTCAGAAACAGTTAAGATGATAAGTTTTATGTTGTGTTTTTTACCACAATTTTTAAAAGATTATATGTCAAAATTGTCTCACAGTCAAGGGCCTGTTCATGGTCTTGTACTTTAAACACTTAAATTTTCCCCCAGTGCTCTTCTTCATACAAGGATGGGAAACCAGAGGAACAGAAGTGGAGTCTATGCAAAATTTGTACCCCAAGTACACGAACCTTTTTTTCCATCTGGTGGAAACCGTGCCTTAATAATCACTGGTTCTTGGTTGGTAAGTATTAGTGTCTCTCCCTTTGGCTCAAACTGAAGCAGGTCGTTCTGGACCAATTTTAGATGGTTTGTCATATTAATTACCAACCTAAAAATCTCTTAGCCTATAAATAAAGTGCAATTTCCCAAGTCTGAGAGTTTATATGATACATATAATATTATATGATACAAACTGGTGGCAGTGGTTATTGCTAGTTTATCAACTAACTAGTTGATCATTAATTTAAATTTTCTTCTTTGTATATTTTTAATTTTTCTATATTTTTATAGTAAATATTTTATAATCGGAATATCATCAATGATATAACCCAAGAATTATCCTTCAGATGATTAAAGTCTTGGGAATGGTACTTTTTTAAAAAATTATTTATCTTGGGCTGCGTTGGGTCTTTGTCACTGCGTGTGGGCTTTCTCTAGCTGCGGCAAGCAGGGGCTACTCTTCGTTGCCGTGTGTGGGCTTTCTCTAGCTGCGGCAAGCAGGGGCTACTCTTCGTTGCCGTGTGTAGGCTTCTTATTGCCGTGGCTTCTCTTGTCGCAGAGCACGGGCTCTAGGTGCGCAGTCTTCAGTAGTCATGGCCCGCAGGCTCAGTAGTTGTGGCTCACGGGCTCTAGAGCGCAGGCTCAGTAGTTGTGGCTCACAGGCTTAGTTGCTCCGTGGGCATGTGGGACCTTCCCGGACCAGGGCTCAAACCCGTGTCCTCTGCATTGGCAGGTGGATTCTTAACCACTGTGCCACCAGGGAAGCCCGGAATGGTACTCTTGTTATTAAACCCCAAATGGTTAGAATCCTTTCCCTTTCTGGTTTTCACAGAATGAAATTCTTCTCGAGAAAAAGACCAAGAGAAGTAAGATTTTGAAACTGAAGTTCCCCAGGACAGAAGAAGAAAGACGAATGAGGACACAAAGTAAGAGGAGGCTGGAAGCTAAAAAAGAGCAGCAGCAGCAGAACTTTGTCGACCTGGCCTGTGAGTGCAGTGCGGTCATCTGCTGCCGGGTCACCCCCAAGCAGAAGGCCATGGTGGTGGACCTGGTGAAGAGGTACAAGAAAGCCATCACGCTCGCCATTGGAGACGGGGCCAATGATGTCAACATGATCAAAAGTGAGTCTCGCACATGGCCAGTGCCACCTGAATCGGTAGAGAGGAAATGGCAGGAACATTTTTGGGGGTAGTTTTTTTCTGATTTCATTGCTTGGGCTTTCATGAAGCAGACCTTTAATAAAGGCACTTAACTGTGGTAACTACACCTGTGACCCTGCCCTCAGGAAGCTTACAGTCCACTCAGTAGGAGAGCGCAGGCATGATTATTCTATACAAAGAGTGCCAAGTCGAAGATGAGCTCTGTGTGGGTGAACTTATCCTTATTTGTTTCCTTCTTTTACATATGTTTGGATTTGGTTTTGTGTTTTCTCCTGCTGCTTCTCCTCCCATATTTCTTCAGGGCTTATTAAGAACCCTGCTATTTAATGTTTTGCAAAAATTCCTGCTGAGCTTGGCATAAATTATTGAACTCTCTTTGTTATTTGTTTTGGCAATATTATTTTCCCACACCTAAGCATTGTTTTCTGGGGCTTTCTTCTTGCCTTTGGTAAATCTGTTGAACTTCACCCTTAGGTGACCTAGTGTGAGCTCAGTGTAACATTGAATGAAGCACAGCTCTGACATCGCCTCAAAATTCTCCTGACCTCCCAAGGTCATTCTGCTGGTTGGAGGACCCTAGGTACCCACAAATTGACAGATTGAGTTCTGTCACTGCAGAAATACAATTTTGCTGGTATTAAAAGCATACGGAACCAAACCCTCATCAATATGTCTGAATCCTGGTCCTTTTTCTCCCTGTATTACTTATACAGGAGTATCTTGTAATGAAAATGCCCAAACTAATGAGACCTGAATACTTGTCCTCATCCTGATGCCAGCCAGCATGCTGTGTCACCCTGGGCTCATGCTCAGGCCTGTTTTCTCATGTGAGAACAAGAAAATTATCTCTGATGTCACCTCTAGCTTTGTAGTATTTCTCTTAAGATGAACTATCCATGGCATGTATACACACGTCCTGTGGTGCCGGGTAGCTTAAATGCATCGTATGTTTAACTAGACTTTTACTTCAGCCTGTTTCGTAACTCTTCTCTTTCTTTCCTTAGAGTCTCTTCCTTCTCCTCCTTGATATATACTAAGAATGTTCCAACTTTATCTTCCTCAAAAGGAGTCAGCTATATAATGTACGTTTTCTCGCTTCTTCGTGTATGTCTGTGGCCACGGCCAGTTTAATTTCTTTCCACCGTGTTTTGCACATATTCATCCTGCCATGCGAATGGCATTTCTTGCTCCGAGTTAGATCTATTTCTTTCCTCTGTAGCCAGCTCTAGTTTATTTTCCATTATGTACCTTTTAACATAAATGACTGTGCCAAAAGGGCAAGTGACTCAAACATTTTTCTTCAGTTATAATGAAGACTTCTAGATGCTGGGAAAGGGGGACTCCGTTTCAGATTTCCCGATTACGTGACTGAGACTTGAAAACTCTTGTTCCTCTGAGTTCACCAACTGATAGCAAAAGGGATCACACAAAGTTGGCATAGATAACCTCCTAGAGACTGTTTTTTCTTGTTTTCAGAATTTTATTAAGCTCTGTTATGTGATACACACTTTTATATATAATGTAGGAGACATCCACTTGGGATGAAAATCAAAGAAACTCAGGTCTCCTTGGAAGTCAGTAGCTTAACCCAAGTATTAAGTGCCTTTTTGAACTCTGTGAAAACTGTCATCTCTTTTACCTACATCAAGAACAATGAACCAAAAGAAACTGTTTGTTGTTTATAAAGAAGTACAGTGAAATTTAAGTGTCCAAAAAATCTGACCATTTGCTAACATGTTTCATGGTTAGTGGTGTAGTCTAGGAGAAGTGGAGGGAACTGCAGTCCACCATGGTTTGCCCCTAGCAAGGATCCAAGGACCCTCGGATACTGCCCTCTCTCCCGCTTGGGCCTGAAGATGGCTGGTGGGTGTTATTTTCCTTGGCCTAAATCCTGAGAATGAACAGGCAGCATTAGAGAGGCAAAAGGAAGCGACCAGCTTGTCAGGGAATTATGAAGTGGCCTACCGGGCAGGCATTTGAAACCACATCGGCAACTTCAGGGAAGTCTAGGTGCCTATGTTTAGGTTTTAGGAAAATACAAACAAAAAGCAGTGTGGCCTGATAAAGTACATCTGTTCAGTTGCCGCTTTAACTGTGGCAGTGTACACTTCACATACGGTCCCTTGGTCTGCTCGGCAGTGGCTGGACTGGATGTCAGGGCCTGGGGCGGTGGCTCCTCTTCCTTGTCTCTGACAGAATCTCAACATTTCCCTGTTATTTGTTCAGAAAAGAAGGCCATGGTTTGGTAGGAAAGAACAGTTTGGCAACCACAACTGGTCATTAAGAACTATTTATGTGTATAAAGAGGTTGTAAGTATTGATTGAGATGCAGTTAATTCTATTTTATAGAATTGCAAAGTGTTATTAAAAACTTAGGTTTTGGACAAGTCACTGTGTTAATGCCAGACCTTGTATTCTGCAAGTGGGGCAGGAGTTGTGGAGCTTCTTTTAGTTGGAGACTCTGCTGAGCTGGCAGGCACTTCTCAGGGTCTGAGTAGTAATAGGTTGTATTCTGCAACACATGTTCTAAAAATGATCTCACTTCCATGACTTTTAAGACCTAGATAAAACTCATAATTCTCTAAGTGGAACATGTGGTTTAATGACTATTGGGAGGATGGATAAAATTGGGACTTTCATTTTTACCCATTCTGGAAACCTCCCCTCCTCAAAACAACTGTGTGTCTTGGGGTCTCAGTGGGCCATGCATAAGCCTTTGAAAGTTTAACAGTATCTAAGTTTAAACACTTTTGGTTGCAAGTATTGGAGAACAATTCAAGTTAGCTTAAGACAAAAAGAAACCTATTTTAAAAGTTACAAATATGTCTCATGCTGCTCAAGAAGCCAGGCCTCAGGAATATGCTAGAACCAGGACCTGAAGCTGCACCAGGAACTCAGTGTCTGCCCTTCTCTCTCATCCTTTCTCTAGACTACTTTATTTCTCTGCCCCTCAGAAGTATATCCATCCCACAACTCAAAAATTTACGTTAAAATTCCAAACACAAACACACCCAAATCCTAACTCCAAAATACCAAGAGACTGAGGGAAACAGATTCCTTTGGGTACTTTAAGCAGGAAGTGATTAATAGAGGGGACCAGGTGCTCATGAAAATTCTGGATGAACTGAAGAAGTAGGTTCTAGGCTGTGTCTGCACGTCTGGGTCACTCACCAGAGGAGCTTCTAGCTTTGAGGCTCCTCTGAAGAGCTTTCCAATTGAGAAGCCCTTGCAGTTGTTTATCAACATCTGGGCAGCTGGAGAATGGATATGAATTCTGCTGCAGAAATGCCAAAAAGGGAAGGGATGCTGGGCTCCAATTTGCTTCTGCTTCCAAGTCACAAGCAGGTCCAAACAAGTGGAACTTAATTCACAAAGAGAACCTAACTGCAAGGTAGTCGAAGCAATGTAGGGTTTTTATTTGCTTTCCCACCTCTCCAATTAGAACAAAAGTTCTAGAATGAAGGAGAGCCAATTCGTAGTATCTACCATAGATTATGTATCTGCCCATGGCTGACTCAGCTGTGGCAAGGGAGGCAGGGACACACGGTACACATGGATGCCTGGGGCTCACCCTTTGGATGAGAAGGATGGCTTATGAGCTGGGCAGATAATCCAAATGGAATTCATTACCCACTTGAGATCCTTTCACAAATATTTATGGAAGCCCAACCACGTGCTATGTTTAGCAACTCGTACTTCTGAGTTCAGAAGCTGGGGGTGGGGGATGGTGAGCAACAGTTTTCACATTTATTGTTTCATAAATTTGAGGGGTTTTTTTTGTATTGCTACGGAAACATTTTTATCATCTCAATGTTTTGCCTTAAAATAAGCTTATGATTCAGTTATCTTCTCCCCACCCCCACAGCTGCCCACATTGGTGTTGGAATAAGTGGACAAGAAGGCATGCAAGCTGTCATGTCAAGTGACTATTCCTTTGCACAGTTCAGATACTTGCAGAGACTGCTGTTGGTGCACGGCAGGTGGTCTTACATAAGGATGTGCAAGTTCCTACGATACTTCTTTTATAAAAACTTTTCATTTACTTTGGTTCATTTCTGGTACTCCTTCTTCAACGGGTACTCTGCACAGGTAATATACCATCATCATTATTATTAAATGAGTAGAGCTCTTCTCTTACATGAATAAAACTACGTCTGAAATTTTCTTCCCCCTCCATATTTGCAGTTTTGGTGCTCTCTCTTAACAGCTGAGGTACAGATTAAGTTTATGAATCTTCTAAAATGTTTCTGGTGCTTTAAACCTATTTTATTTTGCCTTTAAAAAAGTAGGATTTGTTCCTGGTCTGTTGACTTTTGTTTATGTTTCTTTGCCTTCACCATAGATTTTTTTTTTCCCAAGTCACCTTGCCATTAAGAATAGTGATAACAAATTGTTCAACTTTGAAAAAATTGTTCAAATTTAAGTATAAAATTACATTGGGGCTGAAGGGATTATATAAATTGGGGATGATCATAGATCTAACATCACGTCTCCACTGTTGGTTTTTAAATTTTAACATTTTGCTGAAATGGGAGTGGGGGCATATCTACAATGTTAAATTGTTGATATGGCAGAAACACACCATTAGTGTGCCTGTGGTTGTCCAAACTTCTTTGATGCTATGCTACAGACAACTGGCATGAGAGGAGGCCAGGTGTAGAAACTGGAGGCCAGGATGTCTTGGGGTTTTGAGCAAGGTTGGGGCCTTCTTCCTGTTTCTGTGCAGGACGGTGTATCACTGTTGGTGCTGAGTAAGCCCATTTCCTCTATTCCCCCACTGAGGACTGGGGTGGGCACAGCCTTGCTTATCCTTTTCAGAAGCATCTTTCTTATATTCAAATTCTGGTTCATAAAATGTTTAAATGGAAATGCTGGACTGGCAAGAGAAAAGTATATTTGAACGGTACTTACGTGCTTTTGAACCAGTTGTATGTAATCTAATTCATTAATAAAAGGGATATTAAAAGACGATGAACACTGATTTGTTTTCCAGCATTCTTCAAATAGACCAGACTCCTCTTCCAAAAACTTTTCAGAGTCTATTTCCCCACTTATTTTACGGGGAAGATAATTGCCTGTGGAAAGCCCTTTGATTCTGTCCATTCCATCAAAACAAACTCGTGCCTGCTACTGGCATAGCTGGTGGGGGGAGGGGTGTTTACTTTCCCTGGGGACACCCCTGCTTTGAGGGCAGATGCGCACGTATTAACTAGGTGGGCGACATTTCTTCGTCGGTGACACAGACTCTGTCATCTCCTCACAGACCGCGTACGAAGACTGGTTCATCACCCTCTACAATGTGATCTACACCAGCCTGCCCGTCCTCCTCATGGGGCTGCTCGACCAGGTAGGAGCCTGGCGCTGACAGGGTCGCTTCTGGACAGACTGAGTGACTGTTTCAAAGCAAATATTTCAATGCATTCTTTTGGGTTTCACTTCTTTCTGAGTAAACCCTATTATATTTCTGCTGTCAGGCAATCAGAGCAACTGCTATGCTTGTTTTATAGTAAGAAAAGAGGATTTCTGTGCTTGGGTTGAATTCATTGACAAAAGAGTTTATTACCTTCATTTCGGACACTAAGATTTTCTTGTTAGATACCTAACAGTATGTCTCTACAATAACAACTTACACATCTTTAAAGTAAATTATTTTAATACCTCCCCAAACTTACAGGTTTAATTTCCAAATTAGTCCGCATTTTATCTAGTAGCAACTTTTACAGAAACTGCTTTCAAAAATAAAAAGAATAATTTGGAATTAACTCATCGATGTGTATGTGAAAATGCTTTCCCAAAGTATTAGAAAAAATGTATTCTCAGAAAGTAAAAATCGGCTTCCTACACTTCTTTAAACATTACTGATCTGCTTTCTTAAGTAGCAAAATAGTAATACTTTACCTAGTCTCAGAATTAAATATCAAATGATGGTGGACTACAGTAACGAGGTTGCTCTCTGCACAATGAAATTATTCAGGATTTATCATCTTGTTTAGTTTTTGCCTTCCTAGAACTTAACAAGTTGCAACTCCTTTCGAGATGGAGGTTGTGACGTATCTCTTGAGTTCTTTGATCCTGATGGACAGCACTCAACTGTAATTGTGTTTTCCCCTTAAGGATGTGAGCGACAAACTGAGCCTCCGCTTCCCCGAGTTATACATGGTGGGACAAAGAGACTTACTATTCAACTACCGGAGATTCTTCGTAAGCTTGTTGCACGGGGTTTTAACATCTTTGGTCCTCTTCTTCATACCTCTTGGAGCTTATCTGCAAACTGTGGGACAGGATGGAGAGGCGCCCTCAGACTACCAATCTTTTGCTGTCACAATTGCCTCTGCTCTTGTAATAACAGTCAATTTCCAGGTATGTGGCTTTAGTCAACTGTTTTCAGTACCTGTTGGTACTGTATGCATTTCTGTATGTAGACCAGCGTGCACATCCGCCTGGCTCCCATTCTTCCTCCAACTGAGGCTCTGCTGCTTTGCAAATATGAATGGATGCTATTCTCATCCCTTATACCAAACATATTTCCTATTTCTTGCCTGAGTCAAAGATAGCTTCTGATTGTTCAGTATTCGAGCCATACCATGCTTAAATTGCTGAATTCTATTTTCAGAATCCTTAGATCCTTTATTTCTTGCTAACTCCCCAAAATGAGTGCTCTGTTTTTCTCTGGTTTCCCAACAGATTGGCTTGGATACTTCTTATTGGACTTTTGTGAATGCTTTTTCAATTTTTGGAAGCATTGCAATTTATTTTGGCATCATGTTTGACCTTCATAGTGCCGGAATACATGTTCTCTTTCCATCTGCATTTCAATTTACAGGTTGGTATTTTCTAAATTCCAAAAATAAATAAATAGAAAAATGTCATTAATTTAGATTCTGACATAGACTTCAGGGTAAGTAAAAACATAAACTGTAAATTACTGCTAGTGAAAATTAATGTCCTGACTAGAATTGGGGGTGGTGGGTTGGAAGGGTGGTAACGTGATGGGAGGAAAGCAAATTAAAATAACTAAGCTATAATTGTGCTTTTTTTCTTCCATAAAACCTAGTATTAGTAGGTTATTGGGAAACTGGGAATACATGTATTGCTGGTAGCACTATAATTTAATCTTTCTAAAGCACTACCTAGAAATATGTAATGGATTTTTGTGTACATTTTGATCCAGTATTTCCACATGGGGAAAATACCCTAAGATGAAACACACCAAATTTTGGAAAGATAATCTGTACAAAGACTGTATCACTACAACATTTCTAATTGTCTTTTAAAAATTGGAAATAACCCTCCCTAAGACCTAAGAATATCAAATTAGCTAAACAAACTATGAATCCCAGATGATGGAATTCTAGAACTTAAAAGTGGACTGCATCATTGGAAATACATATACAGAGCAATAAGTAAACTTATGGAAAACAAAACAGTTTACAGCTATATAAACTATATGACAAATGGACAAATGCTAGAATGAAATGATAAATATCAAAATATTATAAATAGCGTGAATTAGAATTTATGAACATCTTATTATGGATAGAGTAGTTTGGATTCACAGTGGAAAAAAATTCCCCATAAACTCATTTCCCTGTAAAAGATTAGGTTTTTCTTTGTTTTAATGATCAGTTGTTGGGTTATAAAAGACAATTGCTGTGGTAACCCTTTTCTTATTGGGATTGAGCTCATTTTTTTTATGACTGTGTTCTTGCTTACTGACTCTGTGTTTTAAAATTTTAGTGCCCACTTACTTAGAATATTCCCATAGGGAATGTGTTTTAAACCCATACACATTTATGCTATTATTTTTATAAACTCACAGTGTAAGTACAGAAAATATTGTGAGAAATTTGGTTCTAGTTTTAAAATTGAGTAGTATATGGTCACCTGGTTGTATTACAGAATTGAATTGTTACTTCCTCTGACATAAAAACTAGTAGCCTAATTCAGTGGTAAAAGCCTAGCTCTAGTCAGATGGACATGGGTTTTAATTCAGGAGTTGCCATAGCTAGTTCTGTTACCTTGGGCAAACTGTTTTACTCTCCACAAACTCAGTTTCTTCATGTGATAGAGGGCAATACTCCTCTCTCAGAAATGATTAAGTGGCATGACCTAAAACACCCAGCATAAGGCTTATCCCACAAATGGCAGTGCCCATTGTTAATACATGGCGTTTCAAACCAAAACTATAAATTGGAAGTGCTTTTTTAAGTTCCTGAAAAAATCCAAAAGTATAAATTGCCTACTTTTCCATTTTTAATTAATGCAATGTCAACAAATGTACTTTCTTTTTTCGCTATTTATATGTTCACTTATATACATTTGCCTTGTTCCAAAGAATATACGTGCCGAATTCTGCTTTGCTTAGTCTGGTTTTAAAATGTTCATTCCTTGAGCAGTGGTGGGAGGTTCTTGGGAGGGCAATCTGGTTGTAAAAGCTCATCACAGAGAATCCACTTGTGGACTGTGGAATATCAGCTATGCCCCCCTTGGGATGAAAACCATTGTGATTCATTCTCTGTGCTTCTTCCAGGCACAGCTTCAAATGCTCTGAGACAGCCATATATTTGGTTGACCATCATCCTGACTGTTGCTGTGTGCTTGCTGCCTGTTGTTGCCACACGATTCTTGTCAATGACCATTTGGCCATCAGAAAGTGATAAGGTATAGAAAAAGAAAGTCTTCTCCTAACTCTGAGTGCCTCTCACAGAAATCAAAGCATTTCTCCAAAGCAGCTTTCCTGCAAAATTCTAAGCTCTTGGGAAGTTTGGTCTGAAAATTTTTTAGGACTACTCTTTTTTTTATTACAAAAATTACCAAATATCAAAAGGAAAATAGTATAATGAACCCCCATATATCTATCCTCTCAATTTAGCAATTATACTATTAATATTTTGCCCTGCATACAGGTTGGGGTTTTTCTTCATTTAAAGGAAAATGAAAAGTCTTGTAGCAGGATCCTTTGAGCTACAAGTAACAGGGAGATATGGCTCAAAATGGTTCAATGATGATGTATCACCTCCACTCACATCATAATTAGGTTTCAGGCTCAGCTGATGGGCAACTTAATGTTATCAAAAAAGAACTGGGGTTTTTTCCATCTCCCCCCTCTGCTGAAAGATGGCTACAGGAGTTCCCGGCATTGCGTCCTGACATGTCAATATCCAGGGGAAGATTAAAGACTGATTATGCTGTTGCTTTCCCTTAGGAGCCTGGCAACTTTTTTCTGTTTTGCCTGGGAACTTTTTATGGAAGGGCCCAGCACACTTTTCTCAGGCCTCATTAGCCAGAATTAGATCACATGCCCATTCCTGGACTAGTAGAGGGCAAGTCAAGTCTATCAGTCCTACCCCTGGGGGTGGCGTCCACATGGAGGAATGTGGCTGTAAGCAGGAGGATGGTACCTGAGTAAACTCCATTTCCATCAGAAAGGAGGAGAGAACAGCTGCTAGGTAGGTAGCCTTCACTATCCTCCAGCTTTCCCTCCTCCACTGACAAGGGTGTGCAGTAGCAACCCAGAAGGAGGCTAACAGTCTTTTCTAAACCTGTACCTTTATGAAATGGAAAGAGCACTAGTTTAGGAGTGGGAATCCTGGCACCCCATTTTCTAGCTCTGAGAGCTTAGAAACGTCATGTAACCTGCCTCCCTCCATTTCCTCCACTTTAAAGCGAGTATGGTTATGCCCGCCCCCAAATGAGGCAGGTGTGCAGCCAGTTCTTTTTAACCTTACCCCATCTCTCCTGCTTTCGTAGATTCAGAAGCACCGAAAGCGGTTAAAAGCCGAAGAGCAGTGGAAGCGGCGGCAGAATGTGTTCCGCCGGGGCGTGTCCGCACGGCGCTCGGCCTACGCTTTCTCCCACCAGCGTGGCTATGCCGACCTCATCTCCTCCGGGCGCAGCATCCGCAAGAAGCGCTATCCCCTGGATGCGGTCATCGCCGATGGAACGGCAGAATACAGGCGAACCGTGGAGAGCTGAGGCGTTTGCTTCAGGTGACCTGTAGCAAAACAATCACACAAAGTAAAATGTCTTCTTTTTTTATGAGAGACTCGACTTTTTGGGGAAAAAAAAAAAAAATTTGTCACGAGGATGTTGAAGGCAATAACCTTTTTAACAAGCTACAATACTTGGGTTGGACTACTGCAATAGCAAAGCCAAGGAGACCTTTTGAAAAGTCGTATTCTTCAACTGTTGATGTTTTGTTTTGATTCAAAGTGAACGTTTTTAACCCCATCTCAATCTAGGACAAGAGAATTAGAAAACGTCTTATTTCAGTTCAAATGGTATTGTACTGTAAAATTACAATTAGATTTTCCTGTCTGGGATCTTCAGCACAAATTTCTCAGACGCTCCTTTTTTCCGGGAGTCCACCCTACTAACAAAGATCTTTTATTTACAATGGTAGTAACGAAAGATTCATGAATGTTCATCCCCTAGAAGCTAAGTGGTCTGATGACTTTTTCAGAGTCGATAATGGGGCTGCCTGGTTTCATGTTCTCATACTGGTTTACTAATTCAGCTCAATCAACGAAAATTACTTCACGTTTCATAAGTACAAGGTTTTGATCTGTTTCAGTTTACTACCAGGTTAAAAGAGCACATTACATACGTTTACTCTTACTATTATATATTATTTCAGACACTTCCTGTAGTACCAAGTGCATTTATTTTCTACTGTCATTAAAAAAAGATACTTAAATATTTATGGGCTTTTTAAAAAAAAGCTTTTAAAAACTGAGGGTATCAGTGATAAATTGCAGAATATTTTGCAAAGCTTTCTTTTGAAAAGCAAACTTTTGTGCCTGCCTATATGTAAAGTATTTTATAAGGGATTTGAACAGAGACCTCACTCTTTTCTACTTGTCTTATGTCTTGAGAGAAAAGGCTGTTGGTAGCCATATTTCTAAGACTAACAGTGTATCATTTTAAAACTGAACATAACTTTAGGCAATTATGGAGACTATCCTCAAAGAGGTAAAAGTTATTTATCCAGGGGCTTTTCTCACTCTGTGTGTTTCACACACTAGTTTCCATGTTTCAGTGAAGACAGAGAAGTGTCTTCAATAATTCTGTTCTTTACCATTAGGTTGTGAATGTTCACAATACCTGTTCCTTTGAATTCCTTATGAGGAAATCACAGCATGTATATAGTTCATTGTCTAGATATGAAAAGAATATAGCTCTTTAGTCTACGGAAGTAAATTTCCGGAAGTTTACAACTTTTCTTTATCTTGTAAATTTAAAAATTGTAAGTTTTTTTGTGTAATTCTGTCAGTTTCAGATTTCTCTCCCGTTTTGCAAATTGTGGGAAAGGTCGACAATGCAAATGTGTCAAAGACTTACATGGTTGGGTGCAATATTAACAATTTTAAAATGCAAATTGCTTTGGATAAATTATTTCTATATTCTGTAAATCTGAGATTAATGTATATTTTTGTTTAAAAAATAAATGCTTTAGTAAAATCTTTGGAAGTACAATCTTTTAAAATATTTTTTAAGCTGGGTTTTTTATTTTAGACTGGGGCAGATGATGGAAGAATCTAGGCCTGCCTGGTTTTTAAAGGAACATAGGTGGTAAGAAGTAAGTTACTGGCAGGGTACTAAGTGTTAGGGTCAAAGTGGCTGAGAAAAGGATCAGACTACAGAGGTAGAGGGTATGGATTTATGGTTGGCAAGACCAACTGTATCCCGGGAGGGTGCATCTTAGGATATTAGGGAACAGTTTTTCCAAGTGACCTCAACTCTTTGGAGCCAGAATAAAAGCAAAGGTAAGCCTTGACCAAAAGTAGGGGCTGGGAAGTGAGTGCTGCCTTCATGTGATGTGAATGAAGCTTAGGAAAATTTTAAGACAGCTTCTAAAAGTCTTGTCAGAATCTGCTTCTAAGTTATAGCTGTAATAAAACTTCTGGTGCACGGGACTTCCCTGGTGGTACAGTGGCTAAGAATCTGCCTGCCAATGCAGGGGACACGGGTTCGAGCCCTGGTCCGGGAAGATCCCACGTGCCGCGGAGCAACTAAGTCCGTGTGCCACAACTACTGAGCCTGCGCTCTAGAGCCTGCGAGCCACAACTACTGCAGCCCGCACGCCTAGAGCCTGTGCTCCACAACAAAGAGAAGCCACCGCAATGAGAAGCCCACACACCGCAACAAAGAGTAGCCTCCGCTCGCTGCAACTAGACAGAGCCCGCACATGGCAACAAAGACCCAACTCAGCCAAAAAATAAATAAATAAATTTATATATAAAAAAAAGGCTCATACTCTCAGACCCACCTGCACCAGGGCCCAGCACAGAAGGAGCCAACTGAAATGCACCCAGACTTTATGTAAGAGGCTTTATTGCTTACCTTAGAGTGTTGGTCCGAGGGGCAGGGGTCAGATTTAACACACATGCCTGCTGGGGTACCCTCCAAGGACAAAGGCTGGTGGATGCCATCTTTGTCTCACTCCTGCCGGCAGGGCGCCATCTTTTTAGTATTTTAATCTACATTCTTTTTTCCCCCCAGTCAGCACCATCTTTACGCCCTCCCTATGCTGCAATGTAGAGCACCAGTATCTCCAGAGGGGAGCTTTTACATGCATCTGGTACCCTTTTTTTTATGTCTGGTACCCTGGTTTTTGTGACTACAACTCAGGGGACACCCCTGATTGCCTGGCTCTGGCGGCCAGTGGGGCTTATGCTCATGGGTCCAGCAGGACTGTAACCAAAAGCAAAAGAGTTCTTAACCGGCTACCATCTCCAGGGCACAGCAAGAGGCAACAGTCCGAGGAGTCTTACTATGAGAGGCCCACTAACTTATCTTCATAACTGTGGCCTGAGATTTCCAAGGAAGCACACATCTAAGTGTCCACTGTAATGCTCTCCAGCAGCCTCAGAGCGTGAGCACTCTCTTTGCGCTTTCAGCCTACAGCCATCGGAGCACTACTGTCTCCCAGGGAGGAGCTCATACATGTGTCTGGTCCCAGGTTTTACATCTGGTGCCTCAGTTTTTGTGGCTGCCACCTAGGGGATGCCCCTTAATCACCTGCTTCTGGGAGCCAGCAGGGCTTGTGTTCCTGGATCCCATGGTGTTGTTATAAATGGGGAGACAGTTCTTGGCCTGCTACCACCCCCAGGGCACAGTGAGACAGCAGACTGAAACAAACCCCAGTCATTCTGTGATAAAGGAATATTTGCTTGTCCTGGAGCTTTGGCCTGAGGGGCAGGCTTCTGGTTGGATGTAGGGACCTACTGAGATGCTCTCCTTGGACAAAAGCCAGAGGACACCATTTTTGTGCTCTCCACCTGCCCACCAGTATCTCTCAGAAAGGAGTTTGTACAGTTGTCTGGAGCCCCAATTTTTGTGACTGATACCCAGGGGGACACGTTTAGGGTATCCAGCTTTTGCAGCCAGCAGGGCTTATGCTTGCAGTCCTTCAGTACTGTATATATTTGTATATGCTGCTACCTGAGAGTCTAGCTTCCAATAAGCCTGCTAACTGAGACCCTCCTCTATGGGATACTGACAGGTCTTGCACACGCTCAACAACTGAGAGCCTCTAAAATTAAAATGGGCAGCCTGGACAATCACAAAGGTATGAGAGACAAGCAAGAGCTAGGGCAGGGCTGGATGACAAGGTTCTCCTACATGAGGCCACCCCCTCAAGATTAAGGAGAGGTGGCTGTTTTACCTCCACATAGACACCAACACAGAGAGTCAAGGAAAATGAAGAAATAGAGGAGTATGTTCCAAATGAAATAAGATAAAATCTCGGAAAAAGAATTAATGTAATGCAGATAAGTAATTTACCTCATAAAGGGCTCAAAACAAAGATCATAAAGATGCTTACCAAGCTCAGGAGGGGAATGGATGAACACAGTGAAATCTTTGACAAAGAGATAGAAGGTATAAGAAAGTATCAAATAGAAGTCACAGAGCTGGTGGTTGGGGAGTGGGATGAACTGGGAGACTGGGATTGACATACAGACACTACTATATAGAAAACAGATAACTAATGAGAACAGGGAACTTTACTCAATGCTCTGTGGTGACCTAAATGGGAAGGAAATCTAAAAAAGAGTGGATATGTGTATGTGTATAACTGATTCACTTTGCTGTACAGAAAGAACTAACACAACATAGTAAAATCAACTATACTCCAATTAAAAAAAAAAGTCACAGAGCTGAAGAAACAATGATCAAACTGAAAAGTACACTACTGGGGTTCAACAGTAAACTAGACGAAGCAGAAGAAAGGACAAGTGGGCAGTGGACTTCACCTAATCAGAGAAACAAAAAGAAAAATGAAAAAAAGTGAAGATAGCTTAAAGGACTTACGGGACAACATCAAATGGACCAACATTTGCATTAAAGGGGTCACAGAAATAGGAGAGAGGAGAAGACTCATTTGAAGAAACAACAGCTGAAAACTTCCCTAACCTGGGGAAGGAAACAGACACCTAGGTGCAAGAGGAACAGATAGTTTCAAATAAGAACTCAAAGAGACCCACACCAAGACATATTATAATTAAAATGTCAAAAGTTAAAGACAAGGAGAGAATCTTAAAAGCATGAAGAGGAAAACAACTTTTTATGTACAAAGAATCCCCCCTAAGACTATCATCAGATTTTTGAGCAGAAGTTCTGCAGGCAATATAGGGAGTGGCATGATATATTCAAAGTGATTAAAGAAAAAAAACTTTGAACAAAAGAATACTGTATCTGGCAAAGTTGTCATTCAGAACTGAAGAGATAAAGAGTTTTCCAGACAAGCTAAAACTAAAGGAGTTCATCAACACTAGACCAGCCTTACAAGAAATGTTAAAAGGACTTCTATAAGCTGAAAGGAAACTGTGCTAATCAGTAACAGGAAAACATGAAAGTCTCACTGGTAAAGGTAAATATATAGTAAAATTCAGAATAATCTAATGTTATAAAGGTGGTACATTAAAATCACTTATAAAGCTCGTATGAAAGTTATGTAAAAGCCAACTAGCCCGAGGCAGGGGAACGCAATCAGACTCACAGGTTGCATCAGACTGAAACTTTCCGGACCACCCAGTTCCAGAAACTGACCTGGAGACATTCCGGACCACCCAGTTCCAGGAACTGACCTGGAGACTTTCCGGACCACCCAGTTCCAGGAACTGACCTGGGGACTTTCCACCCGGCCCAGCCTTCCCGCCTTTTGAGGGGCGGGACTAACGGTCCCAAGACTGATGCAACCAGCACCGGATATTGCCACGATACCCGAAGAGACCACCAAATAAGGAATAACCTGCTCCCTCCCAGATTCACCACACCCCTTTCCCTTCTTCCCCTATAAATTCTGCCCAAACCCTCACCCGGGTGCGACTTCTCTGGCCCCTTTCTCTCGGACCAGTGAACCTCGCCTGGGAGCGTTCCCAAATAAAGCTTGTTTAAGCTCTCCTCCGTTTCTTGGTGCTGTTCCTTACAAGTTAAAGGACAAAAGTAGTAAAAAATGTAACTATAATAATTTGCTAAGGCATACACAAAATAAAAAGATGTAAATTGTGATGTCAAAAACATAAAACAAACAAAAAAAAAACAAAACAAAACAAAAAAACCATAAAACAAGAGGAAGCAGAAAATAAAAATATAGAGCTGTAGGATGCATTCAAATTTTTAAGTTGTTAGCACCTTAAAATAAACTGCTATAAATATAAGTTGTTACAGGTAAGTCACAGAAAAAAACCCATAGTAGATACACAAAAGACAGAAATAAAGGAATCTAAGCATACCACTACAGGAAAGCATCAAATCAGAAAGGAAGCAAGAGAAGAAAGGAACAGAAGAACAATAAAACAGCCAGGAAACAAGTAACAAGATGGCAATAAGTACATACCTATATATAATTACTTTAAATGTAAAAGAACTAAATTCTCCAATCAAAAGACATAGAGTGGCTGAATGGATTAAAAAAAAAAAGATCCATCTATGCTGCCTACAAGAGACTCACTTCAGATGTAAAGGCACACAGACTGAAAGTGAAAGGATAGGAAAAATATATTCCATGCAAATGAAAACCAAAACAAGCTGGGGTGGCTATACTTCTATCAGATAATATAGAGTTTAAAACAGTCTGTAATAAGAGATAAAGAAGATCATTACATAGGTACAATGGGGTCAATCTAACAAGAGGATATAACATTTGTAAATATTTATGAACACAACATAAGAGCACCTAAGTGTATACAGCAAATATCAACAGACCTGATGAGAGAAATAAAAAGCAATACAATAACATTAGGTGACTGTAATACCACAGTTTCACGAATGGATAGATCATCCAGACAGGAAATCAATAAGGAAACACTGGTTTTAAACATGTTAAAGCAAATGGACATAACAGATATATACAGAACATTCCATCCAAAAGTAACAGAATACACATTCTTCTCAAGTGCACATGAAACATTCTCCAGGGTTGATCATTTGTTAGGCCACAAAACAAGTCTTAATAACTTTAAGACTGAAGTCATACCAAGCATCTTGTCTGACCACAATGGTATAAAACTAGAAATCAGTCAGAAGAATAAAACTGGAAAAATCACAAATATATGAATATTAAATAACATACTACTGAACAACCAATGAATCAAAGAAATAATCAAAAGAGAAATTTTAAAATACCTTGAAACAAACGAAAATGGAATACAACACACCAAAACCCATAAGATGTGCCAAAAGCAGTTTGAAGAGGGAAGTTCATAGCAATAAATGCCTACTTCAAGAAACAAGAAAAATCCCAAGGATTTTACACCACCTCAAGGAACTAGAAAAAGAAGAATAAAGCCCAAAGTTAGTAGAAGGAAGAAAATAACAATGAGCAGAATGGAAATAACTGCTCTAAAGACCAAAAAAAAAAAAAAAAAAAAAAAATTTAGAAAAGATCAATGAAACTAAAAACTGGTTTTTCAAAAACTTAACAAAATTGACAAACTGTTAGTGAAACTCACCAGAGAGAGAGAGAGAGAGCTCAAATAAATAAAATCTGAAATGAAAGAGGAGAAATTACAACTGATACCATAGAAATACAAAGGATCCTAAGAGATTACTATGAACAATTATATATCAACAAATTGGACAACCCAGAAGAAATGGAAAATGTCCTAGAAACATATAACCTAACAGGATGAATCATGAAAGAAACAGAAAATCTGAACAGACCAAATACTAGTAAGGAGATTAAATTAGTAATTAAAAACCTCCCAAGAAAAAAAGTCTAGGGCCAGATGGCTTCATGGGTGAATTCTACAAAACATTAAAAGAATTAATACCAATCCTTCTCAAACTCTTCCAAAAACCAGAAGAGGAAGGAACACTTCCAAACTCATTTTATGAGGCCTGTATTACCCTGATACCAAACCAGAAAAGGATGCCACAAGAAAAGGAAATTACAGGCCAATATCCCTGATGAACATATATGAAAAAAACCTCAATAAAATATAGGCAAACAGAATTCAACAATACATTAAAAGGATCATGCACCATGATCAAGTGGGATTTATTCTAGGGATGCAAGGATGGTTCAACATCCACAAATCAATCACTGTGATACAGTACAGTAACAAAATGAAGGATGAAAATCACATGATCATCTCAATAGATGCAGAAAAAGCACCTGACAAAATTCAACATCCATTTATGATAAAAACTGGGTATAGTGGGTATAGAAATATTATGTTGAGGTATACATACCTCAACATAATAAGGGCCTTATATGATAAGCCCACAGCTAACATACTCAATGGTGAAAAGCTGAAAGCTTTTTTTCTTCTAGTATCAGGAACAAGCTAAGGATGCTACTCTTACCATTTTTATTAAACATGCATTTAGAAGTCCTAGCCAGAGTAATCAGGTAAGAAAAAGAAAAGGCAACCAAATCAGAAAGAAAGAAGTGAAACTCAATATTTGCCAACGACATGATATTATAGAAAACTCTAGACTCCACCAAAAAACTGTTAAAACTAATAAACAAAACAGTACAGTTGCAGCATACAATATCAATACAGTTGACACTTGAACAACAGAAGTTTGAACTGCATGGATCCACTTACACATTACTTTTTCTCAATAAATACACACTACAGTACCACACAATCTTGGTGGTTGAATCTGTGGATGCGGAGTGCCAGCTATAAAGTTATATGCAGATTTTTGACTGTGTGTGTGGGGGGTGGGGAGGTCAATGCCCCAAACCCCATGATGTTCAAGGGTCAATTATATATAAAAACCTATTGGGTTTCTATACACTAATAACACAAGAGCAAAAAAAAAAAAGGAGGTGAAAGGCCTGTACAATGAAAACTGTAAGACACTGATGAAAGAAACTGAAGATGACACAAATAAATGCATAGATATTCCATGCTCATGTACTGCAAAAATTAATGTTTTAAAAATGTCAATACTACCAAAAGCAATCTACAGATTCAATGCAATCCCTATCAAAATTCCAATAGCATTTTTCACAGAAATACAATAAATAATCCTAAAATTTGTAAAGACCCACAAAAGACTCTGAGTAGCCAAAGCCATCTTGAGAAGGAAGAACAAATCTGGACTCATCACAATCCCTTATTTCAAACAATATTCCAAGTTATAGTAATCAAAACAGCACAGTATTGGCATTAAAGAGACACATCAATCAATGGAACAGAATAGAGAGCCCAGAAATAAGCCCATGCATATATAGTCAATTAATTTACAACAAATGAGCCAAGAATATACAATGCAGAAAGGACAGTCTCTTCAATAAATGGTGCTGCATGCAAAAGAATGAAACTGGACCATTCTCTTACACCATACACAAAAATTAACTCAAAATGGACCAAATGTTTGAACATAAGACGTGAAATAAGTGGTAAGTTCCTTGATATCAGTCTTGGCGATAATTTTTTGCATTTGACATGAAAAGCAAAGGCAATAAAAGCAGAAATAAACAAGTGGGACTATGTCAAATTAAAAAGCTGCACAGCAAAGGACATCACTGAATGGGAGAAAATATTTGCAAATCATTTTTCTTATATGGGGTTAATATACAAAATATATAAAGAATGCATACAACTTAATAGCAAAATAACAAACAGTACAACTAAAAAATAAACATTTTTCCAAAGAAGACATATAGATGGCCAACAGACACATGAAAAGGTACTCACATCACTAATTATCAGGAAAATGTAAGTCAAAGCCACAATGAGATATCACCTCACACCTGTCAGAATGGCTATTATCAAAAAGACAACAGGGCTTCCCTGGTGGCGCAGTGGTTGACAGTCCGCCTGCCGATGCAGGGGACACGGGTTCGTGCCCCGGTCCGGGAAGATCCCACATGCCGCAGAGAGGCTGGGCCCGTAAGCCATGGCCGCTGAGCCTGCGCGTCCGGAGCCTGTGCTCCGCAGCGGGAGAGACCACAGCAGTGAGAGGCCTGCGTACCGCAAAAACGAAAACAAAAACAAAAAAAACAAACCAAAAAAGACAACAAATAACAAGTGTTGGTGAGGATGTGGAGAAAATGATCACCTGTGCACTGCTGGTGGGAATATAAATTGGTGCAGCCACGATGGAAAACTATGGAGGTTCCTCAAAAATAAAAATAGAACTACCACATAATCCAGCAATGCTACTTCTGTGTATTCATCCAAAGTAAATGAAAATACTGTGTCAAAATGATATCTGCACCCCCATGTTCACAGCAGCATTATTTACAATAGCCAAGATATGGAAACAAACTAAGTATCCATCAATGGATGAAAGGATGAAGAAAATGTGGAATATATATATAACTGTTGTACATTATTCAGCCATGAAAAAAATAAATAAAATTTCATCATTGCAACAACATGGATGGACCTTGAGGGCATACTAAGTGAAATAAGCCAAAGAAACACAAATACTATATGGTCTCACTTTATATGTGGAATCTAAAAAACAAAACAATAAAAAACAAACAAACAAAAACAAAACCAAAAAACTCCTTTGCTCATGGATACAAAAAAAGTGGTGGCAGATTGGGAGGTGGGAAAAATAGGTCAAGGGGGTAAAAAAACACAAACTTCCAGTTATAAAATAAATAAGTCATGAGAATGTAATGTGCAGCATGGTGACTCTAGCTAATAACACTGTACTGTACATTTGAAAGTTGCTAAGAGAGTCTTTTTTTTAAAATTTAATTTTCTTTTCTCTCTCTCTCTCTCTCTCAATCTCGCCCGTGAGGCATACAGGATCTTAGTTCCCTGACCAGGGATCGAACCCATGCCCCCTGCATTGGGATAATGGACTCTTAACCACTGGACCACCAGGGAAGTCCTGAGACTAAGTTTTAAAAGTTCTCAACCCAAGAAAATAAAATTGTAACTATGTATGCTGAAGGATGTTAACTAGACTTACTGTGGTGATCATTTCACAATATATACAAATATCAACTCATTATGTTTGAATATTACATGTCAATTATATCAATTAAATTTTTAAAAAATTTAGAAAGGGATGAAATGATAATACACGCTACATAGTGGGTGAACCCTGAAAACATGCTAAGTAAAAGAAGCCAGATTCACAAGGTTACATATTTATGATTCCTTTTATGTGAAATACCCAGAATAGGTAAATCCATAGAGACAGCTGATTGGTGACTGCCAGGGGCTGGGAACAGGAGGGTATAGGGAACAAATGCTAAATGGGTGTATTAGTCAGGGTTCTCCAGAGAAATAGTACTAACTGGTGTTTAAGGAATTGGCTGACACCATTGTGAGGGTTGGCAAGTTTAAAATGTGCGAAGTAAGAGGTTGGCAGGCTGAAATTCCAATAAGGGTTGATGTTGTGGTTTTGAGTCCAAAGGCTGGAAACTGAGCTGAGTTTTTATGCTGCAGACTGGAGGCCAAATTCCTTCTTCCTTGGGGAACCTCAGACTTTTATCTTAAGGCCTTCAACTAATTAGATGAGACCCACTCACATTACAAAGAGTATTCTGCTTTATTCACAGTCTACTGATTTAAATGTTAATAACACCTTCATAGCAACATCTAGATTTGTGTGTGACCAAACAGTTGGGCACCACAGCCTACCCAAGTTGACACATAAAATTAACCATCACAATGGGAATGGGCAGTGAATTAGCCCATCAGCAGCATCTATCAGAGGCATCATTACTTCTTCATATTTATATGGCGAGAAGACCTTTAAACTGATCCTAAGTAAGCACTACAACCTTGAAGGCTAAGGTGGTTTTAGCTTTGTTATTGTTTTGTATAAAAAGAAAACCAGTTTTTCTAGTATTCTTTCAGTTGATGTGAAATTCATGTACATAAAAGTAACCACTTTAAAGTGTACACTCATAATATTGTGTAAGGGGATATATGTATATGTATAGCTACACTCCAATAAAAATTTTAAAAAATTAAATTAAAAAACAATGTTGGGCTTCCCTGGTGGCGCAGTGGTTGGGAGTCCGCCTGCCGATGCAGGGGACACGGGTTTGTGCCCCGGTCCGGGAAGAACCCACATGCCGTGGAGCGGCTGGGCCCGTTGAGCCATGGCCACTGAGCCTGCGCGTCGGGAGCCTGTGCTCCGCAACGGGAGAGGCCACAACAGTGAGAGGCCCGTGTACAGCAAAAAATAAATAAATAAAAAACAATGTTGTGTAACCACCACATCTATCAAGTTCCAAAACATTTTCATTACCACAAAAGAAAAGCCCATACCCATTGTGATGGTTAATTTTAATGTGTCAACTTGGGTTGACAGATGGCAGAGAGAAAATTAGGTTACTGACATAGTTGAACTGCTTGCTAGTAGTACCTCCAGACTACTTCCATATGAGAAAAATAAATCCTTGCTTAAGCTGTGTTAGGTTTTCTGCTACTTATGGCTGAAAGCAATTCTAAATGATACAACGGAAGAAATAAGAGCAAATCCAAAAAAGGAAGAAGGGGGAGAATAATTTGAATACAACTAGACAAAAAAATAATAATAAATTAGATACATAAAAATTGTGAGAAAGGAAAAATGTATTACTTTTGAAGGTAATATGGTGGTATTCTTGGAAAACACAGTAGAGTCAACTAAAAAACTATGATAGTTAGAATTCAGCAAGATAATGGGAACAAAACAAATATAAAGATAACTTTCATTTATACCAAAAACAAACAGAAGATATAATGGGGAAAAGATGGTACAGTTGACCCTCGAACAAGGTCGGGGTTAGGGGGGCTGACTCCCTGCACAGTTGAAAATCTGCACATAACTTTACAGTTGGGCATCCATATCTGCAGTTCTACATCCATGGATTCAACTAACCATGGACTGTGTAGTACTGTAGTACTTATTGGAAAAAAAAATCCACATATAAAGTGGCCCTGTGTAGTTCAAATCTGTGTTGTTCAAGGGTCAACTATGTTTACAATTGCAACAAAAATGATAAAATACTGAGGAATAAACTTTACAACTAAGACCTCTACGAACAAAGCTTTAAAACAGTAGTGAATTCAAAAGAATAGTTAAGCAAATAAAAGGCATGTCATGTTCCTGGATAAGACATAATACCATAAAGAGTTGAGTCTCACTAATATATAAATGGCATATGATCCCTATAAAAATGCTAACAGTTTTCTTTAATACACAGACTGATTCTAAAGTTCATGTGAAAAGATTAATAAGAGCCAGAAAACTAACAGAGAAAGCAATGAGGGGAGACTACCGCTACCAGACATTAAATATAATTTTAAAACTGATTTAAACAGTGTGATTCTGATGCTTGATTACACATTCCATGGAACAGATCAGAAGATCCAGAAATAGCCCCAAACATATGTAGAGATTTACTACACATAAAGGTGGTATCAAAGATCAGTGGGGGGGGGGGGGGTGCTTCACTGGTAGCACAGTGGTTAAGAATCTGCCTGCCAATGCAGGGGACACGGGTTCAAGCCCTGGTCCGGGAAGATCCCACATGCTGCAGAGCAACTAAGCCCGTGTGCCACAACTACTGAGCCTGTGTTCTAGAGCCCATGAGCCACAACTACTGAAGCCCATGCACCTAGAGCCCATGCTCCTCAACAAGAGAGGCCACCACAATGAGAAGTCCGCACACTGCAATGAAGAGTTGCCCCTGCTCGCCACAATTAGAGAAAGCCTGTGCGCAGCTACGAAGACCCAATGCAGCCGAAAAAAAAAAAAATCAGTGGGGGAAAGACAGGCTTTTTAATTAATGGTGTTGGAACAACAGGAAAACAAACTGAATACCTTACACTGTAGTAGAATAAACTGCTAATAAATAAAAGATTTGAAAGTAAAAATATTCATAAAAGTACTAGAAGAAAAACATCAGAAAATTCAAATACAGACTTGGAGTAAAGAAAGCATTTCTAATTAAGACTAGGGAATTACCTGGCGGTTCAGTGGTTAGGACTCAGTGCTTTCACTGCCAAGGGCCCGGTTCAACCCCTGCTGAGGGAACTAAAATCCCACATGCCGCACAGCACAGCCAGGAAAAAAAAGGGCACTGGGGCTAAAAACACAAAGCTTCAAAGGAAAGGCTAATAAGTTCAAATAGATAAATGTAAAAGCCTTCCTTAAACAAAAAACAAAAAAAACAAAGATAAATGGTAGAGACTTCCCTGGTGGCACAGTGGTTAAGAATCCACCTGCCAATGCAGGGGACACACGTTCAAGCCCTGGTCCAGGAAGATCTCACACACCGCAGAGCAACTAAGCCTGCATGTCGCAACTATTGAGCCTGCGCTCTAGAGCCTGAGAGCCACAACTACTGAGCCCGCATGCCTAGAGCCCATGCTCTGCAACAAGAGCAGGCACTGCAACAAGAAGCCCGCACACCACAATGAAGAGTAGCCCTTGCTCACCACGACTAGAGAAAGCCCGCATGCAGCAACAAAGACCCAACACCGCCAAAAAACAAATAAATTAATTAATTAATAATAATAAATGGTAAAGTGGATAAAAATACATTTGCAACTTGTGAGACAAAGAGCTAATTTCCCTAATAAATAAAGACTTCCTTGGATCTGAAAGACTCCAACAATCCAGCAGAAAAAAAATGGGCAAAGCACACAAAGAAATCACGAAAAAAAAATACAAAAGACTCCTACACACAAAGATGTTTAACCTTATCTGTAATAAAGGCAAATCAAAATGATTCAGTGGACCACGTTCACCTATCAACTTGGCAAAAAAGAAAAAGGCTGGCAATGCAACACTGAGACTATGGCAAACAAACCCTCTATTTTATAATAGTACTGGTAGGAATATAAATTGATGAAAACTCTTAGCAACTTAGCAACGTCTGTTAAAATTTTAAATGTGTATATCTTTTGACCTAGCAATCACATTTCTCAAATTTATCCTGCAGCTATATTTGCCCACAAGGGAAATGACATGTACTATTGTACTGCAGTACTGTTCATAATAGCAAAACACTGGCAATGAACTAGAAATCCATCACAAGGGACTGGTTAAATGAAGTAAAGTACATCCCCGCGACAGAACACAATGACACTGTAATGGAGACTATCAGAGAATAAGATCTCCATGATTCATTATGACGTGAGAAAAGCCAGGTACAGAACTGTGTTTGTGGTGGCTACCTTTTATGTATAAAACAAAAGAGGGGAAGGAGATTAAATTGATCTATAGATTCAACACAATCCCAATCAAAATTTCATAGGATTTTTCGGGTAAAAATTGACAAACTGATTCTAAAATTTAAATGGAAATGCAAAGAACCTAAAATAGCCAAAATGAGAAAGAAAAATAAAGTCGGAGAAGCTAACATTACTTGATCTGGAGAATTATTATAAAGCTATATAGTAATCAAAACAGCATGATATTGGCCTAAAGACAGAAAATAGGTCAGTGAACAGAGTAAAAAGTCCAGAAATGAATCCACGTATGTATGAACAACCAATTTTTGACAAAGGTACAAAGGAAATGAAATAGAGAGAGGATAGCCTTGTCAAAAAATGGTGCTGGAACATTTGGATATTCACACGTAAAAAAACCAAAACAATGAGCTTGGATCCATACCTCAAGAGTAGCAAAAGATTTGAATAGATGCTTCAACAAAGAAGATATTCAGGAGTGATGTTACCAAGATGGCAACATCGGTTGTTCCTGACTTCACTCCCCCTCATAAGGAGATCAACTAACAACCATTCATTGACAAGACTCCACTGAGAGGATCCTAGGAGGCTGGAGAGAGGCTAAAGCACCCCCCTGCAACACAGACCAAGACAGACCTCCTTAGAAGGGTAAGAGGAGTGGTTACACACTGATCACATTGCCCCTCCCCAAGGCAGCATGGCCCCACTCTGAGGGGTCTCCCTGAGCCTAAAGTTCCTGCCGTGGAAAAAGAGCCCAGGGTGCACACCCAGCTCCTCCAGCATTCTGGGTTGTTTCTTGGGAGCTTACACTCTGGTCTTGCCCCACAGGGACTGTGGGTAGATCTGCAGTGCTTGACCACTGGAAATCTGACTGTGATGGAGAGGGGACAGGGGCTTGCAACAGCCAGTGCTCAGATCTTGGCAGAATGAGTTCCTACCTGTAGCACACAAGTGACAGCCCCAAGCGGCGGCTGTGCTCATCTGCAGAGCCAAGAACATAGCACACCTTGACCAGGGAATTCAGTGGGGTACAGATCTGTCTGACTTCAGTCTTCAAACAAAGAGCTTTGCAGTCCTGCAACCTGGCTTTCCCCACAGGGGCAGGGGAGCTGTGTCACAGCCAGCATGCTGATTGTAGCTCCCAGTCCCTCTAGACCAGAAAGTCTGACCTGGTTCCACTGTGAGGCTGCTTGGAACTAGCCTGGGCAGGGGAACTAAGTTATAGCCCCACCCACTGCTGAATAGAGCCTTCGGTCCACTCGACCAGGGAATCTAACCACAGCACTCAGGAACCTGTGTAACCCGCCCAATAGCCCTGCTTACAGTGGTACCTGAACAAAGAGCACAGCCTCTGGCTTTCCCCATCTACAAAGCAAAAGCAGTAGCCCCATCTTGCCAGAATTCAGTGCACAGTCTTGCCTGATTCAGGTTCCCAAACAAAAGGCTGTGCACCCCCTGGAGCCTGTCCTGCTGCCCCATCAGGGCAAGAAAGCTATTTCATAGTGCCATCTACTGCTGAGTACAGTACCTAGTTCCAATCATCTAGTAAGCCTGGCCAGAGTACCCATCTCACACCCTTGCTTGGGCAGGGAACCAAGCCAGCAGTCCTATCTAACTGTTCTCAGCCAGGGGCATTCCCCCATTTCCCAACCCCAAAGCTCAGGCAGCGTCCTCACAGAAAAATAAACCCTGATGGTAAACCCCACCTGTTTATTACCAGCAGACACATCCAGAAGCCCAAACTGAGCTGACTGGTGAAGAAATGTCTCAGCCAAAGTGAATAAAGTCTGGAAGAGGAACCTGCTAACTCAAGTGAGGAGATAACAACATAAGGAATCATGGGCCATGAAAAATCAGGTAAACATGACATCACCACAGGAAACTAATAAAGCTCTGATAACTGATCCTGAAGAAATGGAGATTTACCAGCTGTAAGATAAAGAATTCAGAATAGTCCTCTTAAAGTAGCTTAGTAAACTACAAGAACACACAGGCAACCAAATGAAATTAGGAGAACATTGCATGAGCAAAACAAGAAGTTCAACAAAGTAACAGAAACCCTCAACAAACAGATACCAAGAAATCCTAGAGCTGAAAAATACAATGACTGAACTGAAGAATTCAATAAAGAGCTTCAAAAGTAGACTTAACCATGCAGAAGAAAGAATCAATGTTCTAGAAAACAGGACATTTGAAATCCCGTCACAGGACCAAAAGAAAAAAGAATTTTAAAAAGTGAAGAAGGTATGTGGGACTTAAGGGACACAATCAAAACAATAACTGCATCGTGGGAATTCCAGAAGGAAAAGAGAAATAGAAAGGGTAAGAAAGTATATTTAACACAAAAATGGCTGAAAACTTCCCAAACCTGGGGAAAGAAATGGATATCCAGATCCATGAGGCCCAAAGGAACCAAATATGTTGAACGCAAATAGGGCTACGCCAAGGCACACTATAATTAAACCATCAAAAGTCAAAGACGGGGCTTCCCTGCTGGCGCAGTGGTTGAGAGTCCACCTGCCGATGCAGGGGACACGGGTTCGTGCCCCGGTCCGGGAAGATCCCACATGCCGCGAAGCGGCTGGGCCTGTGAGCCATGGCTGCTGGGCCTGCGCATCTGGAGCCTGTGTTCCGCAAAGGGAGAGGCCACAACGGTGAGAGGCCCGCGTATCGCGAAAGAAAAAAAAAACAGTCAAAGACTAAGAATGAATTCTAAAAGCAGCGAGAGAAAAAAGAGAAGTTATATAAAAGGGAAGCTCCGTAAGACTATAGGTGGATCTCTCAACAGAATTTTTTCAGGCCAGGAGAGAATGGAATGATATATTCAAAATATTGAAAGAAAAAAACCTGTTAACCAAAAATTCTATATACCTGGCAAAGCTGTCCTTCAGAAATGAAGGAGAATAATTCAATAACAAAACAAACAAACAAAAAAACAACCCAATCAAAAAATGGGCAGAAGACCTAAATAGACATTTCTCCAAAGAAGATTTACAGATGGCAAATAAGCACATGAAAAGATGCTCAACACTGGTAATTATTAGAGAAATACAAATCAAAACTACAATGAGGTATCACCTCACACCAGTGTGAATGGCCATCATTAAAAAGTCTACAAATAGGGCTTCTCTGGTGGCACAGTCGTTGAGAATCTGCCTGGCAATGCAGGGGACACAGGTTCGAGCCCTGGTCTGGGAGGATCCCACGTGCCATGGAGCAACTAGGCCCGTGAGCCACAACTACTGAGCCTACGTGTCTGGAGCTTGTGCTCTGCAACAAGAGAGGCCGCGATAGTGAGAGGCCCGCGCACCGCAATGAAGTGTGGCCCCCACTTGCCGCAACTAGAGAAAGCCCTCGCACAGAAACAAAGACCCAACACAGCAAAAATAAATAAATTCATTAATTAAAATTTTTAAAAAGTCTACAAATAATAAATGCTGGAGAGAGTGTGGAAAATAGGGAACCCTCCTACATTGTTGGTGGGAATGTAAATTGGTGCTGTCACTATGGAAAACTGTATGAGGTTCCTTAAAAACTAAAAATTGAGTTACCATATGATTTGGCGATCCCACTCCTGGATCTATACCTGGAGAACACTAATTTGAAAAGACACATGCACCCCAATGTTCATGGCAGCACTATTTACAATAACCAAGACATGGAAGCAACCTAAACATCCATCAACAGATGAATGGATAAAGAAGACATGGTATGTATGTGTATATGTGTATAACATATGCACATTTATACATGTACACACACACACACACACACACACACACACACTGGAATACTACTCAGCCATAAAAAAGAATGAAATAATGCCATTTGCAGCAACATGGATGGACCTAGAGATTATCATACTATGTGAAGTAAGTCAAAGAAAGACAAATATCATATGATATCACTTATGTGTGGAATCTAAAATAGATACAAATGAACTTATTTACAAAACAGAAGCACAGACATAGAAAACAAACTTTTGGTTACCAAAGGGGAGGAGGGAGGGGGGAGAGGGATAAATTAGGAGGTTGAGATTAACAGATACACAATACTACATATAAAGTAGATAAAACAAGGTCCTACTGTATAGCACAGGGAACTATATTCAATATCTTGGAATAGACTATAAAGGAAAAGTACATGAAAAAGACTATATATATAGTTTTACATACATAAAAATATATATTCATATATATATACAAAAAACTGAATCACTTTTCTGTACACCAGAAACTAACACAACATTGTAAATTAACTATCCTTCCATTTAAAACAAAGATTTAGAAAAAAGAAATAAAGGAGATGAAAGACTTTTCCAAACAAAAGGTGAAGGCATTCACCACTAGACCTGTCTTACAAGAAATGCTAAAGTAAAAGGACACAAATTAACATCACAAAAACATAATAAGGCAGCATAAAACTCACCGGTAATGGTATATATATATATATATGTATATACATATACATACAAAAAGAGTCTGTAATATGGTAACGGTGGTGCAAAATTCACTTACAACTCTAGTTTAAAAGTTAAAAAACAAATATAGTGGGCTTCCCTGGTGGCGCAGTGGTTGAGAATCTGCCTGCCAATGCAGGGGACATGGGTTCGAGCCCTGGTCTGGGAAGATCCTACATGCTGCGGAGCAACTGGGCCCGTGAGCCACAATTACTGAGCCTGCGCATCTGGAGCCTGTGCTCCACAACAACAGAGGCCGCGACAGTGAGAGGCTTGCGCACCGTGATGAAGAGTGGCCCCCGCTCGCCTCAACTAGAGAAAGCCCATGCACAGAAATGAAGACCCAACACAGCCATAAATAAATAAATACATTAAACAAATAGTAAAAATAACCATAGCTACAATAATATGCTGTTGGTCACACAATATAAAAAATATGTAAAATGTAACATCAATAACCTAAATTGTGAGGGGGCGAGAAGTAAAAATTGTGAAGTTTAGGAATGCTATTGAAGCTAAGTTGTTATCAACTTTAAAATGGGTGTTATAACTTTAAGATATTTTATGGGACTTCGCTGGTGGCACAGTGATTAAGAATCTGCCTACCAATGCAGGGGACATGGGTTCGAGGCCTGGTGTGGGAAGATTCCACATGCTGTGGAGCAACTAGGCCCGTGCGCCGCAACTACTGAGCCTGCGCTCTAAAGCCCAAGAGCCACAGCTATCAAGTCTGCGTGACCAGAGCCCGTGCTCCGCAACAAGATAAGTCACCAATGATAAACCTACGCACTGCAACTAGAGAAAGCCCATGCGCAGCAATGAAGACCCAATGCAACAAAAAAGAAAAAAAATGATATTTTATGTAAGCTTCATAGTAATCACAAGCAAAAATCCTGTAGTATTAAACAAAAGAACATGATAAAGAAGTCAAAGCAGGTGATGAGCGGAAGATGGCGGAAGAGTAAGACGCGGAGGTCACCTTCCAACCCACAGATACACCAGAAATCATCTACACAAGGAACAACTCCTACAGAACACCTACTGAACGCTGGCAGAAGACCTCAGACCTCCCAAAAGGCAAGTAAGTCCCCATGTACCTGGGTAGGGCAAAAGAAAAATGAATAAACAGAGACAACAGGATAAGGACAGGACCTGCACCAGTGGGAGGGAGCCGGGAAGGAGGAAAGGTTTCCACACACTAGGAAGTCCCTTCGTGGGCGGAGACTGCGGGTGGCGGAAGGGGGAAGCTTCGGAGCTGCGGAGGAGAGCACAGCCACAGGGGTGCAGCGGGAAAAGTGGAGAGATTCCCGCACAGAGGGTCGGTGCCAACCAGCACTCACCAGCCCGAGAGGCTTGTCGGCTCACCCACCAGGGCTTGTGGGGCTGGGAGCCGAGGCTCGGGCTTCCGTCGGATGGCAGGGAGAGGACTGGGGCTGGCGGCGTGAACACAGCCTGCAGGGGGTTAGTGCACCACGGCTAGCCGGATGGGAGTCCGGAAAAAAGCCTGGACCTGCCGAAGAGGCAAGAGACTTTTTCTTCCCTCTGTTTCCTGGTGCACGAGGAGAGGGGATTAAGAGCGCCGCTTAAAGGAGCTCCAGAGACGGGCGTGAGCCGCGGCTAAAAGCGCGGACCCCGGAGACAGGCATGACACGCCAAGGCTGCTGCTGCTGCCACCAAGAAGCCTGTGTGCGAGCACAGGTCACTATCCACACCCCCTTCCAGAGAGCCTGTGCAGCCCGCCACTGCCGGGTGCCTGGAATCTAGGGACAACTCCCCCGGAAGAACGCACGGCACGCCTCAGGCTTGTGCAACGTCACTCTGGCCTCTGCCGCCGAAGGCTCGCCCCGCACTCCGTGCCCCTCCCTCCCCCGCAGCCTGAGTGAGCCAGAGCCCCTGAATCAGCAGTTCCTAAATTTAACCCCGTCCTGTCTGAGCGAAGAACAGACGCCCTCCGGCGACCACGCAGAGGCAGGGCCAAATCCAAAGCTGAGCCCCGGGAGCTGCGAGAACAAAGAAGAGAAGGGAAATCTCTCCCAGCAGCCTCAGGAGCAGTGGATTAAATCTCCACAATCAACTTGATGTACCCTGCATCTGTGGAACGAAGAGACAACGAATCATCCCAAATTGAGGAGGTGGACTTTGAGAGCAAGATTTATTATTTATTCCCCTTTTCCTCTTTTTGTGAGTGTGTATGTGTATGCTTCTGTGTGAAATTTTGTCTGTGTAGCTTTGCTTCCACCATTTGTCTTAGGGTTCTATCCATCCGTTTTTTTCTTTAAAAAAATTTTTTTTCTTAATAATTATTTTTTATTTTAATAACTTTATTTTATCTTACTTTATTTTATCTTATGTTCTTTCTTTCTCCCTCCCCCTCCCCCTCCCTCTACTCCCTTTTATTCTGAGCCATGTGGATGAAAGGCTCTTGGTGCTGCAGCCAGGAGTCAGTGCTGTGCCTCTGAGGTGGGAGAGCCAACTTCAGGACACTGGTCCACAAGAGACCTCCCAGCTCCACATAATATCAAACGGCGAAAATCTCCCAGAGATCTCCACCTCAACGCCAGCACCCAACCTCACTCAACGACCAGCGAGCTACAGTGCTGGACACCCTATGCCAAACCAACTAGCAAAACAGGAACACAACCCCACCCATTAGCAGAGAGGCTGCCTAAAATCATAATAAGTCTACAGACACCCTAAAACATACAACCAGACGTGGACCTGCCCACCAGAAAGACAAGATTCAGCCTCATCCACCAGAACACAAGCACTAGTCCCCTCCACCAGGAAGCCTACACAACCCACTGAACCAACCTTACCACTGGGGACAGACACCAAAATCAACGGGAACTACGAACCTGCAGCCTGCAAAAAGGAGACCCCAAACACAGTAAGATAAGCAAAATGAGAAGACAGAAATACACACCAAAGATGAAGGAGCAAGATAAAAACCCACCAGACCTAACAAACGAAGAGGAACTAGGCAGTCTACCTGAAAAAGAATTCAGAATAATGATAGTAAAGATGATCCAAAATCTTGGAAACAGAATAGACAAAATCCAATAAACATTTAACACGGACCTAGAAGAACTAAAGATGAAACAAACAACGATGAACAATACAATAAATAAAATTAAAAATACTCTAGCTGGGATCAATAGCAGAATAACTGAGACAGAAAAACGGATCAGTGACCTGGAAGATAAAATAGTGGAAATAACTACTACAGAGCAGAATAAAGAAAAAAGAATGAAAAGAACTGAGGACAGTCTCAGAGACCTCTGGGACAACATTAAACGCACCAACATTCAAATTATAGGGGTTCCAGAAGAAGAAGAGAAAAAGAAAGGGACTGAGAAAATATTTGAAGAGATTATAGTTGAAAACTTTCCTAGTATGGGAAAGGAAATAGTTAATCAAGTCCAGGAAGCACAGAGAGTCCCATACAGGATAAATCCAAGGAGAAATACTGCAAGACACATATTAATCAAACTGTCAAAAATTAAATACAAGGGCTTCCCTGGTGGCGCAGTGGTTGGGAGTCCACCTGCTGATGCAGGGGACACGGGCTCGTGCCCCGGTCCGAGAAGATCCCACATGCGCCGGAGCGGCTGGGCCCGTGAGCCATGGCCGCTGAGCCTGCGCGTCCGGAGCCTGTGCTCCACAATGGGAGAGGCCACAACAGTGAGAGGCCCGCATACCACACACACACACAAAAAAACCCTAAAAAAAAATAAATACAAAGAAAGCATATTAAAAGCAGCAAGGGAAAAACAACAAATAACATACAAGGGAATCCCCATAAGGTTAACAGCTGATCTTTCAGCAGAAACTCTGCAAGCCAAAAGGGAGTGGCAGGACATATTTAAAGTGATGAAGGGGAAAAACCTGCAACCAAGATTACTCTACCCAGCAAGGATCTCATTCAGATTTGATGGAGAAATTAAAACCTTTACAGACAAGTATAAGTTGAGAGAGTTCAGCACCACCAAACCAGCTTTACAACAAATGCTAAAGGAACTTCTCTAGGCAAGAAACACAAGAGACGGAAAAGACCTACAATAACGAACCCAAAACAATTTAGAAAATGGGAAGAGGAACATACATATCGATAATTACCTTAAATGTAAATGGACTAAATGCTCCCACGAAAAGACACAGATTGGCTGAACGGATACAAAAACAAGACCCATATATGTGCTGTCTACAAGAGACCCACTTCAGACCTAGAGACACACACAGACTGACAGTAAGGGGATGGAAAAAGATATTCCATGCAAATGGAAACCAAAAGAAAGCTGGAGTAGCAATTCTCGTATCAGACAAAATAGACTTTAAAATAAAGACTATTACAAGAGACAAAGAAGGACACTACATAATGATAAAGGGATCGATCCAAGAAGAAGATATAACAATTGTAAATATTTATGCACCCAACATAGGAGCACCTCAATACATAAGGCAAATACTAACAGCCATAAAAGGGGAAATCGACAGTAACACATTCATAGTAGGGGAGTTTAACACCCCACTTTCACCAATGGACAGATCATCCAAAATGAAAATAAATAAGGAAACACAAGCTTTAAATGATACATTAAGCAAGATGGACTTAATTGATATTTATAGGACACTCCATCCAAAAACAACAGAATACACTTTCTTCCCAAGTGCTCATGGAACATTCTCCAGGATAGATCATATCTTAGGTCACATATCAAGTCTTGGTAAATTTAAGAAAATTGAAATTGTATCAAGTATCTTTTCCGACCACAATGCTATGAAACTAGATATCAATTACAGGAACAGATCTGTAAAAAATACAAACACATGGAGGCTAAACAATACACTACTTAATAATGAAGTGATCACTTTAGAAATCAAAGAGGAAATCAAAAAATACCTAGAAACAAATGACAATAGAGACACGACAACCCAAAACCTATGGTATGCAGCAAAAGCAGTTCTAAGAGAGAAGTTTATAGCAATACAAGCCCACCTTAAGAAACAGGAAACATCTTGAATAAACAACCTAACCTTGCACCTAAAGCAATTAGAGAAAGAAGAACAAAAAAACCCCGAAGTTAGCAGAAGGAAAGAAATCATAAAAATCAGATCAGCAATAAATGAAAAAGAAATGAAGGAAACGATAGCAAAGATCAATAAAACTAAAAGCTGGTTCTTTGAGAAGATAAACAAAATTGATAAACCATTAGCCAGACTCATCAAAAAAAAAGGGAGAAGACTCAAATCAATAGAATTAGAAATGAAAAAGGAGAAGTAACACCTGACACTGCAGAAATACAAAAGATCATGAGAGATTCCTACAAGCAACTCTATGCCAATAAAATGGACAACCTGGAAGAAACAGACAAATTCTTAGAAATGCACAACATGCCAAGACTGAATCAGGAAGAAATAGAAAATATGAACAGACCAATCACAAGCACTGAAATTGAAACTGTGATTAAAAATCTTCCAACAAAAGCCCAGGACCAGATGGCTTCACAGGTGAATTCTATCAAACATTTAGAGAAGAGCTAACACCTATCCTTCTCAAACTCTTCCAAAATATAGCAGAGGGAGGAACACTCCCAAATTCGTTCTACGAGGCCACCATCACCTTGATACCAAAACCAGACAAGGATGTCACAAAGAAAGAAAACTACAGGCCAATATCACTGATAAACATAGATGCAGAAATCCTCAACAAAATACTAGCAAACAGAATCCAACAGCACATTAAAAGGATCATACACCATGATCAAGTGGGGTTTATTCCAGGAATGCAAAGATTCTTCAGTATACGCAAATCAAGCAATGTGATAAACCATATTAACAAACCGAAAGAGAAAAACCATATGATCATCTCAATAGATGCAGAGAAAGCTTTTGACAAAATTCAACACCCATTTATGATAAAAACCCTGCAGAAAGTAGGCATAGAGGGAACTTTCCTCAACATAATAAAGGCCATATATGACAAACCCACAGCCAACATCATCCTCAATGGTGAAAAACTGAAAGCATTTCCACTAAGATCAGGAACAAGACAAGATTGCCCACTCTCACCGCTCTTATTCAACATAGTTTTGGAAATTTTAGCCACAGCAATCAGAGAAGAAAAGGAAATAAAAGGAATCCAAATCAGAAAAGAAGAAGTAAAGCTGTCACTGTTTGCAGATGACATGATACTCTACATAGAGAATCCTAAAGATGCTACCAGAAAACTACTAGAGCTAATCAATGAATCTGGTAAAGCTGCAGGATACAAAATTAATGCACAGAAATCTCTGGCATTCCTATACACTAATGATGAAAAATCTGAAAGTGAAATCAAGAAAACACTCCCATTTACCATTTCAACAAAAAGATTAAAATATCTAGGAATAAACCTACCTAAGGAGACAAAAGACCTGTATGCAGAAAATTATAAGACACTGATGAGAGAAATTAAAGATGACACAAATAGATGGAGAGATACACCATGTTCTTGGATTGGAAGAATCAATATTGTGAAATGACTCTACTACCCAAAGCAATCTACAGATTCAATGCAATCCCTATCAAACTACCACTAGCATTTTTCACAGAACTAGAACAAAAAATTTCACAATTTGTATGGAAACATAAAAGACCCAGAATAGCCAAAGCAATCTTGAGAACAAAAAATGGAGCTGGAGGAATCAGGCTCCCTGACCTCAGACTATACTACAAAGCTACAGTAATCAAGACAGTATGGTCCTGGCACAAAAACAGAAAGATAGATCAATGGAACAGGATAGAAAGCCCAGAGATAATCCCACGCACATATGGTCACCTTATCTTTGATAAAGGAGGCAGCAAAGTACAGTGGAGAAAGGACAGCCTCTTCAATAAATGGTGCTGGGAAAACTGGACAGGTACATGTAGAAGTATGAGATTAGATCACTCCCTAACACCACACACAAAAATAAGCTCAAAATGGATTAAAGACCTAAATGTAAGGCCAGAAACTATCAAACGCTTAGAGGAAAACATAGGCAGAACACTCTGTGACATAAATCACAGCAAGATCCTTTTTGATCCACCTCCTAGAGAAATGGAAATAAAAACAAAAATAAACAAATGGGACCTAATGAAACTTCAAAGCTTTTGCACAGCAAAGGAAACCATAAACAAGACCAAAAGACAACCTCAGAATGGGAGAAAATATTTGCAAATGAAGCAACTGACAAAGGATTAATTTCCAAAATTTATAAGCAGCTCATGCAGCTCAATAACAAAAAAACAAACAACCCAATCCAAAAATGGGCAGAAGACCTAAATAGACATTTCTCCAAAGAAGATATACAGAGTTCCAAGAAACACATAAAAGAATGCTCAACATCATTAATCATTAGAGAAATGCAAATCTAAACTACAATGAGGTATCATCTCACACCAGTCAGAATGGCCATCATCAAAAAATCTAGAAACAATAAATGCTGGAGAGGGTGTGGAGAAAAGGGAACACTCTTGCACTGCTGGTGGGAATGTGAATTGGTACAGCCACTATGGAGAACAGTATAGAGTTTCCTTAAAAAACTACAACTAGAACTACCATACGACCAGCAATCCCACTACTGAGCATATATCCTGAGAAAACCATAATTCAAAGAGTCATGTACCAAAATGTTCATTGCAGCTCTATTTACAATAGCCAGGAGATAGAAACAACCTAAGTGTCCATCATCGGATGAATGGATAAAGAAGATGTGGCACATATATACAATGGACTATTACTCAGCCATAAAAAGAAACGAAATTGAGCTATTTGTAATGAGGTGGATGGACCTAGAGTCTGTCATACAGAGTGAAGTAAGTCAGAAAGAGAAAGACAAATACCGTATGCTAACACATATATATGGAATTTAAGAAAAAAAATGTCATGAAGAACCTAGGGGTAAGATAGGAATAAAGCCACAGACCTACTAGAGAATGGACTTGAGGATATGGGGAGGGGGAAGGGTAAGCTGTGACAAAGCAAGAGAGTGGCATGGACATATATACACTACCAAACGTAAAATAGATAGCTAGTGGGAAGCAGCCGCATAGCACAGGGAGATCAGCTCGGTGCTTTGTGACCACCTAGAGGGGTGGGATAGGGAGGGTGGGAGGGAGGGAGATGCAAGAGGGAAGAGATACAGGAACATATGTATATGTATAAATGACTCACTTTGTTATAAAGCAGAAACTAACACACCATTGTAAAGCAATCATACTCCAATATAGATGTAAAAAAAAAAATTAAAGCATATTGATACTAAAAGTTACCAAAACACACACAAAAAAGGCAGAATTAGAAATGATGGATATACAAAACAGCCAGAAAATAAACAAAATGGTAATAGTAAGTCTTTACCTATAAATAATTGCCTTACATATAAATTGATTAAATTCTCCAACAAAGACACAGAATGAATGAATGGCTTAAAAAACAAATAAACCAAAAAACCCAAGACCCAATTATATGCTGCCTACAATACAAATACTTTAGCCTTAGAGACATGCATAGACTGAGTGTGATGGAATAGAAAAAGGTATTTCAAGAGAATGGTAACAAACAAAAACAAAACAAAAAACCCCCCAAAATTTATTTTTAAAAAGGCAGGGATAGCGATACTTATATCAGACAAAGTAAATTTTAAACTAAAAATGGTAAAAAGAAACAAAGAAGGTCATTGTACAATGATAAATGTGTCACTCCATCAAGCAGATATAGCAAGTGTAAATATTTATATAACCCAACATCAGGGCACCTAAATATATAAAGCAAAAACTAACAGAAAAAGGACAAATAAACAGCAATCCAATATAGTTGGAGATTTTAATACTCTCAACAATAGGTAGATCATCCAGAGAATCAATTTTAAAAAAGCAGATCCAGGGCTTCCCTGATGGTACAGCGGTTAAGAATCCGCCTGCCATTGCAGGGGACACGGGTTTCAGCCCTGGTCTGGGAGAAGACAAGCCACAGAATAACTAAGCCCGTGTGCCACAACTAGTGAGACCACGCTGTTGAGCCCCCGCACCACAACTACTGAAGCCCACGCGCCTAGAGCCCATGCTCCACAGTAAGAAGCTACTGCAATGAGAAGCCCGTACACCACAACGAAGAGTAGCCCCTGCTCACCACAACTAGAGAAAGCCTGTGCACAGCAACAAAGACCCAACACAGCCAAAAATAAAGAAATAAAATAAATAAATTTATGTAAAAAAAAAAAGCAGATCTGAACAACACTATCAATCAAATGAACCCCATGGACATAAACATTCTATCCAACAAAAGAACACACATTCTTTTCAAACTCATATGGAACATTTTCTAGGATAGACCATATGTTAGGCCACAAAGCAATCCTTGGCAAATTCCAAAAGTTACAACCGCACCAACTTCTCTGGCCACAATGGTATGAGACAAGAAATTAACAATAGGAGGAAAACTGAAAAATTCACAAATACAATGGAAATTAAATAACACTCTCCTCAACAACCAATGGATCAAAGAAAAAATTAAAGGGAAAATTTAAAAAGTATCTTTAGACAAATGAAAATGGAAACAACACACCAAAACTCACAGGATGCAGCATAAGCAGTTCTAAGAGGAAAATTCATAGTAATAAATGTCTTTATTAATCATCAATAAAGATTTAAATAATCAACTGTATGACTTAAGGATCTATAAAAAGGAGAACAAACTGAGATCACACTTAGCAGAAGAAATAATGATTAGATCAGAAATAAATAAAACAGCAGAAAAAAATGTTTAAAGATTAAAAGAACAAATAGCTGGTTCTTTGAAACAATAAACTTGACAAACCTTTAGCTATTCTAATGAAGAAAAAAAGAGGGCCCAAATAAACAAAATTATAAATGAAAAGGAAATATTACAACTGATACCCCAGAGATACAAAGGATCATAAGAGCCTACTATGAACAACTGTATGTAGAAAAACTGGGCAACCTAAAAGAAATGGAAAAATTCTTAGATGCATACAACCTACCAAGCCTGGATCAAAAAGAAATAGCAAATCTGAACATACCAATTACTAGCAAGGAGACTGAATCAGTAATCAAAAATCTCCCAATGAAAAAAGCTCAAGACCAGACAGATGGCTTCAGTGGTGAATTTTACCAAACATTTAAATTAGAATTAATGCCAATCCTTCTCAGACTTTTCCAAAAGCTAGAGGAGGACGGAATACCACAAACACATTTTATGAGGCCAGCAGTACCCTGATACCAAAGCCAGAAAAGGACTACAAGAAGAGAAAACTACAGGCCAGTATCCCTGACATACACAGATGCAAAATTTTTCAATAATACCAAACCAAATTCAGCTGCACATTAAAAGATCATTCACCCTGATCAAGGAGCATTTATCCCTGTGATCAAGGACAGTTCAACATATGCAAATCAATCAATGCCATACAACACATTAATAGAATGAAAGAAAAAACACGTGATCATCTTCATAGATGCAGAGAAAGGACTTGACAAAATTCAACATCTGTTCATGATAAAAACTCGACAAAGTAGGTACAGAAGGAACACCCCTCCACATAATAAAGGCCATTTATATCAGGCCCACATTACCATACTCAATAGTGAAAGATTAAAAGATTTTCCTCTAAGATAAGGAACAAGGATGCCCCTCTCAGCACTCCTATTCAACATATTACTGGAAGTTTCAGCCAGAGCAATCAGCAAGAAAAAGAAATAAGAGGCATCAGAACTGGAAATGACGAAGTAAAATTTTCTATTTGCAGATGAAATGCTTTTATATATAGAAAATCCTGGAGACTGGTTCAAGATGGCAGAGTAGGAGGACATGCGCTCACTCCCTCTTGCTAGAGCACCGGAATCATAACTGCTGAACAATCATCAACAGGAAGACACTGGAACTCACCAAAAAAAATACCCCACAACCAAAGACAAAGGGGGAGCCACAATGAGATGGCAGGAGCAATGCAATCACAATAAAAGCAAACCCCATAACTGCTGGGTGGGTGACTCACAAACTGGAGAACACTTATACCACAGAAGTCCACCCGCTGCAGTGAAAGTTCTGAGCCCCACGTCAGGCTTCCCAACCTAGGGGTCCAGCAACGGGAAGAGGAATTCCTAGAGAACCAGACTTTGAAGGCTAGCGGGATTTGACTGCATGACTTCGACAGGACTGCGGGAAACAGGGACTCCATTCTTGGAGGGCACACAAAAGGAGTATGCACATCGAGACCAAGAGGAAGGAGCAGTCTCCCGATAGGAGACTGAACCAGACCTACCTGCTAGTGTTGGAGGGTCTCCTGCAGAGGTGGGGGGGGGGTGGCTGTGGCTCACCATGGGGACAAGGACACCGGCAGCAGAAGTGCTGGGAAGTACTCCCTGGCGTAAGCCCTCCCAGGGTCCCTCATTACCCCACCAAAGTGCCCAGGTAAGCTCCAGTGTTAGGTTGCCTCAGGCCAAACAACCAACAGGGAGGAAACCCAGCACCACCATCAACAGTCAAGTGGATTAAAGTTTTACTGAGCTCTGCCCACCAGAGCAACAGTCAGCTCTACCCACCACCAGTCCTTCCCATCAAGCCTCTTAGATAGCCTCATCCACGAGAGAACAGACAGCAAAAGCAATAAAAACTAAAATCCTGCAGCCTGTGGAACAAAAACCACATTCACAGAAAGATAGACAAGATGAAAAGACAGTGGACTATGTACCAGGTGAAAGAAGAAGATAAAGCCCCAGAAAAACAACTAAATGAAGTGGAGATGGGCAACCTTCCAGAAAAAGGATTCAGAATAATGATAGTGAAGATGATCCAGGACCTCGGAAAAAGGATGGAGGCAAAGATCAAGATGCAAGAAATGTTTAACAAAGACCGAGAAGAATTAAACAACAAACAGATATGAACAATACAATAACTAAAATGAAAACTACACTAGAAGGAATCAATAGTGTAGGAATTCCTTCCTACATAAGAAGGAATCAATAACTGAGGCAAAAGAACAGAAAAGTGACCTGGAAGACAGAATGGTGGAATTCATTGCCGTGGAACAGACTATAAAGAAAAAAGAATGAAAAGAAATGAAAAAACAGCCTAAGAGACCTCTGGGACAACATTAAACGCAACAACATTCGCATTATAGGGGTTCCAGAAGGAGAAGAGAGAGAGAAAGGACCAGAGAAAATATTTGAAGACATTATAGTCAAAAACTTCCCTAACATGGGAAAGGAAATAGCCAGCCAAGTCCAGGAAACACATAGAGTTCCATACAGGATAAACCCAAGAAGAAACACGCTGAGACACAGAGTTATCAAATTGGCAAAAATTAACAACAAAGAAAACTTATTGAAAGCAGCAACGGAAAAATGACAAATAACATAGAAAGGAACTCCCATAAGGTTAACAGCTGATTTCTCAGCAGAAACTCTACAAGCCAGAAGGGAGTGGCATAATATATTTAAAGTGATGAAAGGGAAGAAACTACAACCAAGATTACTGTACCTGCCAAGGATCTCATTCAGATTCGATGGAGAAATCAAATCCTTTACAGACAAGCAAAAGCTAAGAGAATTCAGCACCACCCAACCAGCTCCACAACAAATGCTAAAGGAACTTCTCTAAGTGGGAAACACAAGAGAAGAAAAGGACCTATAAAAACAAACCCAAAACAATTAAGAAAATGGTCATAGGAACATACATATCAATAATTACTTTTGGGCTTCCCTGGTGGCGCAGTGGTTGAGAGTCCGCCTGCCGATGCAGGGGACGCAGGTTCGTGCCCCGGTCTGGGAGGATCCCACATGACGCAGAGCGGCTGGGCCCGGGAGCCATGGCCGCTGAGCCTGTGCGTCCGGAGCCTGTGCTCCACAACAGGAGAGGCCACAACAGTGAGAGGCCTGCGTAGTCCAAAAAAAAAAAAAAAAAAGTGAATAGATTAAATGCTCCAACCGAAAGACACAGGCTCACTGAATGGATACAAAAACAAGACCTGTATATATGCTGTCTACAAGAGACCCACATCAGACCTAGAGACACATACAGACCAAAAGTGAAGGGATGGAAAAAAATATTCAATGCAAATGGAAATCAAAAGAAAGCTGGAGTAGCAATACTCACATCCGATAAAACAGACTTCAAAATAAAGAATGTTACAAGAGACAAGGAAGGACACTACATAATGAGCAAGGGATCAATCCAAGAAGAATATATAACAATTATAAATATATATGCACCCAACATAGGAGCACCTCAATACATAAGGCAACTGCTAACAGCTATAAAAGAGGAAATCAACAGTAACACAATAATAGTGGGGGACTTTAACACCTCACTTACACCAATGGACAGATCATCCAAAATGAAAATATAAATACGGAAACAGAAGCTTTACATGACACAATAGGCCAGATATTTAATTGATATTTATAGGACATTCCATCCAAAACCAGCAGATTACACTTTCTTCTCAAGTGTGCACGGAACATCCTCTAGGATAGATCACATCTTGGGTCACAATCAAGCCTCAGTAAATTAAAGAAAATTTAAATCATATCAAGCATCCTTTCTGACCACAACGCTATGAGATTAGAAATGAATTACAGGGAAAAAAAGGTAAAAAACACAAACACATGGAAGCTAAACAATATGTTACTAAATAACCAAGAGATCACTAAAGAGATCAAGGAGGAAATCAAAAAATACCTAGACACAAATGACAATGAAAACACAACGTCCGAAAACATATGGGATGCAGCAAAAGCAGTTCCTAGAAAAAAATTTATAGCTATACAAGCCTACCTCAAGAAACAAGAAAAATATCAAGTAAACAATCTAACCTTATACCTAAAGGAACTAGAGAAAGAAGAACAAACAAAACCCAAAGTTAGCAGAAGGAAAGAAATCATAAAGATCAGAGCAGAAATAAATGAAATAGAAACAAAGAAAACAATAGCAAAGATCAATAAAACTAAAACCTGATTCTTTGAGAAGATAAACAGAATTGATAAACCATTAGCCAGACTCATCAAGAAAAAGAGGAAGAGGACTCAATAAAATTAGACATCAAGGGCTTCCCTGGTGGCGCAGTGGTTGAGAGTCCACCTGCCGATGCAGGGGACATGGATTCATGCCCCAGTCTGGGAGGATCCCATGTGCCGCGGAGCGGCTGGGCCCGGGAGCCATGGCCGCTGAGCCTGCGCTCCGCAATGGGAGAGGCCGCAACAGTGAGAGGCCCGTGTACCGCAAAAAAAAAAAAAAAAAATCAGACATGAAAAAGGAGAAGTTACAACAGACACCACAGAAATACAAAGCATCCTCAGAGACTACTACAAGCAACTCTGTGCCAATAAAACGGACAATGTGGAAGAAATGGACAAATTATTAGAAAGGTATAACCTTCCAAGACTGAACCAGGAAGAAACAAAATATGAACAGACCAATCACAAGTAATGCAATTGAAACTGTGATTAAAAATCTCCCAACAAACAAAAGGGCAGGACCAGATGGCTTCACAGGTGAATTCTATCAAACATTTAGAGAAGAGCTAACACCCAGCCCTCTCAAACTCTTCCACAAAATTGCAGAGGAAGGAACACTCCCAAACTCATTCTATGAGGCCAGCATCAGCCTGATACCAAAACCAGACAAAGATACTACAAAAAAAGAAAATTACAGACCAATATCAATGATGAATATAGATGCAAAAATCCTCAACAAAATACTAGCAAACAGGGCTTCCCTGGTGGCGCAGTGGTTGAGAGTCCACCTGATGATGCAAGGGACGTGGGTTCATGCCCCAGTATGGGAGGATCCCACATGCTGCAGAGCGGCTGGGCCCGTGAGCCATGGCCACTGAGCCTGCGCGTCCGGAGCCTGTGCTCCGCGGCGGGAGAGGGCCGTGTACCGAAAAAAAATACAAGGAAACAGAATCCAACAACACATTAAAAGGATCATACACCACGATCAAGTGGGATTTATCCCAGGGATGCAAGGATTCTTCAGTATACACAAATCAATCAATGTGATACACCATATTAACAAACTGAAAAATAAAAACCACATGATCATCTCAATAGATGCAGGAAAAGCTTTTGACAATATTCAACACCCATTTATGATAAAGACTCTCCAGAAAGTAGGCACAGAGGGAACCTACCTCAACATAATAAAGGCAATACACGACAAACCCACAGCAAACATCATTCTCAATCAAGAAAAACTGAAAGCATTTCCTCTAAGATCAGGAACGAGACAAGGATGTCCACTCGCACCGCTATTATTCAACATAGCTTTGGAAGTCCTAGCCACAGCAATCAGAGAAGAAAAAGAAATACAAGGAACACAAATTGGGAAAGAAGAAGTAAAACTGTCACTGTGTGCAGATGACATGATACTATATATAGAGAATCCTAAAAATGCCACCAGAAAATTACTAGAGCTAATCAATGAATTTGGTAAAGTTGCAAGATACAAAATTAATGCACAGAAATCTCTTGCATTCCTATACACTAATGATGAAAAATCTGAAACAGAAATTATGGAAACATTCCCATTTACCATTGCAACAAAAAGAATAAAATACCTAGGAATAAACCTACCTAGGGAGATAAAAAACCTGTATGCCGAAAACCGTAAGACACTGGTGAAAGAAATTAAAGATGATACCAACAGATGGAGAGATATACCATGTTCTTGGATTGGAAGAATTAATACTGTGAAAATGACTATACTACCCAAAGCAATCTACAGATTCAAAGCAATCCCTATCAAATTACCAATAGCATTTTTTACAGAACTAGAACAAATCATCTTAAAATTTGTATGGAGACACAAAAAACCCCGAACAGCCAAAGCAGTCTTGAGGGAAAAAACAGAGCTGGAGGAATCAGACTCCCTGACTTCAGACTATACTACAAAGCTACAGTAATCGAGGCAATACGGTACTGGCACAAAAACAGAAACATAGATCAATGGAACAAGATAGAAAGTCCAGAGATAAACCCACACACCTATGGTCAACTAATCTATGACAAAGGAGGCAAAGATATACAATGGAGAAAAGACAGCCTCTTCAATAAGTGGTACTAGGAAAACTGGACAGCTACATGTAAAAGAATGAAATTGGAACACTCCCTAACACCATACACAAAAATAAATTCAAAATGGATTTGAGACCTAAATGTAAGAGCGGACACTATAAAACTCTTAGAGGAAAACACAGGAAGAACACTCTCACATAAACCACAGCAAGATCTTTTTTGATCCACCTCCTGGAGTAATGGAAATAAAAATAAACAAATGGGACCTAATGAAACTTCAAAGCTTTTGCACAGCAAAGGAAACCATAAACAAGATCAAAAGACAACCCTCAGAATGGGAGAAAATATTTGCAAATGAATCAACGGACAAAAGATTAATCTCCAAAATATATAAACAGCTCATGCAGCTCAATATTAAAGAAACAAACAACCCAATCAAAAATGGGCAGAAGACCTAAATAGATCTCTCTCCAAAGACATACAGATGGCCAAGAAGCACATGAAAAGCTGTTCAACATCACTAATTATTAGAGAAATGCAACTCAAAACTACAATGAGGTATCACCCCACACCAGTTAGAATGGGCAACATCAGAAAATCTGCAAACAACAAATGCTGGAGAGGGTGTGGAGAAAAGGGAACCCTCTTGCACTGTTGGTGGGAATGTAAATTGATATAGCCACTATGGAGAACAGTATGGAAGTTCCTTAAAAAACTAAAAATAGAATTACCATGTGATCCAGCAATCCCACTACTGGGCATATACCCAGAGAAAACCATAATTCCAAAAGACACATGCACCCCAATGTTCATTGCAGCACTATTTACAATAGCCAGGTCATGGAAGTAACCTAAATGCCCATCGACAGACAAATGGATAAAGAAGTTGTGGTACATATATAGAATGGAATATTACTCAGCCATAAAAAGGAACAAAATTGAGTCATTTGTTGAGACGTGGATGGATCTAGAGACTGCCATACAGAGTGAAGTCAGAAAGAGAAAAACAAATATCGTATGTTAACGCATGTATGTGGAACCTAGAAAAATGGTACAGACGAACTGGTTTGCAGGGCAGAAATTGAGCCACAGATGTAGAGAACAAACATGTGCACACCAAAGGGGGAAAACCGTGGTGGAGTGGGGGTGGTGGTGTGCTGAATTGGGCGATTGGGATTGACATGTATACACTGATGTGTATAAAACTGATGACTAATAAGAACCTGTTGTATAAAAAAATATATAAAATAAAATTCAGAAATTCAAAAAAAGAAGAAAATCCTAAAGACTATCAAAAATAACCTGTTAAATCTAATCAATGAATCTAGTAAAGTTGTAGAATACAACATTAACATTGAAAAATCAGTAGCATCTCTATTATAATAAATTATCTGAAAAAGAAAGAAAATTATTCCATTTACAGGAGCATCAAAAACAATAGCATATTTAGCAGTGAATTTAACCAAGGAGGTGAAAGATCTCTACTCTGAAAACTACAAGACACTGATGAAAGAAAGAAATCAAAGACAACACAAATAAATGGAAAGGTATCCTGTGTTCATGGATGTGAAGAATATTGCTGCAGTGTCAACACTACCAAAAGCCATCTAGAGATTTGATGCAATTCCTATCAAGATTCCAATGGCATTTTTTACAGAAGTAGAAAAACCAATGCTAAAATTTATATGGAAGCACAAAAGACTCTGAATAGCCAAAGCAATCCTGAGAAAAAAGGACAAAGCGGCTGGTATCACTTTCCTGATTTCAAGCTATACTTACAAAACTACAGGAATCAACAGTATGGTACTGGCATAAAAACAGATAAATAGACTAATGGAACAGAATCAAGAGCCCAGAAATAAACCCAAGTATATATGGTCAGATAATATTTGACAAGGAAGCCAATAATACTCAATGGAGAAAATAGTGTCTCTGCAATAAATGGTAAAAATTGGATATCCACATGGAGGAGAATGAAATTCCACCCTTATCTTACACCACTCACAAAAATTAATTCCAAATGGATCAAAGACCTAAATGTAAGACCTGAAACCATAAACCTCCTAGCAGAACACAGAAAAAAAGCTCCTCGACATGGATCTTGGCAATGATTTTTTAAAATATGACACCTAAAGCACAAGCAACAAAATAAAAGATAAACAAATGGAACTACATCAAACCAGAAAGCTGCACAGCAAAAGAAAAAAGTCAACAAAATTAAAAGATAACCTTTGGAATGGGAAGAAGCATTTGCAAACCATTTACCTGAAAAGGGGCTAATATCCAAAATACACAGGGAACTCATATGCACAAAAAATAAGAATCCAATTTAAAAATGGGCAAAGAACTTGAATACATACTTGTCCAAAGAAGATACACGAATGGCCAACAGGTACATGACGACGCTCAATATCACTAAACATTAGAGAAATCCAAATCAAAACCACAATGAGATATCACCTCACTCCTGTCAGGATGGCTAGCATCAAAAAGACAAAAGATGGGCTTCCCTGGTGGCGCAGTGGTTGAGAGTCCGCCTGCCGATGCAGGGGACACGGGTTCGTGCCCTGGTCCGGGAAGATCCCACATGCCGCGGAGCGGCTGGGCCCGTGAGCCATGGCCGCTGAGCCTGCGTGTCCAGAGCCTGTGCTCCTGAGAGGCCACAACAGTTAGAGGCCCACGTACAGCAAAAAAAAAAAAAAAAAAAAGACAAAAGATAACAAATGTTGCCAGGATACAAAGAAAAGGGAACCCTTGTGCACATTGGTGGGATTATAAATTGTTTCAGCCACTATGTTAAACAATATGGAGTTCCTCAAACCATTAAAAACAGAACTACCATATGATCCAGACATCCCACTTCTGGGAATATACCTGAAGAAAACAAAAACATGTGAAAGTGATATCTGCATCTCCATGTTCACAACAGCATTATTTACAATAACCAAGACATGGAAACAACCTAAGTATCCATCAATGGATGAATGGATAAAGAAGCTGTGCTATATACACACAATGGAATATTAGTGTAAGAAACGAGGAAATCCTGCTATTTGTGACAACATAGATGGCCCTTGAGGGCATTATGCTAAGTGAAATAAATCAGGGAGAGGAAGACAAATATTAGATGATCTTACTTATACGTGGAATCTAAAAAAATAGCCAAAATCATGGAAAAAGTGATCAGATCTGTGGTTATCAGAGGTGGAGAAGGGTGGGAGAAACTGGATGAAGGCGGTCAAAAGGCACAAACTTCCACTTATAAGATAAATAAGTACTAGGGATGCATGATGACTATATGCTTGATAAATATATATGTAAGTTGTATGATAAATATATATACATAAGTTGTTAAGAGCATAAATCCTAAGGGTTCTCATCACAAGGAAAAAAATTTTTCCTTTATTTTATATTGATATGAGATGATGGATGTTAACTAAACTTAATGTGGTAATCATTTCACTATATATGTAAGTCAAATCATCATGCTGTACACCTTAAACTTACACAGTTCTGTATGTCAATTACACCTCAATAATACCAGGGGCGGGGGGAGATAACACATATGGCAAAACAGCACAAGAACAGATGCTCAACATCATTAGTCCTTAGGGAAATGCATGAGGAAGGATTAAAAGAGGCACGAGAAAACTTTTGGGGGTGACGAATCTGTTTACTATCTTGATTGTGGTGATGGTTTAATAGGTATATGACATGTTAAAAAATATAAAATTGCACACTTTAAATATAGTAAGTCCTCTACATACGAACCTTCAAGTTGTGACCTTTCAAAAATGTGAACGTGCGGCCCATCAGTCAGGCGTGAGTGAAACTGCAGCTTTCTCCTACTGCTGATGATACTTCAGCTCTACCACCTCCCACCTCCTCTCCCTCCTCCAGTCAGTAACTCTTCTTGCCTGCTCACTCGATGCCAGCCCCTGTATGCCAGCTGTTGTACTGTACTACTATACTTTTCAAGGTACTGTACTGTAAGACTCAAAATGTTTTTATTTTTTGTGTTTGTTTTTTATGTATTATTTCTGTGAAAAGTATTATAAACCTATTACAGTAAACTAGTATTAATATATAGCCGATTGTGTTGTGTACCTAGGCTAACTTTGTTGGACTTACGAACTGGACTTATGAACACGCTCTCAGAACGGAAGTCGTTGGTATGTAGGGGGCTTACTGTATGTGTACCTCAAAAGAAGCTGTTTTAAAGAAAGAAAAAAAAGCAAAGAAGTGGGGAGACTTTTAAAAGTGAATTATTTTTTCACGTTTTTAACATTTTTTAGAAGTTTTAAACCATATGAATATATATTATCTACTCCAAAAATTAAATAACAATAGAAATGACATTTAAGCCAAAAAAGGGTAGTTTGAGTTGATATTTTTCCTGCTTAAGTTACAAATCTTCTCAAAGGATTTCCCTAGCCCACAAATTCCTCACTAGACCAGCAACCCTCAGCTGTTTACCCTGCTCCCTTGGGTGACTGGGAATCCAAAGACATGGTGGCTTCCTGTTCATGGTTATAGACTGAGAGCAGTGTTCTGTTAGGCCATGTATATGTACATATGTTTTCTCTGACCTCAGAAGAATCTGACTAACATCTTAAGGTCATGTCAAATATGGGGTAGCACCAATAAAATCTGAGAGAATGTTCCAGATTCAAAGACCAGTATAGATTTGCTTCTGTGCCACCCAGTATCAGCTAAGATGAGCTCAGCAGTAAGATGCATAGGAAGAAATAACTCTCATAGTTTTTAAATTATCAGAAATTTGGCCTCGGGAATTCCCTGGCGGTCCAGTGGTTAGGACTGCACACTCTCACTGCCAAGGGCCCGGGTTTCAATCCCTGGTTGGGGAACTAAGATCCCACAAGCCGAGCAGCATGGCAAAAAAAAAAAAACAGAAAGGAAATTTGGCCTCAAAACTCCCGTTTTTTTTTCCCTTTTTTTGGCTGCGCGGCTTGCAGTATCTTAGTTCCCTGACCTGGGACGGAACCCGTGTCCCCTGCAGTGGAAGCGCAAAGTCCTAACCACTGGACCACCAGGGAATTCCCTGGCCTCAAAACTTGAATTGGGCTTCCCTGGTGGCGTAGTGGTTGAGAGTCCGCCTGCCGATGCAGGGGACACAGGTTCGTGCCCTGGTCCGGGAGGATCCCACATGCCGCGGAGCGGCTGGGCCCGTGAGCCATGGCCGCTGAGCCTGCGCGTCCGGAGCCTGTGCTACGTCGGCAACGGGAGAGGCCACAACAGTGAGAGGCCCGCGTACCGCAAAAACAACAACAAAAAACAAACTTGAATCAAATTATAATGCAGCTGTTTACAATAAACATAAGAGGAAGGGAAATTCTACCATGGAGAGAAATCCAAACCTCCCAACCAACTATGGTGGTTAAAAACCCAGGGTGCTCCTGCCAAATTCAAGATATGTTACTCACTCCAGATAACCTGCCTATGATCTCCAGTTGGAGAGACGATCAAGGTTCCTTTGGCCCCTGATGCTGTTCAACAACAGCAATCATTCCTGAGGTGCTGTCACAAGCCAGGGAATGTTTCTGTTTTTTTCCACCAAGGGATTAAAGATATTGGATCTGGACTGTGAGGCCAACGAGGGACGGTTCCATTGTCTAGCATTTCTCATCAGGAATCAATTCTCCCAAGTGATAAGAATCAACCTTAGATTAGAGGTCAATTTGCCAAATGGGAGTCATCTTGCAGGTTCGTTACAAAATGGATGCTGAGCCCTGCTGCATAATGAGTAAGCCAGTCTATGGAAATCCTACACGAGGCTTCCTGTTACCATTCACTTTGGAATGCTCACCTACCTTCAGCTTCCTCATTTAAATTTTGTGTGACTGACATAAAAGTGCATGCTTATTGAAGAGTTTAACAGAGATAACACTAAGGACTATTTATAAAAGTAGAGTTACGGTTCAAGTTTTGGGAAAATTTGCATCAGAATTTCACCACTGTAAACACCTTGAGTAAATGTGGACCAGAAGAGCTCTTTTCAGTTTACTGGGTTTATCCAAGACTAGGATTTCTTAGGATTTTGTGGCTTTGGGTGAAAATACCTTCACTTTGATCTGCTCCAACAGCAAACAACAACAAAACACCCCATAAACCAAGATATCATTAGCTGGGCCTCTAGAAGCCTCAACTCCTGCTAAACTGATACCATGATTGCTCTTCAAAATCACCTGGAGGAGGTCTCCCTCACTGCTTTCAGCGAACACAATTCACTCTGCTTTGAAAGCTTCCCCAGCTCCTTTCATTTAACTCTGCCTTCACCTTTCTTTAAGGCTACCCCAAATCCCACACTGTACCCAGGACAATTCAAAGAAACTACCCCTGGCTACTGTGAATTGTGCTTTCAGAAAGCAACAAGCAGCCAGAGCACACGCAGCCCGGTGAACCTGCAGGGGGAGCTGGAGAATGAAATGATGGGATTTATGTTTCTAAGTGTTGGCCCTGGTTGAAGTGTAGAAATTAGAATGCAGAACTAAGGAGGATCCAGAACACAGGAGGGATATCACAGCTGAGCCCTGAACACATTGGTTGGGGAGGGGGAGGTGTGTCAGGAGCACCCACTCGGCAGAAAATCCAAATACAACCTTATAATCAACCATCTGCAGATTCAACTAACCTCAGGTGTGTAGTACTGCAGTATCTATTAATTGAACAAAATCCAGCTATCAGTTCAAACTCGTGTTGTTCAAGGGTCAACTGTACTTACATGGTACTAGAAGGTAAGGATGGGTGTTGAGGCTGAAAAGTTTGAGTTTTGAGGAAAGACCTTCAGAAGGCTCCTATTTAATGGCCTGAAGCAAGAGATGGGTCATTTCCTGAGAAGTGGGGCAGTGGAAAGGATCTCCAGGGTCTGAGATACTTTGAATTCACTGGGGGCGAAGGAGGGCGGGGCAGGGGATGGGGCGGGCCCACCAGAAGCCCTCAGCAGCTTGAAGGCTTGAAAGTGTGATTATGCAGGATCGTGGAACAAAAGAACCATAATTAACTATCGATATCATTTGTGCCCTAATTCAGAAGGCTCCCTAGATACCAAGCACACACTAAGCATTTCTGTATAACTTAACCTCATACCAACCTCACAAAGGCAACCTTTCCAGAGGATGATTAGCATTTTACAGTCGAAAATCCCGTGGCTCAGAGAGGTTAAGGAACCCGACCAGGGTCGCCGAGGCAGAACGTAAGAGCCCTGTGTCCTAGGGTATCTGGCTTCAGAGCCCCATTATTTACCCTCCTTAAAGGACAGCAGGACTTTAAAACAATTTCACTCACTTTTTAAGGGAGAAATTATAGATAAAGGTAGCAGTTGACGAACGTGAAGGAGCCTGAGAATCACTGAATTAACAAGCAAACCTAAGTGTTTACATTTCACTCTACAAGTTACGTTTTCAGTTCCTTAAATTAATAGTTTCACCGTAATGATAACCCACTTTTTGTCTGCAATTTCAAACCGGTTTTAAATATTACTGAGATTTTCTTTTTTTGATTGCTTGACCAATTTGCTAATGAAGCAAACACTAGGCCTCTCCTCCCAGCACCCACCCCCCCCACCCCCGTTCCCGGTCCCGGGATGGGGAAAGGTGCCTGAGAGGCGCTTACAGTGATTTCTTCTCTCTCCGAAACTGTTTTGAGGAGCAAATAACTGAGTGCCTGAGAAAGCTCTAAAGACGCCTGTGAGTTTGCTCGGAGATGAAACGCTGAAAGCATCGCTCGAGGTCCGGCCTGCCCACAACTGAGAGTTGCGCCCGCAGCCGGAAAAGCAGGACCAGGTGCGCACACGCGGAAGTGCCCGGAGACAAAATGGCGCCGCCGCCAGCGCGGGCTTTAAGCGCAAGTCGGCGGCCAGCTACGGTGGCCCTCGGGGGCCATTACAGTGTTAGGACCGCGACTTCGCTTGAGCGAAGGGGACGTCCGCCGAGAGACTAGAACAACCCTGACTGGGCGTGGGGCCGAAACATCGAGGACCGCTAGACGAGGGTGCTCCCAGCAGGCCACAGTCAGATGAGGAGAAAAGAGCAATGCCATTCACTGAATTCATTCATTTATTCATGCACTCATGAGCACCGTCAAACTTCAGTTTGTTCTTGGAAGTGACCCCTTCCGCGATGCTGTAAGGGAAGTTCTGCTTCCGGAGGGAGGCTGGACTAAACGAGATTGTCCCCCCAAACAGAATGATACACCAATCACTTACTGAGAGCAAGGCTCTGTGCTAAGTGCTCTGGAAGGATGCCAGGATGGCCTCTTACCTACTATCCGGTGGTGACATGTATGGGCCACCTACCAGACACAGAGCAGAGGCAAGTTCAATGCCGGCTGTGGGTAAATGAGGAGAGAACCGCCCTGGGAAAGAGGAGGTGCGACCCGACCACTTTGTTTTTATTACTGGGGGTAGAGGCTGAGGGTAGTGGGCAGAGGGGCTGGCCTGCAGTAGCCCTGGAGCTGTGTTCCCTTCTCCCACTTCCATTTCCTGTGGTCCTCACTGGTGTTAGGAGAGGTTGTCCTTCCCTTGCGCAAAGAACAGTAAAGATTTCTGCCTACTGGCCTCAGTGTGGGTCACACATTTCAACTCCTTCACAGAAACGAAAATACCTGGAGAATTGTTTGAAACCAACAAACATACAAAAAAACAATAATATGCATTCCACTATGGGGGAGATTGCACCCAACACTGTCTATCACACCTCGCAGGGTGTCGTAACTGCCTCCCAGTAGGCTATACAGCTCTCTTTTAAGCCAGATGCTTCTGGGTAATGGGGCATGTATCAGTCTACTATTGCCACAATAAAGCTGTGTAACTGCTCCAAAACTCAGAGGCAAAACACAATCATTTATTCTCACTCATGCATCTAGGAGTCAAGCTGGTGTGGGCTGGGTTCCGATGGGCTTGGCTCCAAGCTGCAGACTGGGTCCAGGTCACATTTCTATCACCTTCCTTGGACCAGTGGGCCACTTGGGGTTCACTCTTCTCATGATGGTAGGAGCAAGAAAACAAACTCAACTGTACAAGTACAGTTTAAACCTTTGCTTGCATCACATCTGCCCACCTCCCATGGTCAGAGAAAATCCACATGGCCAAGCCCAACATGAATGAAGCAGCAAAGTACATTTCTCTCACATAGAAAAGGGAAGCATGTGTGAATATTTTAAGCAATAATCTAATTTGACACAAAGCACATGATTACACAGTGAACTCCACAGTTATGCGCCCACTGTCACACTTCCTTCATTGAAAATGTGTTCCCTGGTTAGAGAAGATGCTGTGTACTGCGGAGATGGACATAGCATTCTCTAAGTCCGCAGATGCCAGGGCGGCAGGCAGGGAGGGTACAGCCGCATGTGGACAACCACTCTACAGTTGACAGGCATATTGCTGCCTCCTCCAGGAGTTGAATGTAACCCACCAGCCACCAGCTGGACACCTGGTCCCCCCAAAGATTAGTGTCCTATCAGGTCCTCACAGTTGGCTTCTGCTGTTGTCAGGCTGGGTCCTCCGCAGTGGTAGTCAGGCAGCCAGATCAGCCTTGATGAAGGGCAGCCCATGCCGTTGAACCCATGCATAGCCTCCATCCTGTTATTACAGCGACTTTGTATATGGTTTCTTTGAACAAGCACTGGGGGTCTTGGGCTGGGGGTGGGGGTCTGAGTGGGAAAAGCCAACATCCACAGTTTACAAAGACTTCCTCTATACTGAATGCCTTCTCCTGGGTATTCACACAGGGCAAGATATCGTCACATTCTAGGCCCATGCAGAAAAATTCATCCACATACTTCCCCACCAGACTGCCATACCTAATCTCTAATCTTGTTCTTTCCAACTCTCTGATCAACTGGTCAACCCTTTAGCCAGTGTCCATCAGTCCCTCAGGCCATCTCCACTCATGTAAGAGGTGGAAAACCAGTCATCCACTCAACGTTCTAGCATCTGAGATGATTTCCCTCCGCCACTGTCTTTTCAGAGCTGCACCCAAGTGAGGCTGTAATACAATAGCTGCTCACGTCTGGCTCATGCCAGCATATTATGCAGGTATCACGGACCGGACACGGGGAAATCCCCCGAGTCTGTACGTGTGGGTTGAGGAGTGGTCGAAGCAGGTGTTACGGGAATCTGTCATTTTCAGGCCCAGTCCTGTAGACCCACTTTCCTCTTTACAGTGGAATGTTTCTGTGTACATCCAATTTTATGGATCAGGTGAAACTAAATTCATGAAGGGTAGTTCAGATGACTGTTAGTGCCACCTGACAGGTCCTGTGGCCTTCAGTTGAAGGTGCAGCCAGCCTGCAATGAGGGAGCTAGGGGAATATGTACCCCTACTTCACTCCATCCTTGCCGGTGCTCCCCATTGGCTGCATCTGACCAGAAGCCAGAGAGCCCACTGATGTGTCCACATAAGCCAGCCTCTGGGGGCTCAAAGCAGGATGAAGGGGAGAAATTCATTGGTTGGGCTGTGGTGTCAGCCTCTAGTATGGCCCCCAGTGACCTCCACCCCCTGGAATTCACCCCCCATGTAGTCCTCTCCCATATTATACTAGAGATGGTCTGTGTGACCAGTAACATATAGCGGAAATGACGAAATGTCATTCATTGGTTAGGTTATGAAAAGGCACTGCAGCTCGGGGTTTAGTTGTTGTGGCAGAGAGCTTCCTAAGATGGCCCCATGATCCCTGCCGCCTGGTATTCGTGCCCTGGTATAAAACCCTTTCTTTGAGTGTAGGCTGGACCAAGTGACTCGAATCTAATGAACAGAATATGGCAAAAGTGATGGGATACAAAGGACCATGGCTTCCATCTTGCCTGCATGCTCTCCTTCCTGCTCGCTTGCTCTGATGAAGCAAGCGGCCCACCGGAAAGGCCCACGTGGCAAGGAGCTGAGGGAGACCTCTGGCCAAGAGCCAGCGAAGAACTGAGGCCCTCAGTCCAACAGCCTGTGAGGAACTGAATCCTGCCGACACCCACAGGAGTGTGTGGGAAAGCATCACCCAGGTGAGATTTACAAATCTTAGCCTGTGCTCACTTCAGCAGCTCATATACTAAAAGTGGAAGGATACAGAGATTAGCATGGCCCCCATGCAAAGATGGCACACAAATACGTGAAGCATTCTGTATTTTTGAGTAATCTTACATATACAACTTTCAAAACAAACTGCTAAAAAAAATCTTAAATTAGCCCCAGCTGACACCTCGATTGCAGTCTTTTGAGAGACGCAGAACCTGAGGTCCCACCTAGGCCTTGCCCAGATTCCTGGTGAGAAAACGACTGTTCCTTGGAGTTTGGGGGTAATCTATTATACAACATAGGCAACCAATACAGTCTCTCTCTCTCTCTCTCTCTCTCTCTCTCTCTCTCTCTCTCTCTCTCATACAGAACTTGCTTCTGTGGGAACTCAGCTGCCCCGTCACTGGCAGCCCTCTGGAGAGCCCACCTGACGTGAAACCACAGCCTTCTGCCAAGAGCCATGTGTGTGCCTGGCAGCAGATCCTCACCTAGTCAAGGCATCAGCTGACTGCAGCCCCTGCCCACAGCTTGATTCTGGAGAGACCCTGTGTCAGAACCCCTGGCTCCGCTACTCCCGAATGCCTGACCCTCAGAAACTATGTGAGGTAATGAATTTGCCTTGCAGCAATAGATAACTAACACATGAGCAAAGAGAAACCATTCAGCAAAGAGGAAAAGGGGAAAGTCCATGAAACTGGGGGAAATATTCTTCAAGAAAAGTATCTGGTTCATATTTTTGATAGACTCGGAACCTATGCACAGAGTTATTTTTAGAGTTTCTTTCATAACAATAGTTTGTTTTCCTTTGATTCAGGGACAAACTCTGGTATTCCACTAAGTTGAGAATGATGACGTTACCTACCCTTTACTTAGTACCTACGACTGCTGGGCAGTGAACTTAATCAACCTTCACAAATAGGGAAATTGAAGCTCAGACGGGTTAGCTCATTTATCCCACGGCACACAGCAAAAGGCAGAACCAGAATTCCAACCAGGTTTGAAGCCCTAGTTCTTTTCACAACGTTATCACGGCCTCCGTAATAGTGACTCTTGTAACTTAAAATAAAAACACACCCTATAGTCCGAGTGACAAATACAGAAATACATTCATTCGTTCCTTGAAGTTAGAAAATTAAAACATCTTCATATTTCAAAGCAATTAGTGAATGGGAGACAGGACAACCCTTAGCTCTGTCCCTGACCCTTACCTCCAACCCCAGCTTGTGGCTGGAGCTCAATGTATTTGATGACGACGTTAATTCCACAAGTATTCCACTATCTGGGGATGTGGAACGCAATCCAGGATCCGGTTGCCGGAAGGGCCCTACTGTGCCCACTACGGGAGGTGGAGGGTGGCGCGGAACTGGAAGATTCAGCGGGAAAGTTGGGGAGACGCAGGCCGGGGGGATCAGGACTGCAGCGCCACCCGGATTTCAGGGAGCCAAGGAGTCCCAGGTGGTGCCCCCGGGAGCCCCCGGTGGTGCCCCCGGGAGCCCCCAGCTCACCGAGAGGGAGCGAGGGGAGCGGGGCGGAGCCACACCCGGAAGTTGCTTAGGCCCGGACCAAAGATGGCGGCTGCGGCGCCGCTCGCCCACGCTCCGTAACCTCCTGTAACCAATGGAGCCGCGACGCTTGGGTGACTTACTGCGACGACTCCTGCACGACATTATCTGATGCAACCAACCTCCGAATTGAGGAAGCCGCAGGTGCACTTTGCGGGTGATAAGGCGGCGGCGTGTTGGAGGTGATGTCCTTGGAGGTGACCAGGGCGACCGCGGGGATGGTGCTAGGTGAGTGAGGCTCGGGGACCCCGGGGTGTGTAAGTGGCGCGGCGCAGCGCTCCTGCTTGGGGCAGCAGCCTTGTTCCGGCCAAATACAGCTCTTACCCTGGTGCCTGGCGCAGACTGGGCGCCCCGCCGCTGTTTACGTGAATGGTGGGAGAGAGGAGGGGCTAGGACCCACCCTGGGTCCGCGCTCGCCGAGCAGGCCCGGCTTCCCTAGAGCTCTGGGTGCCCCGGCTGGGGTGGCGGCCGCTCCCGGCCCGGCCCCACTGCGAGAAATCCCGTGATTCAGCTGAGACGTAGGCAGAGCGAGGCATGGCCAGACCTCAGGGCAGACCCCAAATGTGACTCTTCCAAGTGACTGGCAGGAAAGGACTTAAGAATGCGAATTCTTTTTCACATATCCTCACTTATATTGAGATTTCCTGGGAGACCATCTGGTGCAGTAGGAAAAGGAAGAGATTTAGGAGACCTGGATTGATGTCTCTGCTCGCTTACTCCTTGTGAGACCTTCAGTTTGTTTAACCTCAGGGCTTTGGTTTCCTTTACAGACCAGAGAAAACCGGTATTTATTTGATTTCTGTGCTCTAGCACCAGCATATCTGATTTATATATTTCATCCTCAGTACTTCAAGATGGGTATTGTTTTCCTCATTTTATAGGCTCAGAAACAAGCCAGAAAGGTTAAGTGAATTCTCCAGGATCACTCTGGCTTTTAAGGTGCAACATCCAAGCTTCCAGTTTGGTCTGGCCAACTGAAAAGCCATTGCTTTGTTGTTGGGGATTCGAGTAGATAGAAGCAGTACCACAAATGAAAATGATCAAAGTTCCTTTTGAAAGCTAAATTTAACTAATCCCTTTTTATGGGATGGATGTCCTTGGATAGGGAGTGGGAAAATAATTATGATATAATTTCTTTCGGACCTTGATAATTTTTACCAATCAGATGCTTGTTCTGTTTACAAAGATAAAGAATGGATAAAGTAGCTGCAGTATGAGGTGACTGATAATTATTGGCCAAGTGAGTAACTTATTCTCTTTTTGTGAAACAGCAGAGCTGTATGTCTCAGACCGAGAGGGAAGTGATGCTACTGGTGATGGAACCAAGGAGAAACCTTTTAAAACAGGCCTTAAGGTAGTGCCTCTTTGTCATTAGGAAAACGACTTTGCATTTATTAATGACTCATGTCAGTTATTCTGTGACTTGTCAGGAGTTTTATTTAAAGCACTAGGTTTGAAGAGAACTTTCTGAAAAGGGCAAGTAAGGGGTATATACAGATATGTAGCTTTAAGGGTATTAGATGATCTACGTCTAAACTTTTTTTGGCCGCGCCTCAAGGCTTGTGGGATCTTTAGTTCTCCGACCAGGGATTGAACCTGGGCCCTTGTCAGCAAAAGCGCCGAGTCCTAACCACTGGACCGTCAGGGAATTCCTCTTGAACTTTTTTTTTTTTTTTTTTGCGGTACGCGGTCCTCTCACTGCTGTGGCCTTTCCCGTTGCGGAGCACAGGCTCCTGACACGCAGGCTCAGCGGCCATGGCTCACGGCCCCAGCCGCTCCGCGGCATGTGGGATCCTCTTGGACCGGGGCACGAACCCGTGTCCCCTGCATCGGCAGGCGGACTCTCAACACTGTGCCACCAGGGAAGCCCTCCCCTTGAACATTTTTAATAGGTATCTTCTTTTCTTACCATACGGCATCGCATCTCGGAATTTTTCTCTCCAGTGAGTCCGTTGGCCAGTTTTTTAATTCTTGTAGAACTAAAAATCATCTTCCCGTAGTCATCTGAGTTTATGCTCACATTTCTTCCAAACTGACTCCTAAGAGTTCTCACTGTGAATTTACCACTCGAATCCAAATGTGATCTTGAGCCTTGAGACTCAAAGACCTGATTTATATCAGTACCAAGAACAGAGCAGACACTCATGAACTCATGAGTCTGGAGCCTAAAGCCAGGATGCTAATTTAACAATATATTATTGTTTCTCAGGGTGTAGAATCCTCCTATTAGTTTAGCATATTCTCTTTAAGCAGACTTACATGGAAAGCCAAATACAGTTCATATGGGTTCTTCAAGAGCTTCAACTCAGGATTGAGTAGGTACCCGATGGCATTGGGTTACGGTGTGGGCCAAGAAGACATCCCTCTGCAAGTAGCCGTGGGCTTGCCTGTAGACTGGAATGGCTACAGCTGCTACATAAGGAAGTTGATTAAAGCCCTCTCCCAGGACAGCACCAGGAAGCGCACTGCCCTGACACTTCTTTCTGTGTATCTGTGTCTGGCCAGTCCCCCTTCTTGTGAGCTTTGTTACAGTATTCATTTAGGTTATTATCAAGTGTTTCTGTCCTGGGACCATTCTCTCCTCTTTTAGCTCATACTCTGGTTATGTTTTGGTGTGTCAACCATGGATCTTAATTTTTTAACTCTTAGAGGGAAATCTTTCTCATTTTGGATTGTTGGGGTGATTCCTGTGGCTGCCCAGAACTGACAGTAGTGTTTAGATGAATGTTTGCAAAATGTTGCTGTTAGCAGAAGTGTGCCATTCTGATTTGGAGAATCACAGTTTGACTCTTTCAATATCACTGATTAACAAAGGAGGGATCGGTACAGACTGTCAGGTAGTAAATGAATTCTTAGTGATTTACAAACATCCTTACAAAGTCTAATTGTTAAAAGGAGGAACTGAACTCTCCTGGATGTTTCCAAAAGATCCAGGTTCCCTCCTCCTCTGTAGCAATAATTGAGTTGAGACTAGTGTTAAATCAAGATGAAAAGTATTTTTCCAGGTTTGGAAACTAGATCTTAAGAAAAAGTCAGTTTTCATAAGCTTCAGATCTTACACGAGAGACAGTCATTCATTGCATTTCTTGGTTGATAACTTAGGAGAAAATTTGAAGGAATATTTGAAGCAGTTAATAAAACACTTATCTTTTACGTACTTTCAACTATCTATTTTTTTAAAAACAAATACAAACTATAAAATATTAAATGATAATATTGATGTCTGATATGTCCCAGTATTGGTGAAAAGAGGTACATACATTCTACACACAGGAATTTTTCCAATTAAATGAAACTTAGCCTTCTGTGTACCTAACCACTATGCTCTTGAGAGAGTTTCAGAAATGACTTCCCTGGTTTCTTCGCGAGGATTAATCGTCTGGATGTGCCCTGCAGTTGGCCTTTGCCATTAGCTGTCTCTTCTGTTGTTGTCAGCGTACCTCCTGTCGGTCCCCAGGGCCACTTAAAATCTGTTGTTTCTAGTCCACATGGGAAACTATATACTATGTAACCGGACTTGCTAGAATTGTTTGGGAAAGGACGTTCTACCTTAAGCAGAATGTTCTTTGAATGTTCCACCATTCCTTCTGTCGACATTGACCTTTGGCTGGTGGGGTCTTATGCTTTCTTCTGGGCTCTCGATTATTTTCTAGGTGATCAAAGTTACCTCATAATTCAGGTGTTATTTTGATTTTAAACATTGTACAATGTTAAAGAAATGTCCTTTTTCCTTGTCCCTCCCTCCCCAAGGCTTTGATGACAGTTGGAAAAGAACCCTTTCCTACCATCTACGTAGATTCACAAAAAGAAAACGAGGTAGGGTGAACCCAAAGCTTTGCAGAATTAGATTTTGTGAAGAAACCGTCATTAGAATACAGTGGTCTTGAAAACATTAAATATCTGTTTATCCCTCCAGAGGTGGGATGTCATTTCTAAATCACAGATGAAGAACATTAGAAAACTGTGGCACAGAGAACAGATGAAGAGTGAATCCCGGGAAAAGAAAGAGGTGAGCAGTAGATTTGCTCTGTGAACGTTTTTCAAGTTGGGACACCAGAAGCCATGTTAACAAATTGCCTGGTTATTAAAACTAGGCAGAAGACAGTTTACGAAGAGAGAAGAACCTGGAAGAAGCAAAGAAGATTACCATTAAAAACGACCCAAGTCTTCCAGAGCCAAGTTGCGTAAGTGTGATGTGTATCGTTTCAAATATCATGGACTCACGGGGTCAACCTATTATTTCTGTGTCTGAGGGGCATGCCACGTGCTTTGTTCCTTTGCACTTTTCAAAAGGGAGAGCGCGCAATAATGTTTGAGAGTTACGAGGCTGGTCCTTGCGGGGCTCCTTTTTTGATAGAATTTAGTAATTGCGTGTTGAACGAATTCTGTCCCGACTAAAAGCTGGCAGCCCTGGCATCCAGGCGGGGCGGGCTGTGTGGGCTCAGACAGTGATTTTACCCTCCCCTGGGTGTCAGTTTCCTCACAGTAAAAAGAAGAGGTTGAAATCCAAGATTTTCATGATTTCTTAAATAAAGAAAAAGTTTTTGAAATTTGATTATGTCTATGTTCTTTCTAGACCAGAATGCTGGACTGTAAATGGACATGGTTAGAATTCGAAAGGTTCTTACTGCTGCTGGATTGCCATTGTTTTCTTGCTTCCTTAGTGAGGAAGCTGTTTTCTTGGCCACACCCTGCAACCCCTTCCTCCCCTCCCCTCTCTCCTCCATCCCTCAGAGGAAAAGCCAGCCTCAGTAGCTTCCACCACCCAGGGTGGTGGGAGGGATGGTGAGGTCAGGGAGAGGGCTCTGCGTGGACTAGGCTTGTTGCTATTGTGAATTCATTGATTTTATGTAACAGTATCTGAAGTTCTGATTGTTTCACTGACAGTTTTGCACTAAGAGAAAGAAGACTTGGATTTTTTTTTTTTTAACCCCTCCAGTGTGGTGAAATTTTTTGGCTCTGACCTGTAGTAGAGTGACTGTCAGAAGTTTTACACCACTTGTGAATTTTTAACACTTTTCTGCCATCTATCTAATATTCGTGACAAAGTCGGTATGTGATAAATGACATGCTGGGTCAAATGTTTTTTATTTTAACTTGACAGGTGAAGATTCGTGAATTAGAAGGATATAGAGGCCAAAGAGTAAAGGTATTTGGCTGGGTCCACAGGCTGCGTAGGCAAGGTAACTGGCATAGCTGTCCTTTTCTCTCTTTAATTTTCAATATCCCTGCTCTTAGATGATGAAGAACATTAAAAAAAACCCATTTATTTGGGGATATTTTTGTTTGAGAGTGCTAGCTTTTTAAAGGAAGTACTAATTTGTATCCTAACTTGGTTCTTATTTAATATGACAATTGAAAGTTTAAAAATTATTTAAATGGTACTTAACTGTAAGCAGTCACAGTGATCAGGAGGTATCCAGGAAATATTTGTCTAATTGAATTGAATTCTTTAAGGAAAGCAGGGGGTATATTACTGGAAGTGCAGAACCAAATCTGAAACTTACTGATGGCAGTGATGTTGATTTTTATAATTAGTATATTTGTACTTGGTCGTGATGTTTTGCTTTCTCTTTCTGCTTTTATTATTTTACTACATGGCTTTTATTGTAAGTGGTTGTCAAGTCCTTCGCAAAAAGAAAGGGGGCATAAAAAACCAAGAGTGCTTCTGTGCGGCAGTATGCATCACCCCCTGCTGAATGCGCTTTGCTAGGTATTGCAGGGGACTCAACGGTGAATAAGACTTAATCCCTCGACTCACATGCTTACTGTCTTGCTTTCCCGTGATCGTGTGGGTCAGGAGGCTCACATAGGGTTTAAAAGTATGAAGGGTTTGAAACATGAAGAAGGCAAAATACTTTCCAGATACTGAGTAGTGATATTACTGGTGAACCTTCAGAGGAATGGGGCCGTGTGGGAGGTTTGAACTTTCAACATTTAACCTTGGAGGTTCCTTTACATAAGAATAACTTATGAGAAAGTGCTTCCAAGTGCCTCTGGAACAATCTAGCTAAACTTCTCTTTCCTGTTTTTTAGGAAAGAATTTAATGTTTCTGGTGTTGCGGGATGGTACGGGTTATCTCCAGTGTGTCTTGTCAGATGATTTGGTAAATATTTTCATATTTACGATGAAAAGTCAGTTTTTTTCAATAGGTTACTTTATTGTTAGTTTTGGGAATCTTAGGGTCTATACTTATTTTAACTGTTATTGTGGGAAATTTCCAACATCTCAAAAATGCAACAGTAGGAAGAAACCTCACATGCTCATCACTCAGCTTCAGTAACATCTTAGTTGAGCTGCTTTAACCAAGTACCATAAACTGGGTGGCTTGTGAACAACAGAAGTTTATTCCTCATGGTTCTAGTGGCTGGAAGTCCATATCAGGGTGCCGGCATGGTCAAGTTCTGGTGAGGGCCCTTTTCTGGGCTGCAGACTACCCACTTCCCGTTGTGTGCTCATCCTCACATAGCAGAGAGCAGAGAAGGGTTTCGACATATGAATTTGCAGCAGATACACGTTAAGTCCGTAACGAGTAATGATTAATATTTGGCCAGTTCTGGTTTACTGCTCCCCCCTTTTACCTCCCAGACATCATATTTCATATAAACATACTTGCATATGCATCACTAAGAAGAAATATTTTTAATATAACCACACTACCATTATCACACACCCCCAAAATTAGCACAACTCCTAAATATCCAGCCAAATTCTCCCAATTGATTCATGATGTCTTTTTTACAGTTGGTTGGTTTGAATGAGGATCCAGACAAGATCTACATGTTGCATTTAGTTGATATGTCTCTGAAATCACTCTTAATCTATAACAGATCTCCCTTTTCATTCTCTTTTCTCCACCCCACTCCCCCTTGCCATTTATTGGAAAAAGTCTGGTCATTGGTCCTGTGGGACTTCTCACATTCTGGATTTGGTTGATTGCATCATAAGGTGTATTTTAACATGTTTCTCTATCCTTTGTATTTCTTACAAGCTGGAGGTTAGCTCTGGTCAGATTCAGGTTCTGCTGCTGCTGCTTCTTGATATAACTACTTCATGGACAAAGCTGTATTCTTCCAATGACATCACATCATGAAGCACATAATTCTGATTGTCTTTATGATTAGTGCGTTCAGATGTTGATGGCCTGATCCCTCCTTTATAAAGTTTTCCATCACTTTCCTCCTAATGATTTTAGCCAGTATTGATTATCATAGTCTAAGTGAACTCCCTGTATTATTTTAATAGTCTAAATTTTAAAGAAAAAGAGAAACAAACTTTCCAGATACTTTTGAGAGATATGGACTAGTGTTATTTATGCATGTGCATGTATGTATTTACATATATATGTGTGTATCTGTATATAGATGAGTGTTTGATGGCTGTCTTATTTTACTAGTTTTGGACGAGAGAACTTGTTTGTAACTAATTCCCTTTGCTTTCTATATGGTAGACTATTTTAAATGTAAATGTGAGTAACTGAATTTGAACTTGATCTTCTTACAGTGTCAGTGTTACAATGGAGTAGTCTTGTCCACTGAGAGTAGTGTCGCAGTGTATGGAATGCTAAATCTTACCCCAAAGGGCAAGCAGGTGAGTGCGTTGAGTTCCTCACTAAGAGAAGAGTTGTGTACTTGATTGTTTTCCAGTGTCTTTATTTGTATTGATACTTTTGGTATTTGGCATATAACTAGACAAATGTGACGCCCTTGCTAAATTTAGAATGCCTTTTCCTTTCCTGGTGAGATATGTATACTGTACAGCTTGTGTGCTCTTGGAACGATCTCAGGGATTTTCAACCTAAGGAATTCCTGAATAAACTTCATGGGTGAGAACAATTTGCTGTGTGTGTGTGAATAATTTTTCAGCTAAGTGGAAATGAAAATTTAGTCTACCAAAAGTTTTTCAGGAAAGAACAGTGATCTAAATCTGAAACTTTGGGGATTTCCCTGGTGGTCCAGTGGTCAGGACTCCTCGCTCCCAATTCAGGAGGCCCAGGTTCGATCTCTGGTTAGGGAACTAGATCCCGCATGCTGCAATGAAGACCCGGCGCAGCCGAATAAATATTTAATAAATAAAATAAATCTGAAACTTTTAAAATAGAATTTGAAAGCCTCTTTTTAAAAAGCTTAAAGCTAGGCTTGATAGTCAGAGAGTTGTTTGTTCCCCAGCCAACAGGCATGTAACCTATACCAGTTAGAGTTACTTGTTGGTAATTATTGACCAAGTAGCAGTTGTGGTTATATTTGTTTGTTGGGAAAGAAAACAAACAAACGTGACATTATCAACCACCAGAGGGAGCCCATAGTGTCCTCCTGTTAGACTAGAAATACTGATAAAAGAGAGTCTCCCAGAGTCTATGTGAGGAACCTATGTTAAGAGTGAATATCTGGTTCAAGTTTACTGAATTTTCCTTGAAAGTAATGTAATTGCAAAATAGAATGGTTTTTGTGATATTACTTGCTGTCCAGTGTTTGGTACCAAGATAGCTATATATTTCATACTGTGTGGCTTCTAAAATGTAATGCTTTCAATGGAATTATTAGGGAGAATTTGAATTTTTACTATATATATATATATATATATATATGTTCCAAAGAGAAACACCTTTTAGTAAAACCTTTGTATTTAAGGAGTTTTTCAATGTGTGTATTATGTTACTTTTAAATTATTGGGCAAAGGCTAGAAAGATATACCAAAATGTTGAAAATAGTTAGTGGTTACTCCAAGTCGTGGGATTATAGTTTATCTTATTTTCTGGTTTGTGCTTTTCTATTTTTTAAAAATTGTGTACGTGTGTTTAGTCTGAAAGAAATATTAAATAAATATAAAATTCAATTATCGGGTCTTCGTTTTTAGAAGGGTAGGCTAATAATGATAAGGTTCTTAGAAATACGAGCTTACTAAAAACTTTTATATAAATTAGAATCTTTCCTACTGTGAATTTTCTGTTTCCTTCTCCCTCCCGACCCCTCATTAAAAAATGCAGGCTCCAGGGGGCCACGAGCTGAATTGCGACTTCTGGGAATTGATCGGGTTGGCCCCCGCTGGAGGCGCTGATAACTTAATCAACGAGGAATCTGACGTTGACGTCCAGCTCAACAACAGACACATGATGATCCGGGGAGAAAACATGTCCAAAATCCTAAAAGCGCGTTCTGTGGTCACCAGGTGCTTTAGAGATCACTTCTTCGACAGGGGGTACTGCGAAGTAAGTACGCGTTCATCATCCTTTGCAAACAGTGCCTCTTGGCATTTTTGAACTTAAACAGTGGTGCTCACAGAAGGCCTTTATTTACTCCTTTCCGCCTGAATAGATCAGTCCTCCAACGTTAGTGCAAACACAAGTGGAAGGCGGTGCCACACTCTTCAAGCTGGACTATTTTGGGGAAGAGGCGTATCTGACTCAGTCCTCTCAGCTGTACCTGGAGACGTGCATTCCAGCTCTGGGAGATGTTTTTTGTATCGCACAGTCATACAGGGCAGAACAATCCAGAACACGAAGGCACCTGGCTGAGTACATAATTGTCATTTTGTTTTTATTTTAAAAAAAAATTTTTCTTTTTTTTAAGAAAATATGTTTAGAGAAGCAATCTTGATGTAGGTAAATGATGTCTGTGTAAAAACCTCTGATGTATTAAGAGGCTATATGAAGGGCAGTTGAATAAATTAATGGAAACTGTCTAAGAAGTTTTGCCTCTTAGGCCATAACTCTCTAAGTTCTGTTCATTCACTTTGTCTTGATCCTTTATGTGTTGAGGAATAAACAAGAAATGACTGTTAAGGTGGAAAGGAAGGCGGGTGGGCTAAAACTACTCTGGAGAGTTGGGAGTTGATTAGCAGGGCGGGAGTTTTCCCTTTCTGGACAGTTTCCCAGCATTAAAACCCTTGCTTAAGAGAAACTTTGTGAAAAGAAGAGAGGCTCTGAGCTACTCTCTTGTTCCTCAGATACACTCACGTGGAAGCAGAGTGCCCTTTCCTGACCTTTGAGGAGCTCCTGAACCGATTGGAGGACTTGGTCTGTGACGTGGTCGACAGAGTCTTGAAATCACCCGTAGCAAGCGTGGTGCATGACCTCAACCCGGTAGGTCTGCCATTGTGTGGAAACACGAAACTAGGATCCTGCTTCGGAAGGCAGTGAAGTCTTTTTTTTAGATTTTTAGGTTTTTTTCAATAGATTTTTTTTAGGTTTTTATAGATTTAATAGCTTTGAAATAAATGATTAATATATATATATAGGTATAATTGATATATAACGTTATATTAGTTTTAGGTGTACAGCATAGTAATTATATATATCTAAAACAATACAGAGTTATTAACTCTAGTTACCATGCTGTACATTACATCTTGTTAATGGAACTTACCTATTTTATAACTGGAAGTTTATACTTTTGGACTCCCTTCACTCATTTCCAGACTAATTTTTTTTTTTTTTTTTTTGGCCGTGCCACGTGGCTTGCGTGTCTTAGTTCCCCAACCAGGGATGGAACCCAGGCCCTCAGCAGTGAAAGTGTGGAGTCTTAACCACTAGACCGCCAGGGAATTCACCACATTGTTTTTAAGTCTGAAATAACATTTTATAATAATGATAAATAGTGTTTCTTAAAATGGAAACGTTAGTGTGAATAGTTTCTTTATGTACACTGTATTTCTCCTTTCTGCTGTAGAACTTCAAGCCCCCCAAACGGCCTTTCAAACGGATGAACTATTCAGATGCTATTGTGTGGCTAAAAGAACACAATATAAAGAAAGAAGATGGAACTTTCTATGAATTTGGAGAGGTATGTATTCCTTTCTAGTCGTTGTTTCAAAGGTAGCCTTGTGCTTAAGTGGATTGCTACTTCCGGTTAATTAACGAGTAATGCAGACGGCATCTGCTGTTGTCAAATAAATGTTAACGACGGACCCTCCTTCTTGGGGTTGTCTGAGGATCCATGGCTTAGTAGAGGTAGAGTAGACCTTAGAGCAGTGCCTTTTCTGTAGTGTTCAGTAAATATTAGCAAGTTTGTAGCCTTCCTTCACATCCCATCCTTTATCTCTTTCCTCTTCCATGATCACTCTGTGGTCTTGACTTACCAGCTCTAGCTATAATTCTCTAGACTGGCAGGATGCTTAAGAAAGTTATAAACTTTGAAATCACATGCAGAGTGTTGGTATGTGTATACATTTGTTTTGGTTTTCTAGAGAAACCATCTGGCTCTTTCAAAAAGGATTCCTCCCCCCAAAACAGTGAATTATAACTCCTTCACCTGGAGGCAATTCAAAGAAGAAAATCACCACTGATTAAAATGCAAAACCAAGAGAGGAGGCTTTGTTGGGGAAGGCGGCCCGGTGCCCCAGATACACTGAGCATGTCTGTCTTGCCCAGGACCACCCTCCCAGCATGTTTTGGGGGTATAGATTGTTAACATTATTCTAAGCCCTCTTCCCTGTGCATTTAACCACTCTTTACATAGTATTTGCAAATCTGTTTTACAGATGAAATGTGAGTAATAGCTGCTAACTAGAGTTTTCTTTCGTTTTTAGAAAGAATTTACAGAGGACAGACAGTGTACTGGGTCTATGTAAACTACTTTTATTGTATCATGAATTCAGTTGATGATGTATAATAACCAAATTCTGTGCTGAAAACCTGAGAACTGTTATCGCCCAGCACTCAGCAGAGTAGTGTGATTGAGCGGAAAGAGCACAAGCTTTGGAGTAAGAAGCCCCCCAGGTGGGCTTTGCTCCCACCTCTGTCCTTATTGCTGGTTAACTTAAGGCCAGCGACCCCGCTCTCTGGTTCCCTCTCTCTGCCTTGGAGGTAACGTCCACCTTGCAAAGTTACGAGAACTTAACGAGCTGAATGCTTCGCAGGGCCGAGGTGCAGGAAGTCCTCCATGTGTACCAGCGTTTCCTCTTTGCGTCAGTATCACCCCGTACACACGAGGGCGCTAGAGTAGAGAAGAGGTCTGCAAACTTTTCGGAATGTGCAGTAGGACCCCTTTCCCCCAGTTCAATTGTATGCAGGACTCTAGTATGTAAAGCGGTCACAGGCGGAGAGACCAGAGCTCTCCCACTCCCCTCCCGTTTCCTCTCTAGACTTTAGACGACGCAGGGCCCCAGGGATGAGAGCTTGAAAACAGCTGTGCCAGGTGATGGCTAAGCTCCCTCTCAGTTTCTCACATTAAACAAATCAATGAGTCTTGGCCAATTCTCTCAATCTGTTTTTACTGGGACAAGAGTTTTCAGTTTTAACTTGAATTTATGTGTGGTTTACTGAAGGATATTTGAGAGGGAAGCAGATTAACTTGATTCATCATCATCTAACCTGTCTTGGCTAACTGCTCCAGGTGTGGTTACACTTACAAACTTGACACTGGTTATTTGTCTTATGACTGTGCCTTACTGCCACTGAAGGCATGCAGATTTATTGTAACAGGAAAGAAGCAGAGAGAACAGGAGCGTTTAAAGATTGGTGTTATTAATAACGTACTCTGTGTAGATCACTGAAGTTGTGGAGCATTCACTGATGATCTTATGCCTTGTGGGACTGAGTGGACTGCGTTTGCTTCAGACCTAGATAAAACTGGCCACTGGGGAAAAAAAAAAAACTGAGCAGTATCTGGGAGGTTGTTTGTTTTGTGTGTGTGTTTTCGTTCCTCAAGCAATATGGCACAGATATACTGCAGGAGGAGACAGATCTATTTACAGTTCATTTTGCAGAAATTGTCCCTAACACCCACGTGGTTATGGGTTATGGGTGGGTGTGTATTCTGGACTCCGTTGCATGCATAAGATGAAGGGCTGCTACTGGGTCAAAGAGCTGCTTCTGTCTCGTTGCCTTTCGAGTTGTAAATGTTAATGAAGTCTTGTTTAACCTCAGGATATCCCAGAAGCTCCTGAGAGACTGATGACAGACACCATTAATGAGCCCATCTTGCTGTGTCGATTTCCTGTGGAGATCAAGTCCTTCTATATGCAGCGATGTCCCGAGGATTCCCGCCTTACCGAATCTGTCAGTTTGGGATTCAAATAGTATTAGAGATTTTGCTTTTTAAAGGGGCGGGCACTGCCACTGGAATAAGATACAGCTCACAGCAAATATTTCATTATAAATCTACAGTACTTAAAGAAGTGCTTTTTGTCCTCTGATTGGGTTTAACCTATCTTGTTAAATTATAGAATTTGAATAATATCTGAATTATGCATGATCATTGTGCTCCTTTAGTTATAGGAGCTTAATTATGATTTTCACTTAAACTCTAGAGCAAAGCCGTGACTGAGAGCCTAGTAGTAACCGCATTTTATTTACTCATTTTTGAAAGGTCGACGTGTTGATGCCCAATGTCGGTGAGATTGTGGGAGGCTCGATGCGTATCTGGGATAATGAAGAGATACTGGCAGGTTATAAAAGAGAAGGAATTGACCCCACTCCCTATTACTGGTACACAGATCAGGTAAAAAGAAATTTTGTTAATCACTTTAAATTTTCTTCACTGTAATAGTTCTGTATAAATTGAAACTTTTAAAAGGGAAGTATTCAGGGTGATACTTTGAAATTTGAATGAGCTATATTCAGTTTCATGGTTATAATAATGTGGCATGGGAATACTGCTAGTTTTGTCTTTGGCCAATAATATGTTAACTTAATTTGAAAACCTATTAACTCCTGGCCTTGCTTGTAGCTCCTGAATTTTTTAAAATGTCATTAGATGCTACCAGTATCTAGTCTTTCATTTTCTTCTGATAAACAGAGACATTAACTTAATTTAAAAGTTTGAAATCTCTTCTTTCCAGGGTGGCAAATCCTTGGTTTATTTTTCATACCAAATTATTTTTTCACATGTCGTCCATGAAGGAGTATAGATTAAGGGTTGAATTCTTTTTGTTGTTTTGTTTGTTGTTGTTTTCAATTAATTTTTATTGGCGTATAGTCACTTTACAATGTTGTGTTAGTTTCTGCTGTACAGCAAAGTGAATCAGCTATAAGGGGTTGAATTCTTAACCACAATAAGCTGACTCATTTTACAGTAGAAAATTTTAACTATTTCAGACAAAATTTATTTTTTTAATTTTCTTTTTTGGCCATGCTGTGCAGCTTGCGGGATCTTAGTTCCCCGACCAGGGACTGAACCTGGGGCCATGGCAGTGAATGCGCAGAGTCCTAACCACTGGACCGCCAGGGAGACTCTGGACAAAATTTTAAACTGAGCATTTATTCCTCTCTATCGCTCTCCCTCTCTCTCTCTCTCCTTTTTTAAACAGAGAAAATACGGCACATGTCCACATGGAGGCTATGGCCTGGGCTTGGAACGATTCTTAACCTGGATTCTGGATAGATACCACATCCGAGATGTATGCTTATACCCTCGATTTGTCCAGCGCTGCAAGCCATAACCGATTCCTCCTGGAGATTTAAGCAAAGAACACGGTTCATGGAAGGAACAGGCTGCCTCTTTAAAAAAAAATAAAACAGCCAAAATCTTCCCTTTTTTATTCCACTGGGGTATATCCATTTCTGTTTTCTCTTTTTGTTTTTTATTTCTGCTACCGTGAAAAGCAATCCAAATCATTTGAATATCAAGTGACATTGATGGTGTCATTTTAAGAAAAAAAACCCATTACAAAGTTTGGGGGAAAATATGTGGCATGTAACTGCCGTCATGAGTATATTTCAGCATTTTATCCAATTTTAGGTTATAACCTTTGTGTCATATATACCACATATATGATTAGTTTTAACTTATAGTCTGAGACATTCCAGTAACTTAATCTTTCTGTCCTTTTAATTGTAACTGGAATTCTTTAATTTATATCATTTTATTGTATCAGTGAGTGAAAACACACACCGTGGGGAAAAATTGACAATATGCTGTAAAAATCTGCTAGTATTAGAACAGAGTATAAATCAGCAGTAGATACAGGAATGAAATGAATAGTCTTTTGCCTCAGTTGTTAATCTTTTCTAAATCTGATAGCTGCTTATATAATTCTAAAGCATACGAATTTATTTGGAAGAATTTGTAAAAGTGGAGTGGCCTTAAACAGTTTGAAGTAAGAGCAAGTTTTTTGTTTTTGTTTTTTGGCACCTCAGTGAACAGCATTCTTCCTAGCATTAGTTCAAACTAAAGAGGCAGGGTGATCTTCACTCTTCCCTGGCAGCTCCTAAGTAATTAAGAATAAATAAGTTCCAGGGCTTCCCTGGTGGCACAGTGGTTGAGTATCTGCCTGCCAATGCAGGGGACACGGGTTCGACCCCTGGTCCAGGAAGATCCCACGTGCCGTAGAGCAACTAAGCCCATGTGCCACAACTACTGAGCCTGCACTCTGGAGCCCGTGAGCCACAACTACTGAAGCCCTCGTGCCTAGAGCCCGTGCTCTGCAGCAAGAGAAGCCACTGCAATGAGAAGCCCGCGCCCCGCAACCAGAGAAAGCCCACGCGCAACAACGAAGACCCAACGCAGTCAAAAATAAATAAATTTATTTTTTAAAAGTAAATAAGTTCCAAAAGTATTTGCAGCTGGAATCTTCATGACAGCCCTGCATGGCTGTTGGAGTCACCCCACACTGTGTCTTTAGGTCTAATCTGTGCTAACTTATTAACTTGCAGGCTTATTGAATGGCTTCATTTCAGATTTGGTTAATTTTCCCCCAAAATGCATGTCATGTATCCTCAATGAGCTGTATTCCCAGCAATCAATAAATGGATACACGTAAAAACTCTTTTCTGACTTAATTTTTTTTAAGCTGATTGTCGCTGTTTCACATTAATTAGTTCATGCCTTTTGCATTTTATAAATCTTTATTTTTCATGATTTGTATATGTGAAACTAGATATTCCTGAATTTGGTAGGTATTAGTAAAAGTACATGGTAATGAAAAGGAATGGTTTTTAAAAATTAGATGTGGGTCCTAGTTACATCATTTTTATCATCCTTTTTGTATTAATTTTGGACACATTAGATTATATCTTATTTTGCAGTTAAGTAAAATGACAGATGGAAATGGGGCATTTGTAGTATATTTGGCCTCTATCTTTAAATGAAAAATACATGTAAGAATGGGAATGAGCTCTAACTGGATGCAACTAGGCAGTTCATTTGATCATAATTTAGGTGACGAGGTTAGGCTCAATTAGATTTTAATTGTGTAAATGGGCTAAAAGTTTTAAATACTGAGGGAGAGCTGTGGGATTAGGTGGGGATAACGGAGTCAAGATTGTGGTGACGTCAAACCAAGAACCCGAGCAGCGCACCTCACGCACGTGGACTCACATTCCCTTTTCTCTGGTTGTCCCTGTAATCTAAGCGTCGCAAGCCCATCCCATATCCCTGCCAAGTGTCCACCTCACAGACACCCGGTTCTGAGTTTCTGCTCTCGTGGGACTCATCTCACAGCCCTTTCCTGCCTGAAACTTCTTCCTAATACGTGATCCTCACGCCAGCAGCCCCCTTCGCCTTTGGTACTTGTGTAGCTGACCTGCTTTGGAGACAGATGGGAGGCTGACACTGTAGCAATTCAAATGACTTCAATACTGACTTTGTCAATGTCCTACAGCCGTTTCCACCCACCCAGCTCCCCACACATGGCTGCCTCTAGCATTTCCTAAAAATTTCTTGTTTAGTGTATAGAGCAATGAGATTCTGTCATAAGCAACCTTCCTACGCATTGGAGTCACCTGGGCCTCATCCCAGACCAACAGAATCAGGATTTCAGGGCTGGGCCCAGGATGCCTTTTTGTGTGTGTGTGGTTCACGGCCCTCTCACTGTTGTGGGCTCTCCTGTTGCGGAGCACAGGCTCCGGACGCACAGGCTCAGCGGCCATGGCTCACGGGCTCAGCGGCCATGGCTCACGGGCCCAGCCGCTCCGCGGCACGTGGGATCTTCCCGGACCGGGGCACGAACCCGCGTCCCCTGCATCGGCAGGCAGACTCTCAACCACTGCGCCACCAGGGAAGCCCTCAGGATGCTTTTTAAAAGCCCGCCCAGCTGAGGCTGTGGGAGACTTAGTGTGACTGTCACTGAGTAGCTACCTCCCTCTTCTAAGCCAGCCTTAAGCCTCTCATCATCATGACTGTAGGTCCTCATTCATCTCACATTAATCTCTTGAAATTGTTCCCAATCTCTATGTTAAAATGGGAACACTGGGGCAAGGTTGAGACTGTCCAATATTGCCAGTGGCCACAAAAACGCTACACCTGTGCACTCGTTAGCTTTCAAGTCATACTGGGAAATTCTCAAAATGATGGTAGCTGCCAATAATGGAGTACTGGTTTGTGTCAGCCATGTACTGTCACGTGCTTTAATCCCCACAATAACCTCTTGTGATAATTATATAAATTATAAATTTATACAATATATGTTATAATTATAGCCCTATAATCCCTATATATGGATAATAGCCCTATTACCCCTGAGGTAATGGTTGAGAAAAGTTAAAAAACATGCCTGAAGATGCGCTGTTAAAAGTGACAGAATGAAGTTTGAAACACCAAAGCTTGAATTCCTTTAAACTTAGAATCCTATTATCTCATTCAGTCCTTCTAAGGAAAAAAGATATTATGATGTACAAATGCTGTCATTCATAGTATTTGCTAATTGCTGGTCAATTCAATGATTCCGTTTCTTATGCTGAAAAGTTTCCTTCTACCTCATAGATTACTACTAACTTGATAAGATGAAGAATATTATCTTCGAAAAAACATTGGTGTACTCTGCAGTTCAAAGATGCTGGTTTCTGGCGTCAAAATTTAATACAGTGTAGCACCCTGGCTCACAGAAATGGTTGGTGCTCAAAATTTTAACTTATTCTTTAGGCATTTACTTCCATGTCATGAAGAAAAACATGCTTCTATTACTTTATCGATTTTTCGGTTTTAGACACTCTCTCCTGTTCTTCTGCAGAAGATTGTGCTTCTTCCTCTCCCTGTCCCACCATTCATGTGCATGCTTCTCTTCTCCCCCTCTTTCCAGCTTAGTTAAATCATTACTTTGGTTGACCATGTTGTATACTATGACTGCTTTTCCTTTTCTGGCCACCTTTTCATTTTGCCCATAATTAACAGTCATCTTATTTTTTTCTTTATCATTAATTCACTTTCCAAAGATGCTCAGACACATCAGGTGCTCATCAGTTATATCTTCCCATAGAAGCTTCTCTGAGAGCTTGTCTGCTGTAGTGTGAACCAGCCACACTCCAATCTTGAAATATAGTTGTCGTCCTGGGATCTTCTTTCGCTGTCATTCCAGGTATCCCCTTCACCGTTCTCCTCTATGGACAGCCTGTTTTCTGTATCCCATGTTTCCCTGTTTCTTGGTTTACTTCCTCTTTTTGGTGGAGCACATCCTCCAGTAATTTCCTGAGAAAGGGTATATGGAATGTCAATTCACTGAGAACTTGCCTATCTAAAAAATGTTTTTAATCTATCTTCACATTTAAACCATAGTCTCTATATAAAATTGTGGGTTAAAAAGCATTTTTCCCTCAGAATTTTGAAACCCTGGCCTCCAGTGTTACCATTCTAGCTTCCAATGTTGCTATGGAGAATTCCCAAACATTCTCATACATGGTCCTTTACATATGACCTGTCTATTCTAGAAGCTTGTCCCCATGTTCTGAAATATGATATTCCTTGGGACTGTTCATCATTCTGCTGGGCAATTGGTAGGCTCTTTAAATTCAGAAAGTCAGGGCCTTCAGTTTTGAAAACTTTCTTAAACTGTTTTTTTTGTGTGTCCCCTCTTTTGTTTGTTTTTCTTTCTTTCTACAACTGCTATTATTCAGATAGTAGACCTCCTTTTATCTTTTTTTTTTTTGCTTGCTATTTTCTGAGAGCTTTCCTCAACTTTTCCCCAGTCCTTCTATTGGATTTTTCATCTCTGTTAGCATAGTAAAATTTTAAAATTTTTTTATTCTGACCTCAGAAAGTTCCATCTTTATGGTCTTTTACTCAAGCTTTCTTCTTCCTGTATGTTTTCTTCTGTTTGCTTGGGTCTCTGTCTTTCTTCTTAGAGGCTTTTTTCAGATGTGAGGTGATACTTGGTTTTCTGCTGAGAATTCCAAATAGCAGATAAAATGCTTTTGAAGTGTGTGGGAGGAGATGTGAGCCCTCCTGTAGGGTGAGCTGCCTGAACTGTTGAGTATGTTGAGTATGGGAGTCCCTGATGTCATCATCCTTAGATCTTTCCTCTTGGGCCGGTTGGATTCCAGATGTCAACACCCTTAGATCTTTCCTCTTGGGCCAGTTGGATTCCAGACTCTTCCCACCTCCTGTGGGGGAAAAGGGGTGAAGAGGGCTATGTGTCCACAACTTCGGTAAGTCTAGTTCCCCAAATCTATCTCAATGTAGCATCTCTCCCTTTCATCCCCACTTCCAGGGCTACCCACTGCTGCCAGTCTGAAACCTCCTAGGGATTCTGTCATGTAAATCCGTATGGTTCTTGTCTTAGGATGGCCATTTTAAGATTCAGGGTTTTTTGAGTTTGCTAAATCATGAAACATTTATCCATCTGCCTTCCAGCTCCCCAAATTTGTTGCTGTCATTCCTTTTTCTTTTTTCCCCATCATTTTAGGTTTGTGCTTGAAAACAAACAAAACACACCATCACTGTCAGCAACAACAAAACCTCTCTTGACATTTTAGTGGGGTTTGGGGGTCGGAGTGAAAGTACATCCATGTGTTCAAGCCCCCATTTTTACCCAGAGATCTTCCCTCTGTATTTGAAGATAAATCAAAAGGGAGTGGACATAGGTGAAAGAGAATAAACATTCAATTATTGTTAGCTATTAAGAAGGACAAATTAGCAAGGAGAGTGATGAATTCTCCGTAAATTGTTTTGTAAAACGAATTAATGATTAGGGCTTCCCTCGTGGTGCAGTGGTTAAGAATCGGCCTGCCAATGCAGGGGACACGGGTTTGAGCCCTGGTCCTGGAAGATCCCACATGCTGTGGAGCAGCTGAGCCTGTGCACCACAACTACTGAGCCTGCACTCTAGAGCCCACAAGCCACAACTACTGAGCCCGCGAGCCACAACTACTGAAGCCCATGTGCCTAGAGCCCATGCTCTGCAACAAGAGAAGCCACCGCAATGAGAAGCCCGCATACCACAACGAAGAGTAGCCCCCACTCGCTGCAACTAGAGAAAGCCTGTGTGCAGCAACGAAGACCCAACGCAGCCAAAAATAAATAAATAAATAAACAAATAAATAAATTTATTTTTAAAAAATGAATGGTTGAATGAATGGTTGGTTTCAATCCTTATTTCTATGTAGGTGACCACTACAACTTTCTGTTGGATGGCTGTACCTGTTTGTCCTTCTTGCAATGTAAAACATACTCAGGCAAAAACAAAGACAACATGAAAACAACAAATATAAAAAAGTGCATTCATCTTTGCCTCAAACCAGCTGTCCTGCTGACTAATGTATTTCTCTTTTTTGGTCTCACTACTGCTGAAGACCTTGAATTACCCGATTCTGCCCTCCCTCTAATCTCCAGTGTGCCATTACTTGCCTATTTCTGTCTTCACTTTCCTTGGCCACGCCCCTCAACACCTCTTTTGTGAACGGTGGCCACTGTCTTCTATTTGTTCTCCCTGTCTCTCCTCTCTTATAGCCTGGACCCTGCTTGCTCAATCCTTTTCCTCAGAGCACAGGCTACTCTTCTCCATGACTGTCATGACCATGCATGACTCCCGTTCACCTACCAACAAAGGTCCAATTTCTCAGCACGTTCAGGCTCAGTCCTCAGCCTTCTCTCACCACGCTTAGCTCTGAATCCTTTCCAGATGCTGTGCGGTGGCCAAGTGAACGTCTTGCTCTTGGTAATCGTGTGCTCTTCTGCCTTCAGAGTGTCCCCTCACATTCAGTATACAACAAGCCTACTTTTCTTGTAAATTCTATACCACCCCGATGAAAAAGCATCCCTGCATCCTCTCAGCCTGAAATCACCACTCATTTTTATCAGGGAAGCTTCTGCTCACCTCTTCCTCTCCCACTATAAACAGGTAACTCTACCGGATAAATATAATAATTCCACACAGACCCTCCTCTTAGCTGAGTGAAAGGAACACCTCTAGGCATCAGAATTGGAGAGGAGGGAGTAGAGAGGGTCTCTAAACCAGAGCTGTTAGGTTGGGTATGGGAGTTAGAGGGAGAATTGAACCCAGATAAAGGCACTCGGGGGTATTTTTAAAAGTTATACTAGGGATTCCCTGGTGGCACAGTGGTTGAGAGTCCGCCTGCCGATGCAGGGAACATGGGTTTGTGCCCCGGTCCGGGAAGATCCCACTTGCTGCGGAGCAGCTGGGCCTGTGAGCCATGGCCGCTGAGCCTGTGCGTCCGGAGCCTGTGCTCCGCAATGGGAGAGGCCACAGCAGTGAGAGGCCCGCGTACTGCAAAAAAAAAAAAAAAGTTATACTAAAGTATACTATTCGTACAAAAAAGGGCACACACCATAAGTGTGCAACACTACGAATTTTCACAAAGTGAGCACATCATGTACGCAGCTCCTACAGTGCCCACCCTACACCCAGACAGGAAAGTGGACCAAGGGCTAGACCCCTCTCTGCATGAAAGAGACTTGGGGGGCTGGCCCTTCTGTGAAATCTAGAAAACTGGCCCTGTAGCCAGAGAAGGACATGGAAGACTGCCACCTGCCCAGGGCTCTGGACAGGGAATGAAAGCTTCCTGGAAAAAGTCAGCTTTCCTGGTTTGAATGTATCTGCAAGGGGCAGCACTACGAAGCCAAGAAGTGTACAGAAACCCCATCTAAGCCTGGTGGGACCCTGCAATCCTGGCAGAGGCAGACCAGAAATGCTCTGGAGGGACCCTCCCACCACCCCGGGGGCAGAGACCTCGCTGGAGAAAAACACTCTTGCCCAATATGATCTCAAAAAGAATTAGAACCCTTAGGAGAAAATGAAATTATTTAGTCATGTGGTACGTGTCTTAATACTGGCGCAAGAGCTCCAGTTTTCTCTCTACACCGCAGGCAAAGTGAACCTTTTGAACCGTAAGCATGGATCGTTCTGTTAGAGGGAGATCACTTGATAAGATGAAGTCTTTCATCACCTAATAGGCCGAAACTCCTTCCCCTCCACCCCACACACTCTGCTCAAGACACGCAGTCTCTTTACTGTCCCTCAAGGCCTTGTTATGGGGTGAACTGTGTCCCTCTCCCTCAAAAAAAAACCCGATATGTTGAAATCCTCCCCTCTGGTACTTGGAAACGTTATCTTATTTACCAGTAGGGTCTTTGCAGATGTAACCAAGTTCTGATGAGGTCAATAGGGTGAGCTCTTAATCCAATACGACTGGTGTCCTTCTAGAAGGGAAGATGGTTATGGGAAAAGAGACACACAGGGAGAAGGCTACATGACCACAGAGGCAGAGATCCGAGTGATGCTACAAGGCAAGGAAAGCCAAGGGTTGCTGGCCACTGCCAGAAGCTAGGAAGAGGCAGGAAAGGATTCTCCCCGACAGACTGCTGAGGGAGCGTGGCCCTGTTGACACTGACGTGGACTTCCAGCCTCAGAACTGGAAGACAATACATTTCTTATTTTTTTCAGTATGCGGGCCTCTCACTGTTGTGTCCTCTCCCATTGCAGAGCACAGGCTCCGGACGCGCAGGCTCAGCGGCCATGGCTCACGGGCCCAGCCGCTCCGTGGCATGTGGGATCTTCCCGGACCGGGGCACGAACCCGTGTCCCCTGCATCGGCAGGTGGACTCTCAACCACTGCGCCACCAGGAAAGCCCCCATTTCTGTTGTTTTAAGCAGCCTGGTTTGTGGTATTTTGTTCCAGCAGCCCCAGGGAACTAATACAAGCCTCAAATGTGTTCCAGCACTTTCTGATCCCTCTGCTTGCAAAGCCCTTCCACAGAGAACCTCCCTCACTCCCCACAGGCCCGTTCAACTGGCACCTTTGCGGAGAGGCCCTGTCCCACTGCACCCCCGAAACTAACATTTCCTGCCTCTCTCCATTCCTTTGCCTCAGTTATTATTTTTCTTCATGGTTCCTAGTCACAGCTAACCTTATGGTATGGATCTTTTGTTTATTGTCTGCCTTGCCTTCTAGAATGTAAGTTGCATGAAAGTAGAGATAGTCCAATTCATTGCTGTAATGCTCAGTGCCCACCACGTGCCTTGTCACTAACATATTTGTTTCATAAATGAATGAGCTACTTGAGAATACAGTTTATTTTTTTTATCCTTCCCAGTATCCGATATAACGCTTTGCTCATAGTAGACTCTCAGAAAATATGTGCACATGAACGAATAAACCCATCATCACTAGTGGGCTTAAGGGTCTGCGTGGTTAAGAGTGGCAGTCAAAATGCACATCGCATTGGCCTGCATTTGGTGGCCTCTTTGCTTAAAACAGTTGTGGGGACAATCCGTCAGGTTTCTCTGAGTAATCATCAGAGCTCACCATTTGTCTGCTTCACCCAGCCACTGTGTCTCTTGCACTGAAAGCCCCCATCCTCGCCCTGTTGTTCTGATTAAGGAGACAGAATTGAGTAATCTAAATTTAGTTTGTGTAGCTCAGAGGTGCCAATCATGGCAAATAATGAATTAGGGGATCTCCCCCCACCCCTTTCCTGAAGCATTGAGCTGAAACCAACAAATTCATTTTATTTAGGATCACAGGCTGGATTCTGAGTGCTGTCTGTGAGAAGAGAATGCTTTCTTCACTAATTAAGTCACCAGAGCTCAGGCAAACCCTCTCCCGGGTGGTGGGGGTGCTGCTTATCTGAGTTGGCCCAGAGAATGTGCTTTCTGTTTGTTAAGGGAAGTGGTTATAATTTTGGTACAGATATTTAAGCCAGAAAAAAATGCATTTATATACACATACATATGTGTATATATACCTATATATATAAATCTCATATAGTTTTATAAATTTCTTTAGCCTTTCAAGGGCTCTCTGGATTTCTTAGTAAAACCCGTATTTAGAATTCACATCTTCTGATTTAAGGGCTGTGTTTTCCTATCAGTTTTGAAAAGGACCCATATAAAGCATATTTTATCTGTTTTCACTTCAGAAGAACATAAAAATTTACTCACTGAAAAGCTGTTGTATTTGATGCTTTTTGTAAGAAATAAGCCATAGATTAGAAATAACAAATGTCCTGAAGAGCTCTTTGGGGAAAAATAATGAAGTTCTGTTTCCATTTGTAACCTATGAGTCTTAATATGTGTGTCGGGAGGTTTTATACATGAGTATACTTTTGAATGAGTTTTTTAAGAGTCAGTAAAAGGAAAATGAATGAAATGGTGCTGATTCATGTTTTAAAATGTTATTATGTTGATATAGTTAATAAAACATGGTTTGTTAGTTCCTTTTTTTTTCTGGCCAGATACAAATTTAACTTGCCCCAATGTTGATTACATGAGATTTGGTACCTTTATGCCTTGTCACTAATCATCAGCATTTCCCTGGGAGGGACCAGAAGACCCCTGCTATCTCCACTTAGCAGGAGCGGTACAGCACCCGGGATGGAAGGGTGACTTACCCTGAGCCTCCTGGGCCGAGAAGAGCCCACATAGCTCAGTCATTAAAAACCCTGGGCTTTTTCTACTTCTCTGGCCTTGTCGACACTTTTTCCAGCACAGCATTTCAAACTGTAAAGACGTTTTGTGTAGTTGATTTAAAAGCAATGGGTTTAGGCTTTAGGTAGAGGAGTATATTATCTATAAAGATCACCTCTTCAAAGGGCAAATTAAACTAATGTAATTTTCATTCTGAGAATGGAGAGCTAGCAAAATGTATAGGAAAGCAGTTGATACGAGGAGCAAGTTTTACTGTCTGTTTCTCGAGAGACATCTCTTGCCTGATTTGAAGATCGTGTAGATAATATGAAAGGCAATCCACTTAAGTTGACATTTTACACCAAGCTGAAAACCAGAAAGAGGACCCACTTTAATAATAAATAAACGAATTCAATCAAGAGCATACATTTTAGCTACAGAAAACTGGTTTTGCACTCAATCTAGACTCCATTTTCCTGGAATGTTCCACGTGGCTTGCCCCCTTACTTCCTCAGGTCTTTGCCCAAATGTCAGTGAGGTCTTCTCTGACCCATCTATTTCAACTTGCACTAGCCTACCCTCCCTCATCTCCCTTACATAGCTTCATTCTTTCTAACGCTCATCATCACCCTAAATACTACATATTGTGATTATTTTCTGTCTCTCCCCTAATCCCTATGTAAGCCCCTTGTCTGCTCTGTTCACTGCTGTTTCCCCAGTGCACACAGTAGGTGCTCAATACTTGTTCAGTGAATGAAAGAATGGTGCCTGACACCTTTCTATTCCAAAGGTTGGTCTTGTATTTCGAGACGCACTGAGCATTAGGGCCAGATGGGCGGGCAGAGGTGTGGGAATGTAGCAAGGGCTAGAAATGCGGGGGGCACCTGTTCTGTGCGCGGGATTGGGGCCAGGCAGTCACCCTGCGAAGGTGCACAGACATGATACTGACAGAGCTCACCGTACCAGCCCACCAAAAAATGTGTTTGCCGGACTGGCCTTCACTTTTCCTAATGCTATCACGTTAGCAGCCTAATGTTTGCTTTCTGGTTCCAGCTGTGAAACTCTGCTGCATAGAGATACTACAGAGGAACTTAACAAGTATGTCATGAGTGTCTGATATAAAATAATTCCTTTTCTCATTCTGAAAACAAAGCAAAATAAAACAGGGTCGGTACAGTTGTGCTGTAACTAGGCCACAAAACTGGAGAATTGAGGCAAAAGCATTGTCATATGTAAGTGATAGTAGTGGAAATGTGAAGAAAGTTCTTTGCGTTGTCATGGCTGCAGTTCCTGCCTTGGTCAGGTGGGCGCATGCAACCAGGGCGTTCGTTCAGGGCGACCCGCACGGATTTTTGGTGGTTTGGGTGGAAGGTGCCAATTGCACAGCCTGGGACCCTTTCTCTACCCGGGGCACCTCGCTGCTGCAGGGCGGGCTCCCGGGGAGGGGCGTGTCTCCACCTGGCCCCGCCCCTGAAGCCCCGCCCCTGCCCGGCACCAATGAGCGGGCGCACAGCCCGGGCGCAGGGAGTGGCCGCGCCTGATAAGGAGGCGTGGGTGGTGGGTGCTGAGGTCTGCTGCTAGCTGTTGGTGGGGCCCGCGCCTGGGTGTGCTGCAGCGGGAGGAACCCAGGTCCCGGGCCGAGGCTGCCCCGGGAATGGTTTTAGTCAGCACAAACATGGCTGCGGCCCTGCGATCTGCGGGCGTCCTGCTCCGCGATCGGCGTAAGTGGGGCTGTCGCGGCCGCCGCCGAGGCGGGGACAGCGGGCAGCTGGCGCTGGGGTCCCCGGGCCTGGGAACTTCCAAGGAGCGGCGGCGGGCTGCGCAGGAAGCTGCCCGCGGCGGGGCGAGGGGCGGAGAAAGGATCCGGAAAGGGGCACTCCACTGGGAGGGGCGAGAGTGGGTTACGTGGGTCCCCCGAGGACCCTGAGAGGCCGCGGGGAGGGGTCCCGGAGTCACATCGGTCAGCTGGGTGGCCGTGAGCAGTGGCTGCATTTCTAAGAGCCTTAGTTCTTATCTGTAAAATAAGAATAATGATAGTCGCAGGATTGTTGTGATTTCGGGAGGCAGAGTGTGTTAAGGGCCTGCCACAGACAGTGCCGTTGGCATCATTATCCTCATTATCACCATGGGCATCTACCCTGGGGTTCCCTCTCTGGTGGTGGAGGTCACACTGTGTCCACTGCTGCCCTGGCCCCTGGCGTCACCCGGTGCCCACTTGTCCTTGGCAGCAGGACCCACCGCGGGGCAGCTCAGGCTAGTATTTTCTAGAGATATTTGGAGAAGAAATAAGACCCATGGACAACCTCACACTTTTCTGATACAGACGTGAATGTAGGTTGTGTCCACAGGAGGAGCGGACGGGACTCTGGTTCAGACACACCTGGCTGGGTCACTAGCTCTGCAGCATTCCTGTGACCCCCCTGAGTGAGGCTACCTCATAGGCTTGCCGTGAAGATTAGCAGGATAGAGGTAAAGCCTGTAGCACAGTCCCTGGCACACAGTAGATGCATAGATAACCTCAAAATGTTCAGTTATTATTATGTAAAAGGCTGCCACCTACTAAGATGCTTAATTTGTATATTTGAATGATGACTGGACACAGACCTGACTTATTTTTCTAAGAAGTTCCCTAATTCATCAATCTGTCACCTACTGAAAAGGAGTGGAGAGTCCACTCTGAACCTCCATATCTTATTACAGGTGCCTTTGTTGGAAAAATAATAAGGACCCAGTGTCCAATGACAATCAGGTCACTAAGGGCAGTGGGAGACGAAAGACATTATCTTTTAAGAAAAGGAAGCACAGTGCCAGTAACGGGGCTGAAAGAAGTATCAAATTAGTCTTTTCTTTCACTGACCCTTCCTGTGGCAAAGAAAGTCTGACAGGCTCTAGAGTTGAGGTCATAGAACAATATGAGAAACTTTAAATGCTTTGTTGTCCAGGTTATAAGTAACCAAGTGGAAGGATTCAGAAACCACAGCAGAAGTAGATTTGAAGTTCAATTGAATTACAGACTCTGATTTTAGATGTAGTTATAATACTTTATCTTGTTTTATATGAAGGGATTAACATCTGGGTTAGAAAAAATTGAGTAGTATTTCTCAAAATGAATTCTCAAAGTAGAAAAGCAAAGTTTTACACTCTATGTTTTTAGCATAGTACAGAATTAATAAGAAACTCCCTAGTATATATGTATACAGTATATACGTATATTTTAGAAAGTTAATAGAATAAAGAATTATTGTTTCTTTGTAACGTTTTCTTTCCAGATTTTTTACGTTAGGCATATATGTCTTTTGTAATTGGAAAAATCAAATCTAGAATAATAAAAAAGAATATCAATGTTTAAATTAATACATGAAAACATTCTGGCTCCATACTAGAAAAATAACAATTTTTTTCTTAAAGCCTCCCCTCGCCAAGTGTTTATTAATAGTTACAATACAGAACCTTATTTCTGTTAATTTTTAAAATGATACTCATGTTTATAAGGACCTTTTGAAATAATCTTCATCTGCTGTGTGATAGAAAAGGGCTGCATTAGGTACTTGTGTATCTTGTTTTCTACCCTCCCACGTACCACCCCCAAGCATCCAAAATATTAAATAATAGTTTTGGAGAATCACTTGATACCCATGAACTTCTTAAGTCACAGGTATACTTTTGAATGATTCACCTATTGGGTGTGTCCAGGAATTAATGAAGTTTTGTTTTCTTACATCATCTTTTCTGCATATCCCTTGGTTTTATAGCTTTTATTGTTTGTAGGCCTTCCAAAGGTAGACCAGTTGTCCATGCCAAGAGTAGGGTTAGAGTTACCTGGTCTTAGTTCATAAGTGGGCAGATCCTTAGTATTGAGTGTTCTTACTTCATGCATTGTGCCAGACACTGTTCTTGGGGCTGGACATAGATTTTTAAAAATTTTCCTAATCTTTACAACAGCCCTGCAAGTTTGGCCTTATCACTGTTTTACAGATGAGAAAAGTGAGGCTTGGAGTAGCTCAGTGAGTTGCCCAATTACTGTCACACAGCTTGTTTGGTCCTATCTGGAATTTCTGCTCAGATCTCTCTAGCTCCAGAACACACACTACACCACACGATGCTGCCTGTGCCTTCGAATTTCTCTTAAGCTGTGAGCTGAGTGCATTCAGGAGTCTCATTTGGTTCTTTGAATAATTACTTTAAACTTCTTTAGCTAGATTAGCACTAATCATTTGGTAGGAGATACTCTGTTTTTCTGGAGTCTTCAGATCATCAAGGGAGAGGAGTGTTTTAGAGAAGTCCTTGAGAGGTGGGTGTGTTAACCCTATGTCCTGAGCAGAAAGGATCCATCATTAGCATCACCTTCTTTGAGAATTTATTTAACCTCAGAGAAGAGAATTTTGTAAGTAGGGGGCATGGCAATAGTTTTTGGCAGCTTGAAAACCTACCAGCTCCCAAACTGTACTAAGCAATGCTAATGTACTGGTTGGAGACTCTAGTCTCATCCTTATTCCCCACCCCTACCCCACCCCCTTTTAAAGTTTGCAGGAGGAAATCTTATTATATTACCAGCAGTCAAATTATGTAATGCCAAAGTTCTATTCTGATACTCCATGGAATCTGATATAACCTCATTTATATAAGGAATTGCAGACATCGCAGCTTGATTGAGAACCTGGTTAAATCTCATCGTGCAGTTCAGAATTGAACTTGTCTGAAATAAGGAGATGTGAGTTGGTTTGAGACTTCATGTGAGCGGAATTGAAGTTCTTTATGTCAATCTTTGCACTTCTGCTTTGATGTAATAAGGATTTTTCAGCTCAAGCTCACGTAATTGGCTCTGTTGGGAATGTGCACAATCTGGATAGTTGGAAATCTAAGTGGCCTGGAAATATCATTCTCCTATATTTTATAGACCTGCTAGGTGATAAAAAACAAAAAAGAAAAAAAATCAGAGACGGTGTAGTCCCTATGCTCTAGACACTTACCAAGGAAAAGAATACTGGTACTAACATATGAGGCAGGCCCTGTGAAGAGTGCTGCACTGGCCTTATCTGCTGTAATCTTTACACGGATGCAGATAACAGGGTTTCACCATTTTACAGCTGGGGAAACTAAGGCTCAGAAAGATTATAACCCAGCCCCAGTTACATTACTAGTAAGTGGCAGAACTGGATTCAGAGTCGGGTCCGTTGGTCCACAGCCCGGGTTCCTCACCAGAACACCTTTGACTCGTAAGTAGGAGGTGGGTAGAAGGAGACTGATCTCAGGCTGGTTTCAGACCCGCTGGTTTGAGACTGGGGAAGGGAGGTTGTGTGTATACTGCGGGGCATGGTAGTAACTACTGTCCTGCATTTTGCCATCTTGAGTACCTACTGTGTGGTTTCAGTTTAATTTCACTCTGTGTTGTTTAAGGATGAGTACCCTTCATGCTATAACTGGGTATGGCCCATGGACTCCTCGATCCAGATAGGCTCTCCAGGCCCACAACTAACTTTGTGGTGCCCAGGACAAGACCCGTATACAGCAAGCTAACAGACTGTGAATTATGTTCTGTTCTGCTGTGCTGACAAGTAGACCTTGCTAACGGCCTGGAAGGGTGAACTCTTGAACTCTTCACAGTTCCTGCAGAAATGCCGCGGCCTTGAGAAAGTTGCCTCGGGCGGGCAGACTTCCCTGCTTCTCTTCCCACTCCTGGCCTGCCCGGCATGGTGAAGAGTCTTGTGCATACTCCAGTGTGTATGTATGTTCAAGCTCCATTCTTGACCCTATGAACAGCCACCAGTTGGCTACCCTTCAGATCAAGAATTGCTTATACTGATGGTGCGATCTGCCGTCAGGAGGATGGATGCAGGAAAGAGGCCTGCGCCAGACCCTGGAAGTGGAGCTTTTGGGGCAGGGAATTCTGAGGTCCTGGGTCCTGGGAGCCTGGTCAGGAATGGGGGGCATGGACTCTGGGGGTCCATGAATCCTTGGCCATGCAGATGGCATACCCCATGGGGCAGGATGCAGAAGGAGGCGGACCAGAATCGGCCCTTGAAAGCAGAGCACCTCCGTCCCCCGGCCCTTGTCAGAGTCCAAGGGCAATTCTGGGGTTCTTAGTTCTGGTACTATATTGGAGAAGGCTAGGAGGCAGACATGAGATCTGTGCAAGTGGTGGAAAACTGGCCCAGTTTCCACTCCTTAAATCAGTGTTTCTTAACCTTTTCTGCAGGCTCCTCACCTTTCATATGAGCAGTATGCTGCCGTCATAACATGCATGATCTCATGAGGGATCATGTCAAAAGCGGCGGCCAAGGCAGTGAGAGGAGGTGTGTGTGGCTTCTAAAAAGCCTCCATGCAAGTCCTGTAAGCCATCCTAGGGGACGCCATCCCACCCCCTCAGAGAGGTCTTAAGAGCCTTCACCCGCCTGCAGTGAAATGCTGGGGAAATCACCTCTGCTGTAGCATCTCTATGAACTTTTAGATCCAGGAATTATGCTCTGAGGACCTCTTCAAAAGCAATCACTTTCCAGCTAGATTTCATGCTGCCACTTTACTCTTGTCACAGTGGTATATGGTGGCTCAAGGGCCTGTCGGCCACGGAGGTGCCAGTCGAGTGCAGCCACGGCGGCAGCCGCCACAGAGACAGCCCAACGCGCCGGAAGCCCCAGACCTCAAGTCCAGCCGGGGAACAGGTACGAGTCTAATTTTAGGCCCTAATAAGGATTTCTCTTTCTTGACGCAAACACCGGTGCATACCAGCTACCTAGGAGAAGAGGTGTTGGGAGAACCCACTATGTAAGGAGTGGTATGTTATTTTCCTGGCTTGCTTTCAATAGCTGTTAAACTTATAGATTGCACCCCCAATTAAGGCTTTAAAAGTGTTTTTGAATTTTGATAGATTTTTTACATTTTCTGTTAAAATTTTTTTCCCCAGCTTTATTGAGGTCTGGTTGACAAATAAAAATCCCACAGGGCTTTTGTTAAAGGACACAGAGTGAGTACAAACAATCTGCAAATCGTGTGGGAATTTAGTTTTGGAATATGTCCCATAACAGAAATTATGTGTATGCCGGAAATATGTTTATGAACCTAACATGATTATACTTATGAAATACATCTCCTGTGCAGGAAAAGGAATCACGAATCCACCAAGAATTTCTGTAGTAAACTGTTAAGGCAGTGAATATTATTGTAAATGCCATAATGTGATTTACAGTTTATTAAAGAAACAAAGTACGTTCCCTACCTCACCTCTGCTGTTTGTGGGTGGACGTCAGCAGGCATGGCATTGCTACTGGGTGTCCTCTTCAATATCAGAGGCCACAGCTGTTTTCAAGTCTTCCTCTGGTACAGAGGCAACAGAAAACTGCAAAGGTCGCTTTTTAGATGAGTACACAGATAGGAGTAATGCACTTTAACACTGGGCAGAGAGAAAGTAGCCGTGAACTATTAACGCCTTGACCTTTCTGGTAGACCAGATGTTCCACGAGAGCTTTACAGCTTTGAAAATAGTCATATTTTGTGTTTGTTATTTTTAATTGTGTGATCCTGGGTATGATGATGGAGCACTTAGTGAACTGAGGTTTGTTGGGGATAGGGCAGTAAGGTGGGGTCCCAAATCATCTCCTTTCGACTCTCTGGCCTCCTGAAAAACCACACGTGGGAAGGGAGACAGGAAGCACAGACACTGTCTCCATCCTGGGGGCATGCCCAGCAGGACGCCACTCCTCCTTGCCCCCCACGGCCCCTCTTTTCTCACCTCAGCCATAGTACAAAGTGCTTTAAGTATTTAGGGTTTGGGGTAAGTATTTGGTGTAAACTGAAGAACTGATTGGACGTAAAACCCTGGGAGAAAAATTATTTCATTACTATGTTATCCTGGTGGCAAAAGTCAACAACATAAATTGCCTTAAGGGCTTCCCTGGTGGCGCAGTGGTTGAGAGTCCGCCTGCCGATGCACGGGACACGGGTTCATGCCCTGATCTGGGAAGATCCCGCATGCCGTGGAGTGGCTGGGCCCGTGAGCCATGGCCGCTGAGCCTGCGCGTCCAGAGCCTGTGCTCCGCAACGGGAGAGGCCACAACAGTGAGAAGCCCGCGTACCGCAAAAATAAATAAATAAATAAATCGTCTTAAGATTAAATTATTAAAATTGAATAAAAATCTAAAAAGACTCCCAAATTCTAGTAAGTAACTTTATATCATATTTATACAAAAGAAATCGGTTCATTTTAGAAAATACAGACAGGAAAAAAAACAATCACTGATAATCTCACCACCCAGTATTTTGTCTCTATACCTGTATCTATTAATATTTACTCAGTATATATTTATCATAATGTGATAATACTACATATATTATTTTTATAACTTCCTCTTTTTATTTAATGTCTACCACATAACTGTAAAAAGTCTACATAATTTTTATAGCCTAAGAGTATTTTATTAAATCTTAATTTATTTATCCAATCTCATGTTATGGGGCACATAGGTTATTTCTGGGTTTTAAATATTAGAGATGATGGGGCTTCCCTGGTGGCGCAGTGGTTGGGATTCTGCCTGCCGGTGCAGGGGACACGGGTTCGTGCCCCGGTCCGGGAAGATCCCACATGCCGCGGAGCGGCTGGGCCCGTGAGCCATGGCTGCTGAGCCTGCGCGTCCGGAGCCTGTGCTCCGCAACGGGAGAGGCCACAACAGTGAGAGGCCTGCATACCGCAAAAACAAAAACAAACAAACAAACAAAAATTAGAGATGCTGAAGTGGTGAGTGTCTTTGTGAGTCATTCTGATGCCAGATATGATGAAGGCCTCGTGCTGCTTAGTGCTCAGACTACTCTAGACAATGCTACACTACAAATTTGTCCTCAAAGGGCTGAGTGGTACATGTTTTCAGGCTTCGTGGGCCATTTGGTCTTGTTTGCTGCTATTCACCTCCCCCATCATAATGTGAGAGCAGGCACAGGTGATACGTAAACAAATGACTGGAACTCTGTTCCAATAAAACGTTTTTTTAAAAAATTAATTTATTTTATTTATTTTTGGCTGTGTTTGTGTTGGGTCTTTGTTGCTGCGTGTGGGCTTTCTCTCGTTGCAGCGAGCAGAGGCTACTCTTCGTTGCGATGTGTGCGCTTCTCATTGCAGTGGCTTCTCTTGCTGCAGAGCACGGGCTCTAGGTGCACGGGCTTCAGCAGTTGTGGCTCATGGGCTCTAGAGCGCAGGCTCAGTAGTTGTGGAGCACGGGCTTAGTTGCCCCGTGGCACGTGGGATCTTCCCGGACCAGGGCTCGAGCCCGTGTCCCCTGCATTGGCAGGCAGATTCTTAACCACTGAGCCACCAGGGAAGCCCTGTTCCAATAAAACTTTATTTACAAAAGTAGGCAGGGGGTGTGTGGGCAAATTTGACCCATGGACTGGAGTTTGCCAAGCCCTGTTCTAGAGGCAGTATAGATCCTCTGGCCAATTACATCTTGGAGATTTAATGAAGAGCTGGGATTTGTTTTTTATCTTGATGATGACTATATATAGTAGAATAGAATTAATCTGTTCCTTTGTTAATTGATGAGCTTAAGTTTTGGTTTGTCCAGTTAATAGTTCAAAGGAAAAACCTCATATTTTGAGAGTGCAAGAATATAAATGGCAAAATGTGGCAACCTTTTCAAATGAGAAGCTTTCAATATGTTTGCCTTACACGCTTTTACATTCAAACAAGGGGAACTTGACCATTCAGACTTTGGTGTCAGATGTTCTGTGTCTGGAGGGGAGAAGAGACAGCAACCCTGACTAAAGCTTTGCAGTTCACATTCGGGAACAGAGGGATGTTGGACTAGGGCTTCCTAATGCGCCATTCGTCATGCGCAACACAGTTTTGAATTAAGTGCAAGTGTATTTAGGTATTTTCATGTATAAGATCAACATGGTTTGCAAAACATGGGTTTGCAGGGTAGAGTAACATCCCATTTAAAGCCACTCTTGTTCTGAGCTCAGGTGTTATAGATGAAAAACAGTTCTAAATCCTGTTTGCACATTGATGCCCTCTGTGGCTTAGGTAAGTCTCTTAGCGTGGGGTTTCTTAACCAGTAATCTGTTAACTGGCAGCAATCCATGGAAAAATGCACTTAATTTATTGTGAGTCACAGCTTTTGAGGGTGAGAGACAGAATCCCAGAACACCAGTGGCCTAAGTAGAAAGATTAAGGGAATATTACAATTTCACAATATAATGAATCTGGAATTTTCAGGTATCAAGAAAACAAAACACCAGTTTGTTAATTCATTGATAGGACTTCTGGCCCGAGGGGGTAGAAAAGTTATGGAACAACAACTTCAGTGTGGTTGCTTGGTTTAGTAAAAAGAGATTAAACCCCTTTCCTCTAACACAGTAGTTCTGAGCAGAGGGTGGGATGGGGGATCATTTTTGTCCCTGGGACATATTTGGCAATGTCTGGAGACATTTTTGGTTGTCACAGCTGGGGTAGTGTGTGTGCTATTGCCATCTAGTAAGTAGAGGCAAGGTTGCCACTAAACCTCCTACAAAGCACAAGACAGTCCCACAACAAAGGATTATCCAGCCCCCAATGTCAGCAGTGCTGAGGTCAAGAAACCCTGGCCTAAGACAATGATGCGAAAAAAGTGAATTTGCTTAATCTATATAATGGGGTCTAAATTAGAAAGTCCCTGAGTTCATTGTAATGCAGCACTTCCCTTTCCCCAGAAATTGGTTCTTATTTTGAAAACTTAGGCTGAGAATTCAGATTTCTACTTCATCCACCTATACTGTGTTTGATCAAGAAAATGGTTTCTACTTGTATAAATTTGACACACTCTGTTGCCTAAAATTATTGCCAAACATTATTAACATTTTTTTAAAAATTACAATTAAAATGTCATCATGATATCATTAGCTCTAGAACACTTTAAGAGCAATCTTCCAAACGAGACCCATCTCAGCAGGATTGCTGCAGTCACTGCATTAGCTAGAGGTGGTCTTGCCGTAGGAGATTTAGAAAGTAGACCCCTCGGCATTTGTAACAATGGTGTTTTAAATCAACATCAGGCTGCTTGTTCCTCGGCTGCTTTATCAAGAGTGAGTGGAGAGGATACCCATACGTTGGAATATTATTCAGCCACGAAAGGGAAGGACGTACTGATTCATGCTACAATATGGATGAACCTTGCAAATTTTATGCTAAGTGAAAGAAACCAGACACAGAAGGCCACATATTATGACTCTATTTCTGTTGATAGGCAAATCCATGGGCCCAGAAAGTAGATTAGTGGTTGCCAGGGGTGAGGGAGAGGGAGAATGGGGAATGGCTGTAATGGATAAGTGGGGTTTTGGGGGCTGAGGAAAATGTTTAGGAATTAGATAGCTGTAATGGTTGCCTAACCTTGAGCATATATTAAAAAACACCAAATTGTACGGTTTAAAATAGCAGGTGTTATGGTATGTGAATTATATCTAAATGTTTACAGTGCACAAAAAGAAACAAAAGGATGAGTGGAAGAAACACTCCTTGTCCTTTCTTTTCCCCACCGGCAGCCTCTTTCACTCCTGTCACAGGAGGAAAGACAGGCCCGCAGTTCTCCACGCTCCCATCTCAGGCTTTGACCTTGTGGCTCCGACCAGAGTCATGGTCTTCTGGTGGCTCCCCGAAGCTCAGGGGAGACACTTGGTCCTGCTCTGGCTCCATCTTGCCCCCTGGCTGGTTTAGGAATAGAGAACTCATCCTGGCCTGGCTCACTTCGGCGGTGCAGGCCTCAGAGCAGCTGTGGATTTTATAAGTTTACATTTTTGCATAGTCCTTTTTAAAAAAAATTTCCCAGAAGCTGCATGACTTTCTTTTTGTTTCCTTTTGCTCATCCAGTGGTTGATTCTTTAGCCTGGGACTAATTTGAACAATTCAGAACAGTGTTTTACAGGAATTACCTAAGTAGTGGGTTTTAGATGAAGGATGGCGAGGTGAGTGTAAAGTGAGAAACGTAGTTTATCACAGCAGGGGACACTGAGCAGGAGTAAAGGCAGGCTCTGGAGAAGGAAGCAGAGTAGCAAGAAATAATTTAAGCCATTAATAATTTAATAATTAACTAAAGAGAAGGGAGTAAATAAGGGCTGATCGTTTACTGGGGAGGTTTAAAATTATAGGGAAACCCACGGCTCCTCTGTGTAGAATAGAACCTACTGTTTGTGGCAGCTTATGCTGAGTAAGTACATTATGCACTTAATTCTCAAAATAACTTTTTGAGGTAATTGGTGGACTCGCTATTTTACAGATGAGGAAACTTAAGCTTGGAGAGATCAGGTAACCTGTGTAGGCACGAGGCAGTCATATGAACAAGTGTTTCAGCCTCAGGACAATTTTAGGTTTACACCTTGACCCTCAGTCCCCAAAGAATGGGATCTTTGTTCAGGGCTGACAGTTTAATAGAGGAATATTTGGAGCCCAGGGAAAGTCCAGGGACAGGGATGGAGCTAGACGGTGAAGGTCAGAGTCTGAGCTGGGACCTTGGCCTGTGCAAGCTGGAGGCCTCATGTGTTCACTGTGATGGCAGTGAAGAGATCTGTAGCTTTTCATCTTTGCATTGAACAGATTAGATGAGAGTTTGCTAGCAGAAACAAAATTCTACCCTAGAAGTGTTACAAATCCATTGTTGCCTTTTGATTTATGTAGGAAGCCGAAAACTGGAATATTAATGCTGAACATGGGAGGCCCTGAAACCGTCGGAGAAGTTCACGACTTCCTTCTGAGGCTCTTCTCGGATCGAGACCTCATGACACTTCCTGTTCAAAAGTAAGATACTTGTAAATGCCTATACTTATCCATAACCTGTGCAGTGCATTTTGCCTTCCATGTATCTCAGTTCTGTAGTTAAAAAATAAATAAATAAACGGTTTTAGTGCACATCTGGTAGTGCTAGAGCAGCATTCTTATTTTCTATTAGTTATGAGAAGGCTATGATGTAAGAAGAATTGTAGGGGATAGAGAAAGCAAGTTAGCGAGGATTCCCCTTGGGCCGTTTCCTTCCCAGAGCTCTGGAAATTGCAGCGGTCTGGACACAGCTGAAAGAGCTATAAAGATGTATTTGTACTTTGTACTTAACTAACACTCAGGGAAGCCATGAGTATTATTCATTGGTGCTGTGGAATTGAGTTCTTGCCGTCCTTCTTCCCTTCCTTTCATTCTTTCCTCCCTCTTTTCTTTCTTTATTTTTTTTTGAGGTATGATTGATATTTGCTGTCTATTTTGATGTGTATGACTGAGTTTCACAATATCTTTTTTTAAAAATTGGAGCACAATTGCTTTACAATGTTGTGTTAGTTTCTGCTGCACAGTGAAGTGAGTCAGCTATATGCATACACTTATCCCCTCCCTCTTGGACCTCCCTCCCTCCCACCCCTCTCCCCTATCCCACCCATCTAGGTCATCACAGAGCACCCAGCATAGGGTTTTTTGGGGTTTTTTTTGCGGTCCGCGGGCCTCTCACTGCTGTGGCCTCTCCCGTTGCGGAGCACAGGCTCCGGACGCGCAGGCTCAGCGGCCATGGCTCACGGGCCTAGCCGCTCCGCGCATGTGGGATCTTCCCGGACCGGGGCACGAATCCGCGTCCCCTGCATCGGCAGTCGGACTCTCAACCACTGCGCCACCAGGGAAGCCCAAGCATAGGGTTTTTTAATAAAAAAATTTATATATGCATACGATAAAAAATTGCAAATAGTTAATAAGTGTTTATAGTAAAAAGCAGGTGTTTCTTTCCCCTTGGACTCCAGCCTCCCACCTACCCACCCCAGAGGTAAGCACTGTTAGGTCCAGAAATAGTCCAGGCACATCCAGGTGTATATATACATGCACACACACACACACACACACACACACACACACACCTTTTTTACACAAACGTGAATGTACTTATGTACATCATTTGGCACTTTGCTATTTTTTGTTTTTGAAACTTAATTTTTCTTGGAGATTATTCCATAACAGATTATATAGATCTGGCTCATTCTGTTTTCATGACTGTATGGAATTGCATTGTATGGTCATACCTTAATTTATCTAACCAGTGCCTCACTGACGGACACTTAGATTGTTTTCAGTGTTACAATGAACATTTGTGTGCATACGTCTTTGCTCACGTGGGCAAGTATATCATAGGATTAACATGCATTTTCTTAAATAAGAGGGCTGCACGCTGCCTAATGTCTTGTACGTCCTAGTTCCTATTAGGTACAGGATCCAGAGGTGGTAAGTTAGTAGCTAGCACACAGCCAGGTGCTCTGCACAGGTGTCTGAGCTCCTGAATCTTCAGGGCCTGCTGCTAGAACAGCTTCTAGGGCAGGGTGGATACTCCTCAGAGACTGTCTGGTTCTCTCTCTCTAATCTGGGCCGAAAGAGCAGGCTGTTGTCACTGACCTCGAGCTTCTGTTTTTAAAGGCTTGATCTTAATAGGCTCTTAAAATTTTGCTTATCTTTTTTTTTTTAATTGAGTAGAAAATGTTTCTGAGGTTACTTAGCTGGAATAAAATGGTTTCAATGTTCAATGATTTAGTAAGCTGGGACCATTCATTGCCAAACGCCGAACCCCCAAAATTCAGGAGCAGTACCGCAGGATTGGAGGCGGATCCCCCATCAAGATGTGGACGACTAAGCAAGGGGAAGGCATGGTGAAGCTGCTGGATGAGTTGTCCCCGCACACAGGTATGGTGTTTCTCAACTCACATCTCACTAGGTTTGTTCTTTCAAAGTATAGTTATGAAACTCACAACACTGTTGGAAGCCAAATGCAATTCTGGGTACCAGCAGCTCTCAATTTGCAGGGGGTCCTACATGATGCCTGGCCACTGAACTCAGTTCTTGTGGCATTTTCCTTTGTTCCCTGATGTATGCCTTTTCTATTACTTCCTTATGTTACAAATAAAAAAGCTAAAGTTTCAGAACGTTAGTCTCAAAAGGAAGTTGGAGGTGTGTGTTAAGTTGAGCTGGATTATAAGGAAGAGGCTACCTACCATGAAAAAACAGATGCATACATCATCGTCCTGGAAAGAAATCTTTGGGAAATAGGTTGAGGCTGCTGCTATTGTTGTTTCTTTCTGTGTGGATGACTAATTAGATCAGCATTTAGAGCAGAATTAGCTAGCTGCTACTGCAGCCATGAGGCTCTAAGCAACTTTCAGCAACCGCTTTCAGCTCTTGGCAATACCATGATCGTGAGTCATTTAAGTGCCTCGTTGGGCATGGCACTGAAAAGAGGATTGCACACATCTGGTGACTGTTCTCTGAGAGCCTCTAACGCAAATTATAATGTGCAGAATGAAACATTAACTACACGAAGGAACTCTAAGTGCCGTATTTAATTGCATTCAAGACACCATTGATTGCTGGACACACCATGGTTTTTATATAATATGAAGACACAAGACCTCTGTCAGTTAATTTTAAGATGGTGTCTGTTGTAGACCAATATAAGGTGTTAAAACAAATACTGTGCATCTTAGGACACATGAAATGTGTTCATTGCAGACAGTTTAGGGCTCAGGATCAGGACAGTGTGACACAGTGTGGACCCTCACGGAGAGCAGCCCCGCTAGGCAGGACCAAAAGCGTTTCATTGAGCAGCAGCTCGAGTTGCTCTCAGAATCCACTGTTTGTGTCACACATGGGACAAAGGGCTCCAGCCCTCAGCAGAGCATCTCACTTGGAAAATTGTTCACTTGTGCTTTTGAATGTTAGGTTTTCTCCCTGCCTTCACTTGTGGCTTCAGGGCATTTCTTATACAGCTCAGCCACATGTGACACAGTGTATCTTTTAAAATGTGGGGTGAGGGAAACTTGGCTGACCTCACCTCATACCTACCCGATGGAGAACAAACTCTCTAGTCATGACCTGCTTATCACGATAAAATGTTTAGCGTGAACCAGATCTGCAATTGCTATGCTGTCTTCGGTGGACGAAGGCAGCGGAAAGATGCCATTTTTCCTGGTGATGTCTTAGTCTAGCACCCATCACCATAACAACCCTAGTAGAGCTGTCAGCCTTGAAAAAGGAGTATACGTGCGTCCTTCCCACTTCCTTCTTTCTCTGTGGTGAGACTGCTGGCTTGTCCAGACCAGACAGGCCAGCAGTGGCCTCTGCCTCCCTGGTTGGTCTGGAAAGAGTCCCATGGAATGACCTGGATGTATAGCAGTGTCCCACTCGCTATCAGATACCTGGTGTTGATGACCCTAGGGCATATCACCAGCCTCTGTGGCCCACGCTGGGACCCCCGAGGCAGGCAAGTTCAATTCTGCCTTTCTGCTGCGTGGTAGATGACCACCTCATCATTTAAGCAAGCCTGCTTTGGGGGTGTTTAATGCAGCCCAAGACCACCCACGCGTTCGTTCATCAGTGGCCTACTGAGTGCCCTGCGCTGGTCAGTACTGCTACTCACGGTTGAAAAACATGGTTTCTACTTACAAGAAGCTTCTAGTCTAGTGGAGCCTTGCTGCCGCAGGCCAGGCTGCTCCAGGGGCAGAGAGAAAAATCCTTTGAAGACTTGCTGGAGGGATACCCTACAAAACGAGTATAGCAGCTGATGATCACACAGAGTGTGGATATAGGAAACAGGAAACAGTCTCAGAGTTTAGCAGGTTCTTTGCGGGAACTTTGCATTGAAGAGCAAGAAGATTACCAGATGTGGCCCTGTGGCTCCCTCAGGGCTCGCCCAGGTTACCCAGAAAGAAGCTTCTTGTCCTGCTGTTCATGCTTTGCTGAGTGGACCTGAAGCTTGGCAGTGAAGCCCCAGCTGCCACTGGGTGGGGCTAGCACTGGGTTCCCTCCCTCCCTCACCCCTTCCTGCTGCTTCTCCTTCCTGCTTTCAGGTTTCCTTTCTTTCTTTCTTTCTTTTTTTAAACATCTTTATTGGAGTATAATTGCTTTACAATTGTGTGTTAGTTTCTGCTGTATAAAAAAGTGAATCAGCTATACAGAACACTCTATGACATAAATCACAGCAAGATCCTTTCTGACCCACCTCCTAGAGAAATAAAAACAAAAATAAACAAATGGGACCTAATGAAACTTAAAAGCTTTTGCACAGCAAAGGAAAACATAAACAAGACGAAAAGACAACCCTCAGAATGGGAGCAAATATTTGCAAATGAAGAAACTGATGAAGGATTAATCTCCAAAATTTACAAACAGCTCAATATGAAAAAGCAAACAACCCAATCGAAAAATGGACAGAAGACCTAAATAGATATTTCTCCAAAGAAGATATACAGATTGCCAACAAACACATGAAAGGATGCTCAACATCACTAATCATTAGAGAAATGCAAATCAAAACTACACCGAGGGGGCTTCCCTGGTGGCGCAGTGGTTGAGAATCTGCCTGGTAATGCAGGGGACACAGGTTCGAGCCCTGGTCTGGGAGAATCTCACATGCCGCGGAGCAACTAGGCCCGTGAGCCACAACTACTGAGCCTGCGCGTCTGGAGCCTGTGCTCCGCAACAAGAGAGGCCGCGATAGCGAGAGACCCGCGCACCGTGATGAAGAGTGGCCCCCGCTTGCCACAACTAGAGAAAGCCCTCGCACAGAAACAAAGACCTAACACAGCAAAAATAAATAAATTAATTAATTAAAAAAAAAAAGGAGGTGAAGGACATGTCACCTTCTCCATTTAAAAACAAAAAAAACTACACCGAGGTATCCCCTCACACCGGTCAGAATGGCCATCATCGGGTTTCCTTTCTATTCATCTCTTTCTCATTCCTCCTCCATTCTTATACTTTTTTTCCTACAAAATTATAAAATTTACTTTTGAACTGTGTCTATTTGTTTACATGTATTTGGAAAAGTTCTCTTTAGTCAAAAAAAAAAAAAGTGATGATTACAACCAGATAAAAATGTTTCAGACTCTCATTTTTGGGGCAAGTAGTTGTTGCTTGGTGGCCGGTATAGATATTTTGAGACTTGCACAGGCTCTGCATAGAATTACTATTGATTAAGTACAGTGCGTGACATGAGGGAATGTGACTTGGAATTGGTTTCATGTAGTAATACTGCATTGCGGTCATTTAGTGGACACAGAAGGAAATAGATGAGAAGTGCAATCATTTCACTTCATGAAAAGTCTAAATCTAAAATACATTTTAAAAATTATAGTTTAGTTATACATGGCTGCTTTTAATGAAGCTCTAAGTAAGTGCTACTCAGTAAAATAATTTCGTTCTTTATTGGATGCAAAATGGGTTCATTTCAGATGGAGCTGGCTTCCCCATCCCTGGTTGTATGACGTCAGGCAAATAACTTACCCGACTAAACCTCATCTTGAAAATGGGGGTGATAACAGAACCCAACTCGTAGGACCACTGTGAAAATGAAATAAGATAATCCTGAAAGGCATTAGCACAGTGCAGCGTACATGATAAAAATTCAGGAAATGTGAGCTTTTATTATTCACCGTTGGCATAGGGTTCATGATCTGATACAAATGACAAAGCATTATAATAACTTCACACCATTCTCTCAAAGAATCATGTACAAATCAGACATTTGAACTATTGCACGTGCTAAATGAATGGACTGGAGATTAATGAAGTTTTACTGTTTAAAAAATGGCTTTTCTATTTGTTCCTTGTTTTACTTCTTTGTAGTTCTCACCCAGGAGTGTTCACTGAGCAGCTGCTCTGAGGGTGGACGAGGCTGGGCCAGCGAGTCCTGTGTTTGGCGCTCACTCTGGCCAGATGTGCTGCCCACCAGATGTGGTGCTAGATGACATCCAGGAGACTCCTTCCTCTCCCCGCGCTCCTGCAGGGGGAGCCAGGAACCTCCATGCGTGCTTGTTAGCTCCTCAGGATAGACCCAGTTGGAGACAGTGCGTTGTCACTTTTTCTAAGATATGTTTTTGCAGGCCGTCTTGAATTGGACCGTTTAGAAACCATTATCTGTTCTTTCCAGAGTATTTTACTCTGTCTCACTTCCAGATATGGTCACCGCCCTGCTTTTATCTGTGAGGGAGGCCTCTCCACCTCTCTTAATCTGTAACATTTGAAGAACTCCCAGACCCCAGGCATTTAGGCTACAACTTTCAACTACCGGGCAGCTGGAAAGAAAAAACAGGAGAAGCTGGTTGACCCCCGGCATTCAGGGGATCTTACTGTGTCAATCTGATCATTGGATTGTCTCAAGATAGATTAGAAAGCAAATTCCACTTCAGCCTCAGCTCAGAGCACCAAGAGCTCCTGAAAAGTGGACTTGATGATACTGTGATAGTTGGCAGTTTTAGCACGAACCACGTAATCTTTGAACAATCGGTCATTTGGAGTTTGCTTACAGGGCCATGCCCTCTGGGGTGTTTTAACTGCAGGTCACCATATTTTATGCAAGAGACCAAAAAATTGGTAGCCTAGAAGGGACAGGCAGCTGAGAATGATTTCATTTGTATCCCTTCCTTCCTCTTTTTGTAGTTCCCAACCGGAGAATATTGAATCAGACTGTCCTTCCCCTGCACAGACATGCTTCTATTCCCCTATCGATATTCTGCTTCTGTTCTTGGCAACATGCTCCATTGATTCAGTCCCCTGGGTCAAGTTTCTGAGGAATGTTTTCTATATCTATATCTATATGTAGCACACACATATATACATATGTATAAAATATACACACGTATGTATATACACACTCAGAGAGAGACACACACACACACACACACGCAATAAATGTATCATCTTTTTCTTCACTTCAACCTAAATGTTTCTTGTGGCAATTTAGTGTCATGTTCTTAGTTGAAGCCCTGGCTTACGCCTGGACAGTAACGTCATCTCAGGTTTACTATTACTTAATGTTTATGTAGTGTATTTTCAACTTCATCCCTGAGTATAAGTTGAGTGTCATCCTATGAAAAGACAAGGAAATAAAACTGGGTAACTTTAGGAAACTTTCAGTTTTATGATTTTATAAATGCCTAAGAAATTGGTTGAAGATGCTTTAAAAATACAGGAGGAGATAGGAGAGGGAATTGGTAAAGTGATAGGAGAAGGACCGCAAAGCTGTGCCCTGACTTGGGCCGTTTAGGTGCCAGAACAATGATTTTTTTTGTTGTTTTTTTTGTTTTTATTGCGGTACGCGGGCCTCTCACTGCTGTGGCCACTCCCGTTGCGGAGCACAGGCTCCGGACGCGCAGGCTCAGCGGCCATGGCTCACGGGCGCAGCCGCTCCGCGGCATGCGGGATCCTCCCGGACTGGGGCACGAACCCGCATCCCCTGCATCGGCAGGCGGACTCTCAACCACTGCGCCACCAGGGAAGCCCCCAGAACAATGATTTTTAAATCCCACTTAGCGCCTCCAACTTAAGCATTGTTGTTGGTTTGTTCGTTGATTTGTTTTTCATATAAGTGAGGAGAATCATTTGAATCATTTGTTATTCGTGCACTTTTATCGAGCATCCCAGAGCTTTTATATAAACTAGGTGGCCTGGGGTCTGAGGGAACAGAAGGAGGGGACCCGGGTGTTGGAAGAGGCTGGGGGTGAGCCATGGAAGGAGCACAGGCTTTGGGGTGGGGAGACCCACGTTGCAATCTCATCTCAACCATCGGCTAGTTGTGACTTTGGGCAGGTTCATTAACCTTTGAGAGTCTGTTTCCTTATCTGAAAAATGGGGTTTAGATGAGAAAAAAAAAAAAAGCACAATGTCTCCCATGGTATCTGGTACATGAGAGGAGGTTATACTTTAAGGATAAATGCTCTCTGCTCTTGAGTCTCTCTTATCTCAGCCAAGAGCAGAGAATAAGGCCCAGAAGCTTGAGTTTTAAAAACCATATGCTAAATGGTTGAACACAGAAAACAGTGGTTAAAAATCCATATACCAGCAGAAGCCTGGCTAAAATCCAAGGACTGTTCTAAACCTGCTCACTTTATCAGCACCATAGGAAATTAGGGTAACTGTCTTTGTTCTGGACACTGCATTCTGTTTGGAATCTATATCAAGATGAATGCTTTCTCCTTTCCACACATGCTTCCTAATAGCCCCTCACAAATACTATATTGGATTCCGGTATGTCCACCCGTTAACAGAAGAAGCAGTTGAGGAGATGGAGAGAGATGGGCTGGAAAGGGCGATTGCTTTCACACAGTATCCACAGTACAGCTGCTCTACCACAGGTAAGGCTTCTCTCTGACAGTGGGAGGGTAGATCTGGCCCTGGCAAAAGTAACCAGGGAAGCTGAGCGCGGAAGGAAACGATAAATCATTTTCGATTTGAATGGCAAATCCAGTCTGTCTGCTTTAAACATGAGAGTTCAGGTCAGTCCGTTGGAAATCTCATGGTTCATCTGTCCCTTGAGTTATTAGCCAGTTGACTGAGAATTACAAATGGTGGGTGAAAGGCAGTGGCTTCCAGTGCTCAGTGCTTTAATGCAGCTGTATAATGGATCAGTAATGAACCTTAAGCCACTTTCTATGTTTGTGTAATAACCCTTATTTTTATGGCTACCCTAATATTCTTATTAATGTAGCAAAGTTGATAGCTGTTTCCATTTTGCCAGCAGAGATGTCCATATAACATTGGAAATATTGGTATGTATTTTGGTTATGCTTTGGTTATGGGTCGGTTCCTGGTTAAACCAAAACCCAGTTTAGGGTTTCCTTTGCAAACTTCTCTCAGTGTTCTAGATTTTGGGAAATGTTACTAGGTGTTGTTTCCTATATACTTAATTGGAGCTGGAGAATAATCTGTTTTGCCAATCTCTGTATCATGAGGTATAGGTAAATCTTCTGCTGTCACCCACAAATACATTTGTTTACATCCTTTCTCAAGGCTTGCAGTCAGCACATTTTTACTCCCAAATTGCTTTTGGACATTAGTGCATATTATTTCTATCACTATAAGGAGAAAACAAAAGGCTACTGGAAGAAATCTTGGAAGCCTGGTGTGTGCCTTAAATATTTATTCAGAGCACCTGTGGAAATGTCTGAGTTCTCAGACACCCTCAAGAGTTTGAATTGTGATTTCTTTTGGACATGTACCTCAATAACTTTAAAATGTCTGGTAACGTTATTGGAGAATAAATCAGATTTTATAAATTTCTAAACTATACTTTGGCCAGGCTTTCAGAAATATAACTCAACATGTAAATGTCCGCTCTCAAAATTAAACAAGTTCAGAAGATGGTTATTTATATGACAAAGGATTGACTAGGGTTTCATTTCATAGCTGGCTCTAGCAGTGTGTTTAAAACAGTAGTGTCTGTAGCTTTTCCCTACTACCTCTGGTGTAAGGGCAGGTACACCCCTACTTCAGAGATGTGAAAGCCTTTGGGAAGCATGTTCATTCTTTGAGGCCACTAGAGTGTCATTTATCTGTTGTTTTATTTAGACACATATTGTGGCAGCACCAGTATATTCTATGTATCAATCACTTTTTTTAATCATGCAATTTTTTTAGTTACGCTTTTCCCTTAATTACTACCTTTGATAGTTCATTGCATGTTTCTGAGTGATTCAGAAGACCTGCTGTGGCTTCTCGAAGTCCTTCTGTACATCTGAAGATGCTGTTCACCTGTGAAATGTGGTTTGCAATGTGACGATGGTGGTGACTACTTTGTGATTTCTGGAGGGATGGTTGTTGAGCCTGGAATGGACTCAATTTGGATTTATCTGACCCATTGTATTCTCAGAAAAATGGAACTCCATTTATTTTTTTGAAAATTGAGTCTTAGCCTGAGGGTACATGTGATTTAAATATGGCTTTGTCCTGGCTAGCATTTTAATTTGGAGACCTAACTGATTAATAGTTCTCATGGAGAGACCGGTGGTGTTGGGAAGCGTGGCAATGTTTTGGAGCATTTGCCCCACGTGAAGATTGAAGAGGAGGCCCCATGTTAGGGTTAGTTTCCTAGGATTAAGGCTTGGCTCCAGTGCCAGCTCCTCTAGGCCAGGAAAAAAATCGCCCTGTGTTGTCACCATCTGCTTTCCCTTAGTCTTCGAATTTTCATGGTTTCCGTCTCTTGTTTAGAAATACAAGTTTTGTTAGATTACCTGTAAGGATTTGGTATTCATTTAACTTATTCTAGGGAGTGATGATAATTTTATAAAGCAGGCAAAAACAGAGAATGCGCTTAGAAACCTTAATAAGCTGCTCTTCTTATCAAACAAGCCATTAAAAAGGATGGTTATAAAGCTTTTATTGTAATGTGGAAAATATTCATCTCATAATACTAAGTAAAAATGCCCTAAATACTCAGGATACAAAACTGCACATGTCCTAAAAAGTATAACTTTGTAAAACAAAACAGCTGTAAAGAAAAATAATTGGAAAGAACTACCTTAGAAGAAAACAATGACTGTATTAGCATTCTGGGGTCATGGCCAGCTTCTTTTTTGCTTTCTTTCCCACCCCTACATTTTCTGTAAATGGGGTTGATTACCTTCATAATGGGAAAAAAATTTAACATGCTTTCAATTGTAAGACTTGGTCCTTGCAGATAATGACTGCTTGTATTTCATAAATCCGCTGCCATTGTGCTTCTCTAGAGAAGTGGTCTCAATGCTCTTTGAAAGGCCATTGAAATTGATTGCTTTTTAGTGATCTTCATTTGCAGGGTAGTTAAATCTATATGCATTTTAGAGCATTGAAGTGATTGTAATTAGACTGATTCAGTGCAGAAGACTTACCTGCTTTGAACTTATTCCTGCCTTTACTAGTCTGTTTTTTATTTTCACCATAGCCCACATGCGTGTACTAAGTGGCCCCTGTATATTTCAGGCAGCAGCTTAAATGCCATTTACAGATACTATAACGAAGTGGGCAAGAAGCCCACGATGAAGTGGAGCACGATTGACAGGTGGCCCACACACCCCCTCCTCATTCAGGTAAGCCAGCCACTGCCAGCTGCGTCTGTCACCCCAGCTTCTGGTGTGAGTCAGGTTCTTGTCCCTGCCTGGTCTGTGGGTGTCCCGAGTCTTACTGTTCTCTTACTTAAATTGTGTGCTGGGGATTAACAAAAGGTATTAGAGTCTTGATTTATTATGACAGGAGGAAATAAATTTAAAGATTAAAGGGTAAACTCTTTTCTTTCTTCAGATTAATAGTATTAGTTACAGACCATGGCAGAATTATGTTTTGAGTTTTGTGTTTCACAGTGACCAAAAGAACGTTAAAGATTATGCGAGGAAAAAAAAAAAAAGATTATGCAAGTTGTTTCATTTAATCTCCATTCATAGACTGAACAGCTGACAAACAGATCCTCTATTTTCTAAATCCTTTAAAATATCGAAAGATTTAAAAATTTTAAAGGTAATATATCTACATGTTCTGAGACAGAATAAATTTAACATTTCAATTGAGAAAGTTTCATATATTAAAAGAATTTTCAAATTTCTCCTACATAGTTTACATTTGTAATATTTATAGTAATAGATGTTTGATTTTAGGAGAATCGGTTAAAGCTACAATTCTAACGCTTTGAATTGGTGTTATTATGTACCTTTTTGCCCTTTGAATAGGGGAGTACTACTGGCTATTGTCCTTGATCAAACAAATATTATTTTGTTCTGTTGGTGGAAGTTTCTACCTTCGAGTTAGTTTAGGTAGAAGAAATACTAAGTGATGTGGATTTCATCCGTTTATTTTTCATTCCTCGGACCGTCTCTGGCAAAATACCAGCTTAACACTTTTTTGAAGCCTGGAGTAACTTAAAATCGATAACCACTAGATGGTGGTAGACATCGTTGAAAGCAGGCCGGCTCGCCCCTGAGCAGACGGTGTTTTCCTTAGGCCCGTAGGTGCTGTCAAGGGTTAACGCTTAGGTTGAAATCCAGTTTTAGGTAAAAAGTGCGAAGTGAAAAGGAGGCACCTTCCCTCAGGGATGGGTGTAGTTTTGGTCTCAGTGTGGTGTCCTCCCCCCCAACCTCCCTCCCAGTTTGCTCTTTGCTGGGTCCAGTCCGGACCGCCTGAGCCCCAGCCTGGCCTGCCTGTTCTGCTCTTGGAGGCCTGTGACTGGAAACAAGGGGGGTTTCAGGTTAGCACTGACATGTGGTCGCAGAGAACCGAGGGATCTGCACAGCATCTGCCTGCCCTAATTGAGGGAGTAATTAGATTTGCATTAATATTCAGTCCTTTGAAAAGGGGGAAAGCAGAAAGATGGAAAGGTCTCTTCACTGAGGAAGTCTCCCTTCATAAAATGAAAGGGAATTTTAGAGGCATTTATCTGCCCTCCTATATGGTGTGATTGAAGGCTCTGAGAGCCGCCTGCTTCTTTCATTCTGCAGAGGGATTGAGCATAGAAAATACCGCAGATGGATTTTAGATGATTTCAGGAACACTTCTGCTCGCCCACGACTCCTCTATTTTGATAAAGGCTGAGTCTGTTGTAAGCTGTAACAAATTGTGTTTCTACTTGCAGTTATGCAAGATGATAAAAGGAAAAAATACTACTCAAATTTTGAGGAAACAAAAATTTATGGTTAGATTTTATTAGTATCATGACGATTACGTGACGAGATTTGATATCTAGTGGAAATAGAAAAAAACCCCAACTAAACAAAAACTAAAAGTAAAAACTGAAACTAAAAATTGTGCGTTTAGTCTACATTTCTATCAATACGTATTATAGGTAGTAATTACTCAAAATAGTCATTTTACTACTGTATCTAGCTGTTGGGATATTTGGTGTAAATGTATGTTCCAGGCTCCTACTTAAACTTTGCATTGGGCCTCCTTATCTAGGCTTTTGTACAGTCTTTTCTGAGCAACCTTAGTCTCCAAACACTGCAGAGACCACCAGAAAATATTGCTTTTATCTGTATCTAATCCTATCACATTGACTCTATAGGTAAATTATAAATTTTGAAAAGGGAACTAACTCTCTAGGTACCGCTTTGTGCCTTAGAGCATTAATTTGTCAAATTTTGCGGGTTCTGGAAAGATTAATAATATCCCAATATTTATTAGGTAATAATTTGCTCATCCTATAGTATTAACCACTGATATATCAAAATGCCAACAAGTACAAATTTACATGGTTCTGGTAAATTGTCCTTTATAATTTTTTTTAATAATGCTTTAAACACCTTTTTATTTGGAAATAATTTCAAGCATTGGAAAAGTTACAAGACTGAGAATAGTATATAAGGAACTCTCATCTCTTTGTTTAGATTCACATATTAATAACATTTATCCCACTTGCTTTATCATTTGCATGCTCTGTGTGTGTATGCGTATGTATGTGTGTCTATGTATACATAATTTTTTTCCTGAACCTTTTGAAAATAAGTTTTTTATATATATACACACACACACACACACACACACACACACACACATACATACAGACTTATAAAACCACCCTTTACACCTAAACAGCAGGCATATTCTTTTCCATAACAATGATACAATAATCAACTTCAGCAAATTTAACATTGATACTTAAATCTATCTAAGCTACATTCATATTCCAATTTTGTCCGTTGACTCATTAATGTCCTTTGTAGCATTTGCTTTATAAGTTAAATGACAGAGTGATTAAAGAGTGAGATCAAAGAAAGCCTCTTCAGATCTGGTATTTCAGCACCTATTGTTGTGACTGGGGGACGTGCCAACTAAGGAAGGGAATTAACTGGTCTGGTGGAGAGATATGTGACGAGGAAGGGGGGCTGCGTTCTAGCCCAGCTTCCGCAGATGCCATGCGGCTGAGCGGGCTGAACGGGCCCCCCAGTCAGCCTCAGCTCCCCACTCTGTGGATTTAACAAGAGTTGTACGACCTCTCATCTGTTGTTATGAAGGCTGTCATGAAGATTGACTCAGTGAGGAAAAGGTCGTAAAAATAGAATCATTTTCTTATTCCTCTGTTATTTCTGTCTAATGTATTTTAATGTGATAGGCCTGAAAGCCAAGCTAAGGGAGATTTAGTAAGACCCTGTAAGCTGTTTTCCTGCTAGCCGAGCAAATGAGAGGTCTTAAAACAACTTCTCCTTCCCATCTGTGTTTCCTTTCCATCTGGAAGTGTGCCCTGTGCCTCCCAAGGGGAAGCGTCCAGAGCGTTCGTTTTCAGTGAGCCATTAGCGAGCTTTAGAAGTTTCCCATCAAATTCCCCAGGCCCCTGAAACCGTTATGAGCCATTTTGATGATGAACCAAAGCAAGAGAGACTGTACAGTTTGCAGTTTTTTTTTACAAAGACAGTTCTGATGTTTGAGGGCTTCTCTGAGAGTTTTGGTGTCGCTCTCATTTAAAAAATATTTTCTTTTCCTTCCATGTCTTTCTTCCCACTCCCTCCTTATCCCCCTTTCTTGGTGTTCCCACAGTGCTTTGCCGACCACATTCTGAAAGAACTGGACCATTTTCCACTTGAGAAGAGACGCGAGGTGGTCATTCTTTTTTCTGCTCACTCGCTGCCGATGTCTGTAAGTAAGAACATTCTGTTGGATGACCCAGTGGTAGAGGATTTCGAAATGTGTGACATGGACTCAGCTTCCGTTTGGCCTAAGCCCAGTGCAAGGAGGAACTCTAAAATCTCAAACTGAACTTGGTGCTAATTTTAGACTCGTTTCTTGAAGCCTAATAACAATTCATTCAGACTATACTATTGTGAATAGACATTGTCTTAATAAGTCCCTTTAAAATGGTAACTTGAAGATATATTCCTACCTAAGAATTTTTAATAAGTGGGACAGTTAAAAGGAGACTGCTTTTTGCCTGCCCTGTTGAAGGAACTCAGCCTGACGTTTCAGGGTGTTGGATTGTAGACTGAGCCACCAGGGAAGCCCTCAACCCCATTCTTTTGTCCTCAAGACTTGGGCTGTTTGAATTCCCGGAAGTGATTAGTTTTTAATTTGCCAAGGCTAGGGAACATATTTTGGCCAGTGAATATAGAGTGTGTCAAGTTATGATCTGGTTGCTCCTGAGTTTCTCATATTACACTGGGTGTTCATTAAGATACCGCATCTGTGCCATCACTGTTGCATTTGTGGAGACAAGAATGATGGAGCTGGTGTATGTATGATATACAGAAGTGCTTGGGATAAGCAGCCAGTTTCATCAGCTTAGAACCAGCATTGTACCTAAAAACATTGCTTTCAAAGCTGGACAGGTAGAGAATTACATTTTCTCAGGTGTTATTAAGGTTTTAACTCCAGGGATAATGGAGTTAATACAAGTGTCGTGTCTGGGGCCACTCTTCTAATTGGTCTGTGCTGCCACCTGGTGGTCACCAGGGGCAAGCCCGTTGCAGCTTCTCTGTCCTGCATGTCACCTAAGCGGTGCCAGGTTCAGCAGTAGGCAGCTCTGGAGAGAAATTTCTCTCTTCTGGAAGCCTACCTGTTCTCTTTTCTGGTCCCATGCAAATTCTCTTCACATGTCCATCCTCTTGCTCTGTCCTTCTCCTTTTTATAACCGTCCTGTGTGTGATGAGGCCGTGTCTGAAGTGCCGGAAGGGAAGCTCTCTAGCCAGGAAAGGAGGAAGCACGTTTTTATACGTGCACGATTCCAGGTGCTGCCTTCTCTCCTCTCGTCTCTCACTTCACTTCCCGTTCTTCCCCTCAAGGACTGAAGATGCTGCTTCCAGGTTTGCTTATTTGGGTTTTTTTTTGCTGCCCAGGGTCTTGGGTGAGACTGAGAAATACCATGAAGTCAGGAGGATAAGGATGGGGTAGGGAAGGCAGAGGGATTGTCGAGCAAGAAAACTGTTCTCACAAGCTCTTCTTTTTCCCCTGCATTCGCTTCTAATGACTTTTTCCCCGTATGACTTTTTAAAAACGTATTATGTTGAAGTCATTTTAGACTTACAGAAAAGTTGCAAAAATAGTACAGTGTTCCCTTAGCTTCTCCTAATGTTGACATCTCACATAACCAGAGTCCAGTGATCAAAACTAAGGACCGAACGGCGGTACAGTGCTGTTACCTGAAGGCCTTACTCAGATGTCTCCACTTCTTCCTCAGTTGTCTCTTTTCTGTTCCAGGATCCAATCCAGGATCTTACATGGCATTTACTTGTCACGTCTCCTCAGGATCCTCCAGTCTGTGACAGTTCCTCATACTTTCCTTGTCTTTCATGACCTTGATATTTTTGAAGAGTGATTTTAGTAGAATGTTAGTTATTTTGTAGCATGCTCCTCCATTTGGATTTGTCTGGTATTTTCTCATGATTAGACTGAGGTCGTGTATTATCAGGAAAAAAAAACCCTGGGGTGGTCTGTCCTCAGTGTAGCATATCAGGGGAACATGCTGGCAGTATGTTTTACTACTCGTGACGTGATCCCTGGTCATTTGTCTAAGGTGGTATCTTCTGGATTTGTCCATTATAAAGTCACTATTTTTCTCTCTGTAATTACAAATATCTTAGGCAAGCTACTTTGAGACGGTGCAAATATCTTGTCGTTCCTCAGACTTTTGCCCACTAATTTTAGCCTCCATCAGTGGATATTTCTGTGCTGTTCTAATGGTGACTTTGTATTTCCCTCATTCCTTCTACATTTATGTTTCTAATGGCAAACTAACTTTTAGTAATATCATGAAAAGGTTCATCATTTTATTTCGACAATGTTTGTTGAACACCTACTATATTCCAGGCAGTCATCTATCCTCTATCATAAGATATGGGAATGAACAAAATAGACAAAAATCTTTGCCTCCAGAGAATGGGGGAAGGGGGACGGATGATAAACATAATACATAAGAAAATAATCTGGAACATTAGGAGGTCATAAGGGCTATGGGAAGAAATAAAGCAGGGTAAGGGGGTTAGGGAGTTAGTACACAACTAAATATTAAAGAAGTAAAAGTAACACTTCTACTGAACATTTTCAGAGGTATTAGCAAGCTGTTCTGGCTGCGAGTAGCATTTACAGACACTGTGCACAAAGCATTGCCACGGTCCGCTGTTGTGGGAAGAGTGGGGAAAAGGGATTAGAAGACACAGGCCATGCTCTTGAGGAGCCTGGAGTCTGAGCCCGCGTGCCGCTTCTTTCTCTTATTCCACTAGTGTTTACTCTGTGTCCACCTGGTCTCCATAGACTCAGTAGTTCTGTACACTGTCCGTACAGCACTCTTTCTTTTCTTTTTTGTTTTTCTTTTTTGCGGTACGCGGGCCTCTCACTGTTGTGGCCTCTCCCGTTGCGCAGCACAGGCTCCGGACGCGCAGGCCCAGCGGCCATGGCTCATGGGCCCAGCCGCTCCGCAGCATGTGGGATCCTCCCAGACCGGGGCACGAACCCGTGTCCCCTGCATCGGCAGGCGGACTCTCAACCACTGCGCCACCAGGAAGCCCCGTACAGCACTCTTTCAATTTCATTTCTAAAATCAGGGAGTTCCCTGGTGGCCTAGTGGTTAGGATTCCAGGCTTTCACTGTCGTGGCCCGGGTTCAATCCCTGGTTGGGGAACTGAGATCCCACAAGGTGTGCAGCGCAGCCAAAAATAAAAATTAAATTAAATGAAATAAAATCAGCCCCTCAGGTGACTACCAAGAGTGAAGGCCCATCCCTTGTTGCCTCTTCCTTCCCAGCTTTTCTGTCTCATTTTCCCTATTTCAGGTGGGGGATTGAAGAAACCCATCCTCCATCGTCATACGTTGTCAGTCTCCCATGAATAACATGGACACAGAATTTGACATGTTCCTAAGGACCTTAGAGATGATTGAGTACAGTGTTCTCCTTTGGCTGATGAAATCGATCCGAGGAAGTTGGGCGTTGAGCTCAGATGGCATGGTCGTTAGCGCAGAAGACAAGGGGCGGCCTCAGGTCCAGGGCTCACGCCAACTCACCGCATAGTCCAGGGCTCTCAGAACCCTTCACGGTGTTGGTGACTGAACACCCGTGTCTCTGTTGCAGGTGGTCAACAGAGGGGACCCCTATCCTCAGGAGGTGGGCGCCACTGTCCAGAGAGTCATGGATAAGCTGGGTTACTCCAATCCCTACAGACTGGTTTGGCAGTCCAAGGTAGGTGGCTTCCACACATCTGCAGGCAGTCAGCTCTCTTGAGGATGTGTATTTTAGGACATAGTTATAAAATGATTAGATTTGGCCCTTTCACGTAGGCAGAATGTTCTGTAACCTGACTGCTCCCATGAGCAGAAAGAACTCTGCAAGCAAATAAGAAGGAGGGAAAATCAAGTGACTACTGAAATTCCTCGATTCCATTGAAACAATAGATTATTTTTAATTGTAATCATAGGAATTGTTATATTTTGCCAGTTTCGAGAAGGATTCAAGCTTAATTTAAATACCAGAACCCATTAGAGAAGGTGTAAAACGTGGCCCTCACTCTTACAGGGAGGTGTGTGTATGTCCAGGGCAGTGGGCTGTGGTGAGACGTGGGTCCCTGTGTGCATTCATCCTCCTTTCTCACAGGTTGGCCCGATGCCCTGGCTGGGTCCTCTGACAAACGAGGCCATTAGAGGGCTTTGTGAGAGGGGGAGGAAGAACATCCTTTTGGTTCCGATAGCATTTACCAGCGATCACATTGAAACGCTGTATGAACTGGACATCGAATACTCTCAAGTTCTAGCCAGTGAGGTAAGCGTGGTTATCAATCCCGTTTTGATTTGTTTTAAAAGGAAACTCTCTCTGCAGTGATCTAATTGTGTCATTCAAAACTATTGTTCAGTATATATGTTTGCAGGTACTGTGGCCTCATTGTTCTGAATAATACTTCATCTGAGAACTGATCTGAACACATCAACTTAATTGCATGTTTGCAGTGGGAAAGCACTCTTGTGCCTTTGTAAAACTAGGCAGCCCAGGGATCACTGCAGGCGATATCATTTTGTTTCGTTTGAGTTACTATACCCCTTGAAAGTAATAAAAACTACATTTCCTTAAGAAAAAAATAATTGTACTTCTCACCAGTTTGGAGGAAAAGAACTTTCTTGTTCTATAATTCCTCTTCTTCACCTAAGAGTGCCCTTTACTTGGGCTGTTACGCTGCCTCTGGTTGGGTTTCGAGGCACATAGGAGTCGTCGCCATTTAAGAGAAGGGCGTGGAATGAACGCTGGTACAGTATGTGTAACTTCCTTGACCTTTGTATGCACTCACTGAATTAGCTCTTTGCTACTATGTTGTGATCAGTCTGATTATTGAAATAACAAATACCATTCCGAGTTGTCTTGTAATGTAAGGTGGATGTGATTGTCATTCACATGGAGAAAAGCTATTGTTGACCCATCTCGGGGCTTCTGAGGGCCGGTCTGAAACCCGAGTCCACTCCTTAGCATTGTTTCTATGGGAATCGTGGAACCCTTGGGACCCAAGGAGCCCTTCCCTCTCATCTTCCACCAGACCTCTTGGCCCTGGTCACCCCACGTGTGATGGACGGGGCCCTGGCCTCGAAGGATACTTCACCCTCTCTGGGACCAGGTGGCAGGTGCAAGGAAGGGTGGAGAGTGGACTGGGGGAGAGCTTCAGCAGCACCCGACCCCACAGGTTTTTGTACGGATGTACTGGTCATCAATCACACGTTGATGAAGGTAGAGGGTGCCTAAGTTACTTGTCAGTAGTTCTGATAAGGAATTTATGGGGAAGTTGTAGTTGGCTAACATGAGGTTGTAGGGTTGTCTATGGACTTCATTTGCCGATGCCTTCTAGGGACTTCCCCAGCAGTCCAGTGGTTAAGACCCTGCACTTCCACTACAGATACAGGCGATCTCTGGTTGGGGAACTAAGATCCCACATGCCATGTGGCACAGCCAAAACAAAACAAAAAAATGATGCCTTCTATATCCCAGCAATGACCTTGGCTAATGATGACCTTGCTAGAAAACTGAAGTGCAATGGTAGTTCATACCAGTGTATTTGGAAAACAAATTTTTGTTTGTATTGCATGCTAATTCACATTCATTCATATAACCAAACTGAGGTCATCCCTTAGTAACCAAATGGATTATTAGTGACTAATATATTAGTCTACATAGAGAATAAAGAAAACCATCTACTACAATTAATTTCCTTATTTTGAAGGGAGAATACACTACATTTAAAATTGTTAACTTTCTCTAAAAAGTAGTTTGAAATTTTTGCCCAAAATAGAAATTATTGCTTTTTGATAATAAAAATAATAAAGAACTCATTTCAGAGAAGTGTGACATAGAGAGTAGAACTCACTCAGACTCTTACCCCTGAGAGATATGTTAATATTTTGTTAAAAATAAGTCCCCTTTTCCCTCTAAATGTGCGTGTATCTTAATGAAAGTGGTATTCTTCTACACATTTAGTAAAAATGGTATTTTATTCACACTGTTTTTGTAACTTTTTTCCTCTTAAAAATGTATTATGTATACATTAAAAATGTATTAGTATACTTTTTTTTTACATCTTTATTGGAGTATAATCGCTTTACAATGGTGTGTTAGTTTCTGCTTTATAACAAAGTGAATCAGTTATACATATACATATGTTCCCATATCTCTTCCCTCTAGCGTCTCCCTCCCTCCCACCCTCCCTATCCCACCCCTCTAGGTGGTCACAAAGCACCGAGCTGATCTCCCCGTGCTATGCAGCTGCTTCCCACTAGCGATCTATATTACGTTTGATAGTGTATGTATGTCCATGCCACTCTCTCACTTTGTCACAGCTTACCCTTCCCCCTCCCCATATCCTCAAGTCCATTCTCTAGTAGGTCTGTGTCTTTATTCCTGTCTTACCCCTAGGTTCTTCATGACATTTTTTTTCTTAAATTCCATATATGTGTGTTAGCATACGGTATTTGTCTTTCTCTTTCTGACTGACTTCACTCTGTATGACAGATTCTAGGTCCATCCACCTCATTACAAATATCTCAATTTCGTTTTTTTTATGGCTGAGTAATATTCCATTGTATATATGTGCCACATCTTCTTTATCCATTCATCCGATGATGGACACTTAGGTTGTTTCCATCTCCTGGCTATTGTAAACAGAGCTGCAATGAACATTTTGGTACATGACTCTTTTTGAATTATGGTTTTCTCAGGGTATATGCCCAGTAGTGGGATTGCTGGGTTGTATGGTAGTTCTAGTTGTAGTTTTTTAAGGAACCTCCATACTGTTCTCCATAGTGGCTGTACCAATTCACATTCCCACCAGCAGTGCAAGAGGGTTCCCTTTTCTCCACACCCTCTCCAGCATTTATTGTTTCTAGATTTTTTGATGATGGCCGTTCTGACTGGTGTGAGATGATATCTCATTGTAGTTTTGATTTGCATTTCTCTAATGATTAGTGATGTTGAGCATTCTTTCATGTATTTGTTGGCAATCTGTATATCTTCTTTGGAGAAATGTCTATTTAGGTCTTCTGCCCATTTTTGGATTGGGTTGTCTGTTTTTTTGTTATTGAGCTGCATGAGCTGCTTTTAAATTTTGGAGATTAATCCTTTGTCAGTTGCTCCATTTGCAAATATTATCTCCCATTCTGAGGGCTGTCTTTTTGTCTTGTTTATGGTTTCCTTTGCTGTGCAAAAGCTTTGAAGTTTCATTAGGTCCCATTTGTTTATTTTTGTTTTTATTTCCATTTCTCTAGGAGGTATACATTTAAGATGTTTCTAATTTTTTGCTTTCATAAACTGCTCTGTAATAAACATCATTTTCCAATTATTTTCTTAGAAATAATTCCTAGCAATGGAATGTAAATGTTGATACATATTTTATTGGATTGTCCTACAGAAATACAGCCTTTAAGTCTCCCACGAACAGTGTTGGAGAACACTTGGGACTCCCCTGGTGGTCCAGTGGTTAAGACTCCTCACTTCCACTGCAGGGGGCGCGGGTTCGATCCCTGCTCGGGGAACTAAGATCCTGCATGCCGTGCAGTGTGGCCAGAAAGAAAAAAACAGTGTTTGAGAACACTGACCAACTGGTTATCCTGCTGTTACTTCTACATGAAGTTTTGGAATATGATCAATCTCTTTTTAAATTGAGAACTATGTGTTTGCTGAATCTCACCATTTTCCCCTTCCCAGTCTTCTAACTTAAAAGATAAAGCAACAAAAAGGCCATCAGCATTTCAGAAAGGGAAAGAGAAGATCCTAGCTACCTGAGTAAATAAGAATTAGATACTTCTCAGTTATTTGGGGGATAATTAGCTGGAATCAACGGGATATTTTTGGAGAGGGGAGCAGGGATGGTTGTAAACAGTCCTTAGGTTTTTAATTTAGATTTTTCTATGTAAGAATATATTTAAAAATCCAACTCTGCGTATTGGATCCAATCTAGTTTCAATATACATTAAATTAATTTACCTCTTTTGGCACTTGGAATCAAAACGTGTAAAAATTTAAGTCATTATAGCAACATTCTGCTTAGGTAGAGTCTGTAAAAGTATGCATTAGAAAGGTAGACTAAAAAAAGAATGGTAAGCAGATTTAAATTACTTGAGTATTCTATCAGATACAAACCTCAAAAATGGTTTGGAAACAAAGCACCCATGGGAAGGTAATGGGATGAGGGAAGGAATAGAAATTGAAGAGCAATTTTATGATAAAGGGGTGAAAATCAGCATCTATGTCTGGTCCCGGGACTGTTTTTCATTTCTGGGTAGTCTGGGAACACTTTGGTACTAAGACTTCGAGTTGTGTTTGTGTATGTGTGTTTATTTATTTATTTTATTTTTTGTAGCAGTTTCTTTAAAAAAAAAAAAGGAAAATAAAACGTGTATGTGTTTTTCCTCCCTTTTCTCATTTGATTTCAGTGTGGGGTTGAAAACATCAGAAGAGCAGAGTCTCTTAATGGAAATCCACTGTTCTCGAAGGTATCTCTAGTGTTACAACCATTTTAGTAGAACATGTCGGAGAGCAGTCCTCTGAGAAACTCTTACAGAATATTGGTTTTCTCACATATTAGAACATTTTGAGTTCCAATTAATTACAAAAATAAAATCGAATCCCTTATGCTCTCGCTCTTTTCTCCTTTGCAGAGCCCCCGTTTTCTTATTTCTACCCACCTATCGCTATGTCTAATTAAAAATCTGCCTTTCAGAGACAAGGTTCAGCAGGTGGGGTGAGAGGATTTCCTTCTCTAAAACCTGTATTTGAAACTTTTCTCTAAGCTGAGAATTCTTAAGCAAGGAAGACATCATAGAATTGGGTTCAAAGGGTTCATAGGTTTTGAATGGGGAGATGGGCGAGGGGAGGTGTGGGAAGCTGCGGCCGCTCTGCTGCTGATGGGTCTCTCCTGCTTGTTGTCTGTCTCCAGGCCCTGGCCGACTTGGTGCACTCACACATCCAGTCCAACGAGCGCTGCTCCACGCAGCTGACCCTGAGCTGCCCGCTGTGCGTGAATCCCGTCTGCAGGGAGACCAAGTCCTTCTTCAGCAGCCAGCAGCTGTGACCCAGCCAGAGCGCCGCGGGGATTTGGCCGGTGCCCAGCCTCCAGACACCTCTGAGGTGGAGGAGGATGTATTTAGCATTAGGGAGGGAGTCACACTGATGTGGGCGTAGCCTTTGGCCACTAATTGTGTACCTTCTTGAGGAATGGACTCTGAAATCCTTATTGAGGGGTATTTTTATAGACCAATACAGTAAGCATTTATAGTTCCCCTCTCTGGGTTAAGTTACTAGTTTGGAATGTCCACTAGGCTATTTTAAAAATTTATCTTATGAGATGCACACGTATTTTCAATACCGATTTTGGTTTTATTGCGCCCCAAAACCCCTGCAGGGGTACGGAGAGTGCCCTCTGTGGGGCTGTCAGAGTGAGTGAGGTCTGTTTACAATCTCATACTTGTTTTTGAAAGTGAACATAGTTGAGTAAATGAAATATAATTTGAAAAAAGAAAGGGTACCTGATCTTTCCGTCAGCCCCTGGGTTACAGGATGCTGGTCCGGTGATGTGGTTCCTACAGTGGTCCTTGTATGTGAACCTCACTTTCCTCACCATGAAACCGAATCAAGTGTAGGTTCCAAAAGTGCCTTGAGATTCCCCAGGCACACAGGGCTGATAAACGTGTAGCAATCCCGCATTTGTCATCCCCGCCTTGGTGGGAATCGTTGGTGCCACAGGAGAGGGGGGCTGGAAATGCTAATGAAGGGCTTCATGTCCAGAGCTCCTCTCAGGACCTTGTGGACATTTCCATTGAGCATCTTCTTCATCTTGGTTGAATGTCCCGTTTCCGCATATTTGTTTGAAGATTTATTTTATAAAGTCAAGGACGTTTGGTAACCTCAAATTCTTAATTTACAATTTTTATTATAAAAATTATATAACCGTGCTATAGGAAATTTAAAAAATAGAGAAAAGGAAAATAACCACTCTAATGCAACAAATCTGATTCATATTGTTGTATTTCATGTTAGTCTTTTCCTGTGGATATCTTAGATGCCATTGTAACCTTGAATTTGTGAGTGAAAAGTTGTCCTAAAATGTAGAAATAATGTAGGATCAGAGTCAGATCTTCTATACCTGGATTTATATGGATTTTAAAAATCTCTGATGGATCCATAGTGAATTTGTAAGAATTACTTTCTCTTTCCTTTAAGCCTTACAACTTTGTTCTTTGAAAGTGCCTTTCTTTTTTTTTTTATTTAAGCCAGTGAAAGTATTAGTGGAGTCATAGATCTTCTATATTCAGTATTTACTATATTAATAAATATGACATCATTAAGGTTTTAACCAGTCTGATTCATTCTCTCTGTTAAATCAAAAGTAATCCAAATTCATTACTAATCAAAATTATTAAATAAGAGGAAGTTACTTTGTAGTACAAGAAAAGTAACATGCCATCCACGTTAGTTAATAGTTTTCCCACACTGATAACCGCTCTGAAATTTGAGTAGCATCTACACTTTTTTTTTTTCCAAATTGTCTTTCCTTTTAGTAGATTGTGTTTCCAGAAGAGGGTACAAGGCATAGACAGTTGTTTAGAATTTTCCTCTTCTGTTTCCACGCACTTTGGGGGGACTAGGTTCAAGGTAGGCTTTGAGTGACCTTGGCGGGATGGCGTAAGGAGCAACTCGTGTGTTAGCCAGAGGGCAGAGTTTAAAGCTGGTGGCCATAAGAAGGAACTAACATTTGTGTGTGTACACGTGCGCTGGTATGTAAGCCTTGAGCCCTTGACCGCACCCTTGGTACTGCATCTCTAAGCTCTCAACCCAGCCTATAAAACCCCTTCTGTCGGATCCTGAAGATGGCCCAGGAACGTGCTTCCCAACATTGGGTGGAAATGGGAAATTCATTGAGATGTTGCAAGCTGGAAAAAGAAAATTCTGAGTTGACCCCAAAACTAGTGTCCTAAATTAAGGTGGTTCAGTTTCTCCGTCTTAATATGGAAATCCTCAGAGAAAGACAAAAGCTAATCTTTTCTTTCCTTATTTCTAAAAATTATAAAATTAAAAACATTTCATCAAGGTTGTACCCCAGACTTTGTAAATATCATTCCTAGGAGTGTTGTTCTAATTGCCTAATAATTGAGATTCCATTGTAAAAAAAAACCCTTCAATAACTTCTCCCAGTCCAGATGGCCTTCTGTGACATTCAGCTTTCTTTTTATAGAAGCTAACATCATAAGGTTTCAGGGAATGTACATCAAATGAATTAAGCCTGAATATCGGATGGCTCAGGAAACCTGAATTCTGCTTAAATCATTGCCAGTTGAAATATTTAATCATGTCATAATTATACTGAAGTTTTATGTGCTTGCTTTCTAACATTCCTGGTTAATTCAAACAGTGGCACCTGAAAACTTGATCTTTTTTTTTTTGCTAGATTTCTTCCAGCTGGACAGTTGTGTGGTATGACTATTATCTAATCTTTGCTTTAAAAGGCATGCTTCTTTTCTTAATACACTTATTTTGGGAAGTATAAAGTGTGCCAAGCCATAAGGCACCGAGGTGAGTGGTGGGTACCGGTGGGCAGCCCAGAGAAAGAAGCTGATGCTGCCAGTATTCGCTGAATAGCACCAACATGACAAGCAACAGCAGTGGGCGCCCTTTAGTGGAACCATGGCTCCCAGCGTGAGATGAGTCTTAGGAGGGCTCTGGGGAGTGGGTGACCTCCAGAGAACACATTCACAATCTAGGCTCCCAGGAGAGGAAGAAGTGCTTCTGCTTTTGCTGTGGGAATCTTATTAAGCCTTTCTACAGGGAAGAGGAAGTGGAAAACAAATGCACCCGTGATAATCAGTTTCTTACAATATACTCTGATAGTGTCCGCTTAATCGTTTTTAGCAGAAATCATTAGCTTCCATTTTTAGCATTAACAGCTCCTGGCTAAATTAGTCTACGGTAAGCCATTAGGAGGGATGTTGGAATTAAAAACATCTTTGGAAAAAAGCCTGGTTTGAACCTGTGTTATAAGCCCTTGGGCAGGAGTCGCTGGGTCCTGTTTCTGGTTGTTTGACAGCTGTCACTCTGATGTTCCAGGTGCTCTCTCAGCAGCCTGCTCCTGAAATGAAATCGCACAGGCCGGCTTTTTCCTTCCACTCTCCCCAAGGGGTTGAAGCTTTACTTTCCTGACATATTAAGAAGTAATAGATTTTTACCCTGAGAATTCATGAGGTATTTTTACCTTTTCCTTATTTAAAAAAAAATTATATACATGAGATGGGATTAACTGCACAGGCATACAAGCAGGGGCTTGCTGGCCAATCGTTAAAATTTCAGGTTGTTACACATAACAATTATTAAAAGTGTTATATCTTACAGTTTAATTATATTTTAAAAAGTAACAAATAGTCAAAAATCATTTCCCTATTATTTTACTATATTTTATCATCTTTATTCTAGAGGTTATTTATATTTATGATACCTATATGATGAAAATACTATATAATGATGATGAGCTACTGTACGTCTCCAGCTTTGTTCAGTGACCGTGTTGGCAGCTTGAAATTGGCTACAGTAGGGCTATTTACGTTTGGAAATCAGCAAATACTACAACTTAGGGCTTCCTTGATTGTTTTGTTGATTACCTAGACTTAAAGTGGTGGAAAAAATGTTCATACGTATTAAAAGTTGTCATGTCTCTAGCCATTACATTGTGAATAGCACAAAAATTTGAGGAAATATCCTCCCATTATGTGAAAACTAATAGCCGATTTATCCAAGTGAAGTTTTGATATACAAAGTTGTTTTACATTTGCATTACTCATTAATGTAAATGAAAACGCCAGCATTCATGTCAGAACTATATAGGGCGGCTACAGATGCGAGAGCTTGATAAAAGTCAACACAAGCATTCTTTGAGAATTAATTGATTATATGGAATTTACAGTAAAGAGAATTATGTATTTTATTATTACTTGTAAATTGTGCATCCTATATCTTTTATACTGGTGAAAGTTATAATAAACATACACACGTGTATGTATAGATTGTTTTTTCAGAGAGCTGGTTGGTGACCATTTACCAAAACACTACTGCCTCAGACGGAACTTTTCTGGGATGATGGACGTGGTCTGTGTGGATCGCATGCTTGCGTTGTTCCCAGATTCATTATATATAGAGAGGTAGCTCGCTCTGTAGATCGCTGTCTCTTTAGAGTGGAAGCTACCCCATGGTTACTAGACATTTTAATCTTTTTAGTAAGATGCCAGTTGTGTCCAACAAAATCCCACGGGCCTGTTGTACTAACAGGGGCCCTGACAGGCGAAGGTTTGCTTATATCTGATAAACATCCTTATAGACAGAATCTTTGGACATATTCTCAGTCAGTTCCACAGGAAATATCCCTTAGAAGTGGGTTTTCTGGATCAAAGGATATTTATGCAGATTTTAAAAAGAGGATTAAATGAGATCACATGCCTAATGTATTTAGTAAGGTGCAGTGTTTGGGTGGTGTGTGTGTGTGTGTGTGTGTGTGTGTGTGTGTGTGTGTGTGTGTTAAAGGCCCAATAAATGGTAGCTATTATTGACTTGTGTTACTCACTTGGTTAGCAAACGATGGCTGTCTTGTTCTCAGTGTGACTTTATTCTAGGAGGTGGAATTTTACTGTGTTGTTTTTTTCATGAAGATGTGATGGCAGAACGAATGTTATCCTCAAAGTTCAGAGCACTCACAGAGCCTCTAGGAATCAGGGATCAATTCTCTAGTCCTGCCTTTTATGTTCCTTGTTGCATTTACTTTGGGTCACTTGCCCTGAGAAGGTCACAGGTAGAGAGAGAAGAGACAGACTTTAAAGCTGTCGATCCTTCTTCATCAGTAACTTTGCAAAGAGTTTGAATGTCGGGAGAAAGTTGAGTTTCAGGTTTAAACAACTTGGGGGATTATGTGTGGATTTCACTTACCCTTTACGGGTCTGCAGGTACCTGAGAGTTGCCTGTGTGTGTCCCGCCTGCCAGCCTGTCGCCGTGTGGCTCTCAGAGGGCAGAGCCGTCCATCAATGCCGGGCCGGCCTCCAACTCAGGTAACCACTGCACTTACACAATTCTCCCTTTAAGAAACGTCAGTGGGGAATGTGTTCCTTCCTGTTTCTGCGCTTCTGAAGGTTTTCATGTCCACGCTAACCCACTGCGGGTCTGGGCCAAGGCCAAGTTGCCCATCAATATTGTAAAGTAGCAGCGTTATAAAATTTATGGAAGACGCACAAAAGACAATTCCCTGAAGTGACCAGCCTGCTGAGAGGGGATATTGGATAAAGGGGGATTTCCCACTTGGAAACAGTGTGACATCAAGTGCCCAGCTGGGGAGACCCTTTATACTCGTGGGCTCAGAGCTCGGGGAAGAAGGAAATCTGACCTGGTTTCAAATCCCACCTACAACTGTTAATTTATTTGGTTATCTATTAACAATCTCCTGACAGCTTACTTTTATGTTTAAAATTAAGTGCTTGATTGATTATTTTATGTAACAGCGATGGGCTGTTGTTCTATACATAAACCAATCCATTAGTGGGCTCTCTCATTACTGATCTCGTTCCTTCTTTCTTGGTTCATTTTGTGTGTGTGTGTGTGTGTGTGTGTGTGTGTGTGTGTGTGTGTGTGCGTGCATGCACCTGAAGGTTGGGAGAGCTGGAGGAAAGGACTCTTTGTTCTGGGCTTGTATACATTCCCCAAACTACACATCCACAAGGATTTTCCAGCGTCCAAGGATTAATTCTCAGCATGATTCACAGGTACGGGCAGAGTCCCAGAGAATCTGTTATTATGCTGATTTCATTTTATCAAACAATCTTAGCATAAGCTCTCATTTTTAAAAACCTCGACTCTCCTTTTATTTGCTTTTGGAGGCATCTTCAAATCTTTCTGTCTTTCTAAGATTTGCGTCTGATGACTGGGACTCTATTATTTTAAGTTGGGTTTATTAAGTATTAAATAGGTACTCAGAGATATCTGTAAGGGAGAACCTGCTGACTCCTGTGCTCGGGAAGGTTTCTCGTGGTCTGGCTGCTTGCTGGTCTCTCGGCCCTTGCGGTGGACAGGGGTGGCCTACACTGGCCTGACCTCCTAGGATGTTCATCTCTGGCCATCAGAACAGTATTGTTCCAGGCTCCTCGGAGCAGCACATACAAAGCAGGATCTGACCTGTGTTCTACCTGAAAAAGGTTGGGAAACGCTGGAAAGAAGTGTCAAGGATGACAATCAAATGCACCTCTGTGTCCACAGTACCGTGTAAGAAGTAAACTGTGTTGTTCTTTTTCTAAGCTGCCCTCATTTGGGGTAGATGGTCCTTCCGATCTATAGATGAGAAGAATAGGTACAGGGACAGATGATCCAGTCCGTCAGCCCTCCCTGCTGCTTTGCCTGTCATCTTAGAAGGAAGTCCAGCTCCCTTCATCTCACAACCCGAGGGTTCATCGTGAATAAACAAGCAATCTGTACCGTGGACCATACTTTAAGTAAGAAGCGTGTCCCTAAGATTTCTATGGAAGCGGGTTTTGTAAATCTAATTACATTTTTCTTTTCTTTCCTTTTTTTTTTTTGTGGCCATGCTGTGTGGCTTGTGGGATCTTAGTTCCCCGACCAGGGATGGAATCTGTGCCCCCTGCCATAGAATCGTGGAGTCCTGACCACTGGACCGCCAGGGAATTTCCTAAATCTAATTACATTTAACATGTATTTTGGGAGGCAAAGGAATCTAAAGGGAAGCATCAACAAAGTAAAGAATGTTTCTCTAACACACTCTCACCTCGGCTAATTTGTAAATCTGGGTTTTGGACTCAGGCTAGAACATGTCTGGGGTCAGTTGCCAAGTCTTCCTGAGAAAGAAACTGGGCTCCATTAGGCAAAAAGTAGATGGAATAATAGTCCAAAAAACTATTATTAGAAGCTGTATAATGGTAAAGGGCATGAGGACGGCACGTTGGTGTCTGGGCTGGGGGGTGGTGTTAATTTTCCAGGTGGCCTTTTCGTTCTCATCCCTCCTGCAAGAATAGAAATTTCAGTTTGACAGGACCTGCTGCTGCAGCACACAGATAGGGTCGGCCCCCTCTGGATCCACAAGTCCTAAAAATGCACACAACTCTTCCGAGAGGAAATCCTTATTCCATCTCATCTCAGTTCGCGAGGGCTGCTGTAACAATGTACCTTAAACTCAGTGGCTTAAAAATCCCAGAAATTTATTCTGTCTCTGTTTGGAAAGCAAGTCCAAGGTGCTGGCATGGCTGTGCTCCCCACAGAGGCTCTAGGGAGGACCTTTCCTTGGCTTTTCCAGCTTCTGGTGGCGCCAGGTGTTCCCTGGCTTGTGGCTGCATCACTTCAATCTCTGCCTCCATCTTCCCATGGCTTCTCCTCAGTGTCTGCATCTTCGCTGTCATCTCGGACAAGGGGATGTGTCGTTGGATTTAGAGCCCACCAAGATAGTCCAGGGTGATCTCACCTTAAGATCCTTCATTACATCTGCAGGGACTCTTTTTCCAAAATGGGTCACATCCTAGGTCCTGTGGGTTAAGCCACAGACATGTGTTTTAGGGAGATCCCTTTCAACCCCCTGGAGCCCCCGTCTTGCCTTTCCCAGAAGCCACTCCCACACATGCCTCAGGATCGGGGATGCTCCCATCTCCTGCTTTATGGTCAGAGCATAGAAATGGGGTCCCAGGGCTGAGGTGGGTGGTTACAAGCACAAGCCTGGATTCCAACAGGACCTGGAACCCAGCCCTGGCTCCCCATGTACCAGACATGAGACCTGAGTAACCAAACCTCTCAGGATGCTGGTTCCTCATCTCTAGGATAAGAGTAATATCTACTAGCAGCTTGTTGTAAAGAAAAACCGAGATGACAGGTAAAAAGCAAATGCTGTGGACCAGAGTGGTCCCTCACTATGGCAGCCATTATTATGGGCTGGGAATGGAGGAACCTGGGTGCTTCCATCTTGCCTGGTCCCAGTTAGCCACAAGACCTCTGGTGGGTCCTGCCCTCTCTGAGTATCAATGAAACAGATAAAGAGGCAAAGTGATGCCCGGCCTTTTCCAGCCACAGTGGCCTTGAACCCTCAACCAGGCAGAAACTACCCACGAGTGCTCCGAGGCTCTGGCAGCTCTCAGTTTTGACCAGCTTTAGTAGAGCTCCTATATACTCTTAGACTGGGCTTCCAAAATAGTGTGGGGAATTTTGCAGCCCATTTAAAAATAATGTTTGCTGCTCAGTTATCCTTCGGAAAATGGTTTTGGTGGGTTGTACTTCACTTCCTGAGAAGGAAGCAGGTTATGGGATTCCTGAGTTAAAGAACGGTGTTAGAGAGCCAGCTCCTTCGTCCATTCTCCCATGTCGAGGTACGATTGTCCAGAAACAGAGGAATCGTGACAGATTAGAGGCTGTCCTGGCACCTGAGCAGAGCCTGTGCTGAGCGGGCCCTAGGAAGGCACAAGTGCGATTTGAATTTAGATGAAGAAATCGAAGCTCAGAGAGGTGAGGTGACCTGGCCAAGGTCACACAGAGCTGGTCTTCCGACTCTCAGACCAGCATTCTTTCTTTCTAGGGTTCTCATTTCATCCACAATGATTTTAGGTCCCACTGTTCAGGACACATTGTTATTCAACGCAGTTGTGCTCCTGTTCAGATATCATTAAAAATTTAGTCACCCCTCCCAGGGAAATGACCATCTGATGTGAAGTTAAAAGGAAAGGAGGAGGCTGTATGAGATAGAGCAGAGAGAAAATTCTTCCAAATGGAGGGTCTGCGATGAGGGCCTGGATGATCCTATATAATGTTTCCATTTCACAATAGAAGACACATTTTATTTGCAAACCAAATCTTTATTTAAAATGATAAGGCACATCTATGTTTTTCTCCCCGTGGTCTAGTCTCTGAACAGAACTTCTGCTCATACAAGGTTATTGGGCAATGTTCTCAAGATCTATTCATCGGTTTCTCAGCACCAGCATCTTCTCTGGCTAAGCTAGATATACTTTGATGTATATTTTTTAAAGAAATGAAACTGCTATAGTAATAAACAATGAGAGCACCGCCTGTTCAGCTCCCGAACTATTTGAATTGTATTTCTCATCATTTCAGAAATTAGTCTGACCTTTGCCCAGGGGCATGTGTGCCAGGTATTAAGGGCTGATGAGGGACAATCTGTGTGGTATGGGAGGTGACATCTGTTCTGCAGAACATGACCTGCTTTGTGGGGCTAACCTTTCACCTATCTGACACGTCCTTGTCTTTCTTATTGGCTGTTTGATCCACTGCCTCTCAGCCTGTTTCTGAGGATGGTTCTGGTGGCCAAGGAGAAAGCCCTTGGCCTTTGATGGGCCTCACACATCTGTCCACGTCAGGCTTCGCCGCTGGGCAAAACTTCGGAAAGGAAAATGCTTGATTTTCGAATGGTGGTGGCGTATTGACCAGCGTGTGTGTGTGTGTGTGTGTGTGTGTGTGTGTGTGTGTGTGCGCGTGCGCGCGCGCGCACACACGTGGATGGGGGAGGAGGGGAGGAAACCACTTTATAAATCACATCTTACAAATCCTTCCATTTTGAGCAGGTTGTAAACTCATTTCTTTGCTCTTCTCAAGCTTTGGTTTATGTGCTGGGATCATGGGATTTGTGTCCCTTCTTCTGGCCTAAGTTTGGGTTTAGCAAGATACTCCATAAGTAACTCGCATGCTCTGGGCTGATTGAGTTGCATCCTTCATGTGACCGTTTTTAGATGGATTGTCGCTGTGGGCCTCTGTCCTTTTGTTTTCTGGGGTTCAGAGGTTACATCAAAAACCTCCCTGCCTGCTGCCTGATGTGACCTTTAAACTCCAAAGGGCACAAGATCATGAGGCCATAAAATCAGGCACAAACACTAAAGGTGTCATTCTGATTGACCTCCGAGGACAGGAGTTTAGGGCTGGATCACATGATTCCGGGTGGAGGAAATACTGAGAGAGCAAAAAAGCAGGGAGCACTGCACATCTGAATCTCAATCCATGGCCAGGAAGGATGTGAGAGAGCCTCAGGGGAGGGACATTACGCCAATTGCTAAAAATGTCAGCTGCATCTTTCTCAGCCATTTCTGGAAGGACAGTCCCAAGAGTATGCAGCGTCCCCAATCTGAGCCTGCTGGGTGGAAGATGTTATTTTTTAATTCATCTTAACCAGGCTCACTTTTCTGTGTGCTGCCTGCCTTGGCCAGCAGGAAGGCGGCAGGAAGTTATCAGGAGAGGGTCTCTGTGCTGACATTCAGTGTTCAAGCTCTCAGGAAGGACAGCAAACCAAGGCTGAAATCTGAGAGCTGCTGCCTGCCCGGCATGGAAAGAAGACTTCTATATTAGCCGCTGTTTTTTTTTAAAAGGGGAAGAAGCACGGGCTCAGTGTCCAACCTCCCCAGAGTCTGTCATTACAAAGGGGAGAAATCTATTTGGAATAATGATAAAGGTCTCCTTGTGGCTGGCTAGCATTTCAGGGCAAACCAAAACAAACATGCAAGGGAAACGCAGTGGAGCCCTGCGGGGCCCAGGTGGAAAGTGAGGGTTCAGGCTCCCTGACACCAAATAAATTATCCAGAATATTCTAAAATCATAAATGGGCTGCTACTGATTTATGCTGAGGTTTCCAAGATCTTTCAAAAATGCATGTGAGGAGCGTTTCTACTCCGCAGCGGCCTGGGAAATGCTCCACGGCAGCAGGAAGGACCGGAGCCCAGCCCGGCTCAAGACCTGCAGCTGCAAATAAGATGCCGAGGTGGGAAAAAGCCAGTAAACGGGATCAGAAGTGGGTGAGGGGTGTCCTTGGAGAGAGGTCAGGGTCCACTCTGGATTGCACAGAGTGGGACACTGAGCCCCATGACGAAGGTGACCCCGAGATATCTGTCCCCAGATGTTGTTCTCACGCCCAAACCGAGTGGAGGGAAGGGCCGTTTTTTTTTGCGGTACGCGGGCCTCTCACTGTTGTGGCCTCTCCCGTTGCGGAGCACAGGCTCCGGACGCGCAGGCTCAGCGGCCATGGCTCACGGGCCCAGCCGCTCCGCGGCATGTGGGATCCTCCCGGACCGGGGCACGAACCCGTGTCCCCTGCATCGGCAGGCGGACTCTCAACCACTGCGCCACCAGGGAAGCCCTGGGACGTTTTCAAAGGAGCAGAGGTGTGTGGAAATCTGAGGTCCCGCCTCAGGGGCACAGAAAGGGACGCTCCTGGCCTGAAACTCTGACCAGGGGGCTGTGGGTTTGAGGACCTTAGAGGGCCAGGCAGATATTTGAGAATTTTAAGCTAAATACTTGAAGAGTCAGCTGAAGCTAAGGAATGAGGGTCCACGAAGGGATGCTAGAGGGAGAATGGGGGGCCTGGGGGCAGCCAGTAGGCACGAGAAGAGCCTCAGAGGGAAGAGGGCGCTCACTAGGACGGTGGGTTCTTCTCAAGCTGGGGAGGGATTTGCAAATGTGAGACAGAATGCAGGAAGGACATTTTCTCTGGAACGGCCAGGTTTTATACTTGCTGCAGGCCCTGGGCATTTAGGGATTAGCTCCCAGGAAGAGCCGAGCTGCCGCAGCAAAGCTCTTACCTGTCTCTACCTCTTAGAGCAGCTTTTTTGAAGGTGGGGCCTGGTTCCACTGAGAATTGACTGAGGTTGGAGTATCTGATGCACCAATGTCTTTGAAAGGTGGCGTCCGCCCAGGGATGAGACCGGGTCTCCTGTTGTCTCTGATCACCTGCGTCGTCTCTTGACATCTGCTCCATCGGAGGTCAGAGGGCCCCATCTGGATCCTTGTGCTTTGTTGGATTTAGACCGGTGGCGGTTTAAATACCCCGAGTTTCCCTGGTTGGCCTGCTAGAGAGAGAAGTCACCCTGTCGGGGAAGGGGGTAAACCCCAAGGCTGTAGGAGAGTAATGAATGGAGGATGATTTAGACTGGCTGCTGGAGCAGGTTGGAGAGAGGGCAGAGAACAGCTTCTCTTTCACAGTGGGGTGGGGAAGATGCTCCTTCAAGCGCCCACACAGCTGGTTACCTTGGTCTGTGGGCCTGCGGTGTGCTGCCTGCACACCACTGTTTGAAGCCCACCTTTCCTCAAAAGACCTGGTTAAATACCCCCCCCCACCTCCAGAAAGTCCTCCTGGGCCAGCCAGACCAGAGTGAGCTTTCATTTCTGATCGTGTAGAGTACCATTCATTCAGCGTGTGTTATGCTTGGTTTCCTACTGTCAATTAAATAGACGGCACAGGGACAATTAAATAGACGGCACAGGGACAATTAAATAGACGGCACAGGGACATTTTTATGTGTATTTATCTACATCAACAACTAAATCCTTCTGCAGCTTAATTAAAGGTTCCTCCAGAGCAGGACATGTGTCTTTCCTCTCATTCATCCCCCTCTCTAAAAATATTTATTGGTTAATTGATATATTGACATCACATGCACCACACATCTTCCTTGGGTGGACATTGATTTTATTAGAAGCTTAGCAGAACAATGAGTGCAAATCCTCCCCAGCTTCCCTACTTCAACACTCCGTGAGTCAATGGATGCGTAGAATATCCACTCAAATGACAGCACCGTCCCATGTCACTTCCACACAGTGGTGCTCTTGGAAGGTCCAGGGCATAAGAGAATTCAGTTTTGGTGGCTGTACAGGGTGAATCAGGCCAGAAACTGGGGCTCTGACACCTGGACCCCACCCTCAGAGATTCTGATGTAAGTGGTCTGAGTTGCGACCTTGGTGTAAGTATTTCTGGCAAGCTCCCCAGATAGTTCTAATGTGTAATCAGGGTTGGGGATCACTGGTCCATATGGTGAAGTAAGACTGGCTCCTGGCTCCTGTGTTTACCTGTTACAGTTTGCACCCACACAGGTCTGCAGTCTCTCTCAATTCCAAATCAGTGGAAGAGGACATTTGATTGGCTGAGCTTGGGATCAGGGGTCCACTTTGGTCCAATTAGCCATGGCTGGGGTGGCAGTGGTAGCAGTAAAGTCATGAATTACCAACCAGGCAATTGCTACTACTTTAAATTTGGAGTCTGTTTCCCAAGAGTGGGAGGTTGTGAGCTGGGAAGACATCCCCAGAGATGACCGGTACTCCCTGTGCCATTACAGTATCAAATTGTTTTGAGGTCTGTGAGCTCTTCAAAGACAGAGCCTGTCATTTGGGGAAACCCCATGTATTAATCATCGTTTTTATTTTCTACATGGTGTGATGCTTTGACATCTTGGGGCCTTGAAGACCAGGAAGAAATTGGCCCTCCCAGTGTTAGCTAATTCCTAGAGCTAGCAAACAACTGTCTGCAAGCATGCCTTTGATATGCAAACCGGCCAATCCCCAAGTCCATACACCACACTCACCTCCTTTCATCAGGCTCCACAGTCTAGGACATTATCCTCTGGTCCTAAATCACCCCAGGGCTGGGTACCAGAGAAGTGGGGACCACCTCTCCATAGCTCAGGGCCTGTGGAAGTTCTTCAAACTATCCAATGCCAAGCTTGCTCCGCTGCTCACCCTGCCTCACCCATTCCTCCCCATGAAAACCACCATAAAGGACTTCCCTGGTGGCGCGGCGGTGAAGAATCCACCTGTCAATGCAGGGGACACGGGTTCGAGCCCTGGTCGGGAAGATCCCACATGCCACGGAACAACTAAGCCCGTGCGCCACAACTACTGAGCCTGCGTGCCACAACTACTGAAGCCTGCACACGCCTAGAGCCCGTGCTCCGCAACAAAGAGTAGCCCCTGCTCGCCGCAACTAGAGAAAGCCTGCGCACAGCAACGAAGACCCAACGCAGCCAAAAATAAATAAATAAAATAAATAAGTTTATTAAAAAAAAGGAAAAAAGAAAACCACCATAAAGACACTTGCCCTTGCTTTCTCCTTGCTTCTTCTGCCTCCTGACTGACCCTGGCGCTTCCCTGTGTGGCCCTGCTATGGCATGGTGCGGTGTGGCATGGCGCACACCCTCCTCTTGGGAATTATAAGGATCAAACTATCTTTTCTTTTTCATGTTTGTATTCATCCACATAACAGCCACGCAGAGCATCTTATGTAACACTTTTAGCATCCCAGAAATTTCCTTCATACCCCTTGAAAGTCAACACCCACCCACCCGGAGGTAACCCCTATTCTGACTTCTGTAAGTTTTAGATGTTCTTGAACCTCATGTCAATGGAACTCTTTTGCATCTGTCTTCTGACATTCATCATTATCTCCAAGATTCATTCACGTCATCGCATGTATTTGTAGCTTGTTCTCTTTTTATTGCTGTGTAGTATTCCACTGCATCAAGAATGGAATCTATGGGACTTGCTGATGGGTGTCAGAAACTGTCTTTTAGGGGCAGTTATCTCCTGATCTGTTAGCCTCACTGAACCCGAATTAAAACCAAAATCCTTGGTACATTTTAAAACACCCCAGCACCTGGCACAGTGCCTGTCACAGAGAAGGTGAGTGATAAATATTTGTTGAATTGAATGGGTTGACTTGGATGAATGCATGGATGGATGAGCAGACCCTTGAGAATCTAGCGGGGGCATGGCTGTGACGCGATATGCTTGATCCAGCCCGGGAGATGGATGCCCGCGCTTCTTCTCGCAAGCTCCCTTCCTCTGTCATAAGAGGAGCCATAGGTAATTACAGTGGAAAAACAGAATGGAGGGACCACGTGACTCCCTGGAAAACAGCAATCAGACTGAAGACCCAGGGCAGAAGAAAAGACGTGAGTTCAGTGGCCGTGATCTTGTGGGAGCCCTTCTCGGTGTTTGTAAATAGAAATGATGAATGAGCAGGTTCTGACATTTATGTCACTGTGCCGGGCTTTCTGTCCCCTTCTCCTCACATTCTCTCTCCTGGATAAGAGGTGCTTGGCACCAGAGGACTGTTTTCCCTTCCGGTCAAAACTGGGGAAACTGACAAACTCAATTCTGCTTCATTAGAGCCCTGGGTGAATTATGGGAAGTGGAGGGCAATCGTGACCGGAGCACAGTTAATGAACCCAGGACCTCCAGTGATGGATGGATGGATGGAAATGAACATTAATCTACTCTCACTTGCTCCTATGATGTCATTTTGAACCAGCTGTGAACATCACCCAGAAACCAACCTGGAGCCAGAGCAGTGATAATGGGGGGTGGCGCTGCTGAGGAGAAACGTTAACCGGATTTCAGGATTCTGACAGTTGGTCCTGCCACGAGTTCATTTAAATGCTCCGTTTAGCTCTTGAATTAAAACAAGACAGGGCTAAAACTTTAATCAATCCAGTTCAGCCGTCACACTCAGGCAAGAGCGGAGAATAAACTGAAGGTCACAGGAGAAGTCTGCGAGAGAGAAGTTGACAGTCTGTGCAGATGAATGGGGGGGATGCCAAGCGGCCTTTGAGATGAAGAGGAGGCCCAGGCGGGCAGTTCATTTAGGACAGGAGTGGCAATCTGTTGATAGCTGGTGCCAGATTCCTGATCCCTGTTTTCCTAGAGCATGCAGATGTGTGTGTGTGTGTGTGTGTGTGTGTGTGTGTGTGTGTGTTCACCGGCCCCAGTGGAAAAATAGGGAAGAAACTGCTAAAAAAAACCAAAACGAAACTCCTCTTCCATCCCGTTCACCTAATTAGAGACTTATTTATGTTATTTAGCAACTACTTTCCACGGAAGGTTAATCCATATTTTGACGTTCATGGTATTTCTCCACATAATCTGATTGCTTTAGTCTAGATTCCTGAGCTCAAGGAAGGGGTGGGGATTTCAAAACCAGGGTGTATACACGACAGGCCAGGCCCGCGGCAGCATGAACAGCAGGGGACAAGGGGGCACCAGGGCCCAAAGAGCAGCTTCTCCTCTGGACTTTGCTTAGCAACCTTCAGGCACCCCTCCACAAGGTATGGGGAGGCCCACTGTCTTCTGTGTGCTTAGGAGAGGCCCAGGGGTGGGGAGAGGACAGTGGGCTCAGAGGCCCGGCAGTGGGGAGCCAGGAAGATGCCGTGGAGACCTGGGGGACCATCGGTCACATCTGATGTGACTGCAGCCCAGACATTCTCCCTGTGACACCCACCTTCATTGCCTTGGCCCTTCGTAGTCTGGTACTTAGACACTATCCCGGGAAAGGAGGAGAGAGGCCTTGTATTAAGTATGGCTGCTTCCGTCCTGCCTGCCCAGATAGCCTGATTGTGCCCTTCCTCCTCGCAACCTCTCTGACTTCGTCTCTCCCACCATCTCCCTCTCTCTCTCCACTCTAGCCACACTGGACTCCTTGCAGATCTGTCTATGCCAAGACACACTTCTGTCTCAGGGCCTTTGCACTTGCCGTTCTCACTTCCTAGAACATTCTATGCCCAAATGTGCTCAGGATGCCCTTCCTACTTCACTGTTTAAATGTCACATTTTCAGATAGGCCTTCCCTGAAACCTTATTTAAAATAATACCACCATCCATCCTGCTTAGTCCTCTTTTTTTATTTATTTATGTTTTGTCTGCAGAGCCCTCATCACCACTGACATTGTATGTATACACCTCCCCCATATATATATTTATTTGTTTGTTTATTGTCTCTTTCCCCCTGTTAGGATGTCAGCTCCGTGACAGCAAGGACTCCATCTCTTTGTATCTACGGTGCTCGGACAGAACGGTGCCTTCTCTACGGCTCGGGCGTGCAAGGAGCACAGGGGACTGGGCTTCAACCTGCACCTCAGGGGTTCTGTCACAGACCTCTGCCTTTGGGACCCACCATTTAAGCCCTCTCTTCCTTCTCTACTTTTCAGCCCCCTCAGCCCAGAGAAACTTTATCTTGCCTGGGGCAGAGCTGTCTGCCTCTGACTGATCACAGTGTTCTTCCAAATCTATTATTTATGCCTCAACCGTATGCCCTGAGTCCTTCAGGCCCGAGGCTTCTTAGGCTCAAAAGCCAGGCTTTGAAACACAGAAAGCTTTCTTCCCTCCTTAAAACTCTAGTCTCTGCTGTTTCCAAAAGCCTATTTTGTAACACAGAAGCAAAAGCTGATTCCTTTTACTGCATTTTGCAATGTCATCACTTTCCTAATGCAGGTCTTGTGAACGTCCCTGTGGCTGCCTGTATCAGAGGGCAGGCCAAAGGGTAAGGAATAAGGCAGGGTTGGTAGAGCAAAATATTATCTGCCACGTACTCTATAGTAGAGGAACTCCCACTAAGCGTTCCAAGTGCAAATGACCTCAGGAAAACCTCTTGAAAGGCACTTTCTAATGGGTGCTAAGGAATTAACAAACAAACGAGAAACAGTAAAACCCAGGGTTGCTGGGAATCTGCGGAAACACAATACATTGCTGATGCTGCACTCGTTTGCACCAGGATTTCTAGAGAGCAGACTGACAAAAGTATAACAAACAAGAGCTATGAAATAGTTAAACCCCTGGTGATGCATTGGTATTGCCCCTGGTCATCCCATCTGGAGAATATACTCAATGAGTATAAGCCAGAAGGAACAAAGGAAACTGTAATTTGTTCAAAGATAGTCGTGGCGTTATTTTGCAACAATGAAAACACCCAAGACAGGAGGGGGCAGCAGACTATGATCTGTTGAGATGTAACTGCTCTAACAAACAGTACCAAGCCTTGCTGGCTTATCACAGTAGAAGTTTATTTCTTGCCACAGCACAAGCCAACGGGGGGCTTGGTTGGAGGAAGGAGTTTCTCTACACCATATAGTCACTCAGGGACCCACGCTCCTGCCATTAATGGCTCCACTGTTTCCTCTCTGCATAGCATAGGTGGATGAGGGAACAAGGGCAACAGAGGACAGAAGGGGAGCTTTCATGAACCGGATCTGGAGGTCTGGAGGCAACCTTACTTCTTCCCATAGCCAGAACTCAGTCATCTGGCTGCACTTAACTGCAAGGAAGTTACATCGTTACGTGCCCAGGGTGGAAGGGCGACAGGGTTGGGTGAACACAGCAACGACTGCCACATCTTAAAATGATGTGCATGTTGACTATGCTGACATGTGGAAATTTAAATATTAAATAATATTAAACAGAAAAAGCAGAACACAGAAGCACCAATTAGGACTAATTACTAGTAAATATATAATTGCAACTATGCAGATTCACCAACTGGGAAGTGATTTGAGAGTATTGTGAGCTTTTTAGCTCTTAGGGATCTTTTTTCCTCCTGTGAAATGAAAACGTGTGATAAGGTGGAAAGAACAGGGGATGTGGAATCATGTGACTGGACGTTAAGTTCCATTATGCTGTTTACCTTTTTAAGAGTTTTTCACGAAAAACATGGGTGCTTTTCTCAATTATTTTTTTCCTGGCTAGAAAAATAAATGCCTTTCATTGTAGAAAATTAGAAATATATTTTTGAAAGTGTGTAATCATTTTTCAACTCACTGGTAACCACGGTGGACATTGCTTTCCAGTGTTTTTTCTTAGGCTTATGTTTATATATTTAAGATCTTATACTATAGACCATTTGCAGCCAGCATTTTTTCACTTAACACTATCTCATAAATATTTTCCCTTGCCACTAAAATTATTAGAAGATTAATGTCTTTATATCATTCCATTCTGTAGCTATGCCATAATTCAAACCACTCTCCTGTTGGGGGGACACTGTTTCCATATTTTATTGGTATAAATTACTCTTGAAAGAATGGCTTTTACATACATCTCAGCCTACATTTCTGATCACTTTTTAGGATATTATAGAGGAATTACCAAGTCAGAGAACATGATTATTTTCAAGGTTCTTGATACTCATTGCCAAACTGCCTTCCAGAAAGGTCATACAATTTATATTCCTCTCACTTCACCTCTGTAGTGTCTAGTACTATAAATCTTTCCATATTTTACTAATTTGATAAGCAAGAAGCTGTTATTTGGTGACTTTGTATTTAATTTCTTTGATTACTTTTTGTGGCTGAATAGCGTTTCTTATGTGTATTAGGCAGACATATGTATTTTCTCTTTTGTAAATTGTCTATTCATAACCTTTGCCCATTTTTCTATTTCTTTTCCTTATTGATTTGTATAGATCTTTTAAATAGTAAGAATATTAACCTTTTGCCTGTCATGTATATGGCTAATATTTTTCCAGTTTGTTTGCTTTGCTTTTAATTTTTTAAAACTAGACATCAACATCTTTGTGTGGTATACTCTGTTAGTATTTTCCTTTGTGATTTTCCACATTGTTTGATGTTTGAAGAATTCTTCCAATTTGGGGATCAGAAATAAATATTTACCTACATTTTCTTATAGCTTTTTTATAATGGGAGCGTAATATAATTTCAACACGTCTGCAATTTATTTTATTTTATGATGTGAAATGAGGATGTAGATATTTCCCACCACCAAGACAGCCAATTTTTCTAAAATCACGTTTGAATAATTAATTCCTTTTTCCCTGACTTGTAATACCTCCTTTATTAGCTAAGAGGCTCTTATCAAAGTGCAGATTTTAAAATCTGTAAGGTGGAAATAATCATCTGTTATTCAGCACCCAGAGCTGTCATGAAAATAGAATGAGATAAATCTATGTGACATGGTTTCTCAAATCCTGAAACATTCTACAAATGCTTTGGTGGCTAATGAAACTTAAGAAAGAGAAAGGAAAGAGAACATCGATGCCAAAGTGTTTACCATTTTCCTAAAGCAAACGTATGTGATAACATCCAGTCACTGTTGATTACCTTGGGTTTGAACCACCATGAGGGTTATTGGACTTTTCAATCTTTCTCTTTCGTAATTATGTCTCTCTTTGCTTGTAATCACATTTTGCAAAGCCAGGAGAGAAGAAAAGATAGACTGTTTTCCAGCCAAGTCTTATGAAGATGGGAAGGAAATTATTTGGGGGGGGAGTGGGAGGTTACAGGACAAGAGAAATTAACAACAGAAATGACATTTGGGCACTGTTTAGAGGTTTCCATTCTCTCTTGCTATCCTTATTCCCCAGGTCTCCAGATGAGAGCTGGCTGGATTCAACAGCTCAGTCAACCAAACAAGGATTTATTGAGGCTCTGCCATGAGCACTGCACTGGGTCTTGGAGAAATACACTGAAATGTAATGGACTATTTTGTGCTCAAGGAGAGAAGACTGTCACCCATGAAAAAGCCAACCGAACTAAGGCCCTATATAGGCAAGGGCCAAATGGGATCACAGAAGAGCCAGCGACTCATAAATGCTCCTGGTGATGGGAAATAGAAAAAACAAACAACCAACCAACCACCAATAAATCGATGCCATTTTGTGTGTCTGACCAGTTTAGAAAAGAAGATGAAGACATGACAGCAGTGGGCAAGTTCAGAGTACTATACACACAAAGATGACCTGAAATCAAGTTTAGGTCTGCTCCGTTGGGGAGCCGACCTGAAAGGAGTTCTTCTTCTGATGGAGAATAGGCACCAAAGGGGAGAATGATGTCAGTGTGAAGAGTGTGAGAGATGGTCAGATTTGTTTGTCCGCTGCTAGAAAGCTATTTCCCATAGCAGAAACTTAGGGGTGGGAATGGGTTTAAGAGGAGACGTCTGGGGGAAAAAGGAGTAATGGAGAAACAGCTGAACATTTTTGTGGCGTTTTATTTCACCATACAAACTATTAGACGACAGTGGTTTTCAAAAGATTACATACTCCATGTGTTTAGTCAGCTCTGGGCTGGTATACTCCTGGTAGACTTGATCTGTGACTTTGCTGGAACGTTTGTCTCATCGGGATTTGACAGCGTGCCATGAACAGAAGACCCTCACTCGTGCTTTCCTATGGATCTGACCAGGCCCATCCCAGTCACGCAGATCCCAGTGTTCTAGTACTCACAGCCTTCCTGCATTGCGGACTTTGCTTCTTCTATTTCAAAACCAGACAGAGTCATATTGTTCCATATTCAGAAAGCTGAGAGTCTGGACAGGGTTGTTTTTTTTTTTTTCATGGAGGACAATGGTGAAAGATCTACTATCCACTCCACATGGCCTTCGGTAAATTTTTCTGTCATCCTTCTTTTTTTTTTTTTTTTCTTGCGGCACGCAGGCCCCTCACCGCTGCAGCCCCTCCCGTTGCGGAGCACAGGCTCCCGACGCGCAGGCTCAGCGGCCATGGCTCACGGGCCCAGCCGCCCCGCGGCATGTGGGATCCTCGCGGACCGGGGCACGAACCCGTGTGCCCTGCCTCGGCAGGCGGACGCTCAACCACTGCGCCACCAGGGAAGCCCTTTTCTGTCATCTTTAAGGATGATGCACAATGTGTGAAGATGGCCCACAACTGAGGCCTAATTACGATTTTCCAGCAAGTGTGCTGCATTTTGGAGAAAGCCTTAAATGAGCCCTTAAGCAGTAATGCCTCTGAGTATACCGCTGGGGGTCTGGAGCAGAGCTCTGATCCCTGTACCCAGAGCTGACGGCTCCCACGCTGCTCCCACGAGCACTTTTATCACCAAGTTATTAGACCATTATGGTCTACGATTGTCTTTTACTGCCTTTGATTTTTTTTCTGTTGTCAGACGTGAGGAAAGTGATGTGTAATGTGATCCAAAATGCTGTTGTTTGTTTTAATCTACCCTTTTAATATATTACGGCTTCCTGCCATTACCCTTCTGTGGCAGGGCCCTGGGGCCCCTTGGAGACAGTGGGGTCCTGCAACGTGCCAGGCACTTTGGTGCAAAGTGTGGGCACGCGTGCTGCTGCCAGGTGGGGACTCAGAGGTCACCGGGAAGGGAGGTGGCCTGGGGACGGGGCAAGTGGAAATGTCCCCCCAAGAGGTCTCTTACAAGCTGTGAGTTCCAGCAGGTGTTTGCACAGATTTGGGGTCCAAAGCCTTCCTGGGCTTGAAGTTAAGGTCACTGTCCGCAAACCCATCTTGGCAATATTAAAGAAGACACTCATCTCTGGGAAATGCTTCGCAGTGAGACTTTCATTGTTGGGGGATGTCGTATGTGACAATCACACGCAAGCCTGAGAAACTCTAGTCTTGGCTCTGTCGCTAACTGGGCAAGTCTCTTTCCCTCTCAGGGCCACTTGGGCCCTCATTTCTAAAAGGAGAGTGTGAGACTAAATGACCACAGGCCCTTTCATAGTTCACAACCCTTTCCTGTGGACCCCCCGTCATCTCCCCAGCCTTCCTGGGGGTGAATGAGTATCTTAGACACAGGCTGTGATTCCTCTTCCGGCTCACGAGAAACTGTTGGCTTGGGAAGGCCAGCAGTCAGTGAACCAGGGAAGGCCGCGAGCAGAGCTATCTGTGCTTCCTCTGCTTTTGTGGTGATCCCCAAAGTCGTTCTGGAAAGTCCTCTGGGAGAGATGGCAGAGCCTGGGCCACTCTGCACGCCCACCTGGATGCTGGCAGGGAGGCTGATGGGCCCTGTTGGCCTTTAGCCACAGAGCAGGCAGGCTCTTAAAACGAGACACGTGCCTTAAACTCTTCCTTGGATCAACCAAAAAATTGGAGTGAATATGTGTCAGTGCATTAGCTCTTCTCCTCCTATACGGCCCCGTGAGAAATGCAGGGAGAGTATTTATGTCCTCTTTACGGCTGAGACAGCTGAGGCTCAGAAGTGTTAGGGAACCATCGCCAGAACCGAGAGCAAGTACACAGAGACTAAAATCCATGTCCCCTCACCATTAGGTCAGTGCTTTCCCCTATATCGCAGATGGCAAAGCACAGACAAACCCTTATCCTTCTACCAAAGCACTCACTGTTAGGGGAGAAGGAGAGGGGAAATGATTGGCAGAGTCTCTATACACCCCTTAAAAATGTTTCAACTTAAATTGTTGGAGATGAAAACTGGGCTCTGTTTAAACTTCCATTGAGACAGATCATTATTTAACAGTGAAAGAAAACTATGGCCAATAGAAGTTCTGCCATGAAAGTCAAATTCAAAAGTCATAGCCTTGTTCATTTTTTTATGGGAAACAATGGCTTTAGGAGAGGAGGAATACTTCCCTTAAAGACAAGTGGTCTTTTGGTTCAAGATGGCAGATGAACACAAAATCCCAGTGAAATGACAGTGAAGAATAAATCTATTACAGAGCAAGCATGGAACCGGGGAGGCCCTCTGAAGCCCAGAGATTCTGATTTCTGTAAGAGATTCAGTTAATAAACCCAAACAGAGTTATCTACAGGAAGGAAGCACGCTGTCCGGAGAAGGCTAGGGCTTCTCCTGTGTGTGCTGGTGCCGTACAGTAAAACTCTTTTAAATTTTTGGCAATGAGTTAGGGAGGGGGTATAAGGAGGCGCCAGCTCTCAAGAACTGAGTTCCCCATCAGCCACCACTACTGCCCTGATTCAGGTAAGAGCCAGGTGATGTGTGGAAATGCACATCTTCTTAGAGGAAACCCATCATGGCTTCCTATACCAGTCACCTGAGCTTTTCATTCGTAACTATGAATGGGTAGTCCGAGATCAGCAGACAATAAAGAAAACAACAACACAGGAGAAGACTAACATAAACAAAACCCAAAGGAAAAAGGTACCTCAGGAATGGAGAGAATTTTAATACATCTGATTAGAGTCCTCAGAGAGATCCAAGATCTTATACCCATAAAGCGGGAACAGGCGGCTATGAAAAAAATCTCCAGGAAAACCAAAAGAATCACTGGAAATTAAAAACATGACTGCTAACATAAAAGTAATAAAATGGCTGAAGATACATTTGATGAAATCTCTCAGAGCACAGAGCAAAATAATGAAAAGATGAAAAATATGAGAGGAGAATTAAGAGACATAAATCCTTAGTCCAGAAGATCCAGCGTTCAAGTAATGAGAGGTCTGGAAAGAATGGATGTAAGGGAGAGAAAATGACGACACAAATTGTAGTAGCATTTGTCTAACAAGAAAAGAAAAACACACATTTTAAAAGTCAACAGGCACACCGATTTCTGAGCAGGAAAATGAAAAACGACCCATATTTTTAGGTGAAGCGATACACCACAAAAATAAGAAGATTTTAGACCTGCACTGTCCAACAGAGCCAGCTGTCACACGTGGCTGTTAAACCTGTGACATGTAGCTAGTCCAGACCGAGATGTGCTACCAGTGTAAAATATACACTGGATTTCAAAGGTTTAGTGTGAGAAAAATAATGTGAAGTATCTAAATAATAACATGTAAATTATTCACTACATGTTGAGATTCTACTTTGGATATATTGGATTAAGTGAAAATATGCTATAAAATTAATTTCACCTGTTTCTTTTTACTTTTAAGTGGCTGCTGGAAAAATGTTAAATTACATGTATGGCTCACATTATATTTCTGTTGTACATTGCTGTTCTAGAAGCATCTAGAGAAAGAGAGAGAGAGGGAGGGGTTACTAATAAAAGAATGAGTATTACAGGCATAAGACTTCTTAGCAAAACACTGGAGGACAGAAATAATGGTCTTTAAATTTCTGAGGGGAAAATAAAGATCTTAAATCTAGAATTTAATATCCAGCCAAACTTATCAATTAAATATGAAGGGAAAGGGATTTCCCTGGTGGTCCAGTGGTTAAGACTCTGTGCTCCCAATGCAGGGAGCCCAGGTTCGATCCCTAGTCAGGGAACTAGATCCTGCATTCTGCAACTAAGAGCCTATATGCCACAATTAAGACCCGGGTCAGCCAAATAAATAAATATTTAAAAAAAAATATGAAGGTAAAATAAACACTTTTCCAGCCATGTTCGATTCAGAATGATTTCAGAATCCTTATCTACCAAGCAAACTTTCTTTTTAAAAAATTTACAATATTTGAGGATGTACTCTATCGAGAGTACAGGAGGGAGAGAAGCAGCTTATGGCCCAGGAAACAGTGGTGGAATTCTAGGTGTGAAATGGAAAGGATGACACCTCTGCAGCAGCCCGAAAAACACAGCTCAGATTAAAACACCAGATCAAAAGACCCTAAAAGGAATTCCTTCAAGAATAGAAAGAGGAAGATTTAACAGGCAGGACAATTAAGAAGCTGGGAGCTCTTAGCCCAGTGGGGAAGAAGACAGGTTTATCTTCCTCTCAACAAGAAAACAGAAGCCCAAGAAATCAGAAATGCCAAGAAGAGAATTGAAAAATTAGAGAAGAAAGTGTTGATTCAAATACAAGACGAGCAAAACTGTGGCCTGATCACTGATGGAATATAAGAGAGGTCATTTGACTTTAACCCTTGGGACTTTCTCCTTTGAGAGAATTGGTGACAAATCATATTTCATTTTCAGTGGACCTAATCACACTACTTCTGCAGTGACCAATATTTGAATGATCACATTTACATAATTATAATTAGAT